>NW_027225575.1:3335588-3638823 GCF_038994185.2 Dermacentor albipictus | reverse complement strand
TTTTCCCTCGCGAAGCTTTTTGGGTGCGAAAGGCGCCTTGGTTCCCGGTATGGATGTTAGCATCACATTAATCTTCCCTGATTCTTCTTCCTGCACCAACGTTATGCTGCTGCAGAACAAAATTACCTATGAACGCTCCATTGCGGGTATTGACTGAATGTAAATATTCCTTATCTTCTTTCAGTCCACTTTCCTCCTTCCGCGGCGCAAGGTAACCAACCGGGCTCAGCCTGTAACATCCCTGCCTTAACCTTATCGCCTGTCTCTCTTTCTCTTTTGAACTGTACGTGGCAGCGTACGAGCTTTAGATGTTTTCTTACTAATATGACAGTGGCGCATTTCTCTTTTGCTCCAAGCTACAACGAGTTGAGCGTCATTCCGGATGGATTCGGCGAGGGCTTTCCAGCACTGGCGTTCCTCGACCTGGAGGGAAACAAGATCACCACCATCGAGGAGCATGAAGTCGCCGGTGTGCTGAGCGACACCGGAACTGTTGTGCTGCTTGGAAGTAAGTCTCGAAGAGAGAGTGTCACATATATATGTGGAATGTAGAGACAGTGACTTGAAAATTGCACAATTTCGGGCAGCTCCATGACGTGAAACAGCGAGCCACACCCTTTGGTATGTGAGTTGTACTGCCATAGTGGGCGATGCTTGAGCGGTCACACATGAAAATACTTATTGCGCTACGACAAGATAATAAGCGAACGTGCCGAAGCAAGAAAAATGTGGAAATACTGAAAATTCTAAAGGACGTAGTAAACAAAATTAGAGTAAAGACTCCCTTAGGTTCAGTTAGGAAAAAGCATGCCCGCCTTCCCAGCCTATCTCACAATTGCGGAAACCTGACAAAATATATAAGGCATCACCCTAGGAAACTTCGGCAGCCCCCGCGATGGCATATTCGGCCATTGAGCACGAAGTGGCGGCTTCTTATGCTAGGAGTGGCGACCGCTTTCCGATAACAGCTGGGTGCGATATGCCATCTTCTTACATCAGTGTACATGTCGGCAAATCGCGGCTGGTCTAAACTAAACCTGGGCCCTACACTACTGGTCTTCTCACTCTCCAGGCGTATCTTTGGGATGCGAAACTATGTCACTTACGAATAATTGTTCAAAATCTTCGTGCTAATGGTTTTACAGCGAAGCTGTATTATCATCACCATGAACATCATCATAATCATCATCATAATCATCATCATAATCATCATCAGCCTGTTCTATGCCCACTGCAGGACGAAGGCCTCTCCCTGCGATTTCCACTTACCGCTGTTCTGCGCCAACCGATTCCAACTAGCGCCCGCGAATTTCCTAATTTCATCGCTCCACCTAGTTTTCTGCCGTCCTCGACAGCGTTTCCCTTCTATTGGCACCCATTCTGTAACCCTAATGATCCACCGATTATCTAACCAACGCATTACATGACCTGTGCAGCTCCATTTCTTTTTCTTAACGTTAATTAGAATGCCGGCTATCCCCGTTTCCGCTCTGATCCACACCGCTCTTTTCCTGGCTCCTAACGTATACGCCCTAACATTCTTCGTTCCATCGCTTTTGCGCGGTCCTTAATTTGTTCTCAAGCTTCTTTGTCAGTCCCGAAGTCTCTGCTCCACATGTCAGCACCGGTAAAATGAACTGATTGTACACCTTCCTTTTCAATGATAATTGTAAGCGAAGCTTATATGGCCAGCTGGTTCGTCCGTCCGTCTGTCACTTGTATGCCGAAAGCTCCTCCGGCGCAACCCCATGCACATGCGTGAAAAAAATAAAGAAAAAGGGAGGTGCGCGATTGGCTGCGCCAGTAGTGACGTCGTTACTCTTCGTCGCAGCCGCGCGTGCGCAGTAGTTTCTCTCTGGCTCCGAAATGGGTAGGCCACGTGCCACACGTACCCCTGAGGAGCAGACAGCTTTCGATCAACAACGGCGTGAGCAGGAGAGGGAACAAGCTCGTCTACGCCGTGCCGATGCTGCAGCCGGTGCACAAGAACAGGCTCGTGCAACCAGTGCAAGCAACAACTGCGTACCGAGGATCCGGCAACCAACCAAGCCGTCCTTTACTGAACCGTCTGGATTATCCCAGTGATACACACTGCGGCCGCAAGTCTCAGCTTCGTTGGTTAACCATTTCTACGGAGTGCTTGGGCGGTGCTTTTTTTCGTTAAACACACATCACACGGGAATACTGCTTTGGACAGCAAGTGATCACAACGCGTGTTCAGAACATGAGAAAAAAAAAACGACTTCCTACGCGAACGAGCAAGCTCTCAAAATGTTCAGAATTACAGAAGGCCTTACTCTTTCCATTTTTCCAGTTCAGAAGTGTCGGAGCATACGTGTTCGCCTAAGACGAGCATCGAAGAGACATATGAGGGCGGCATGATGTGGTATTGTTCGCCCTGTACACCTTCTGTGTCATTGAAAGCACTGTACTGAGGTTGAGTTATTGAACTGGCGATGGCAGACACCCGAATAGCCATTAAACATCGTTCGAATTTTTTTTACGCTTTTGTTAGAACGTGTCCCGTTGTGCGATAAGCGAATGCACAGAGCGACTGTCCTTGGGTCATAACAACGTCTGCCGTATTGACCGTTGCTAGCATGCACAGAAGGCAGTCGTTGCTCTCCTGGAGTGTTCTAGCCGGCGCCTGCTATTTGAAAAACCTATAGCCCTCTATAGCAAGGCGTGCGAGTTCATATAAACTACATGTAATGATGAATATTTTAGCGTACCACTTTGATACAAACTTGGAAAAAAATGTGGGACTCAACTCGTCTTGACTGTCGACGGTAATTAAATAAGCATTCGAGTACTGTAGTGACAGATGATTTTTATGAAGTCACGTTCATTTAACGTCTGTACTGGTCATTTTGAGACTTTAGTTGCTTCGGATGTATGTGACCTACTCCAGTATTGCTACACTTTGCTAAGGCACTCGCGAACCAAATTCACCCATGAGCATGGCGGTGTGACAACGATTGTAGGATGCCGATGCACTGACGATGACAGAATGACAAAGAGGAAATGGCGTCAAAGAAATGACAAAGGCGGTATGACGACGGTCGCATAACCTTAATGAGATGATGATTCCCAAAAGAAAATGACGGTGTAATGACGAGAGCGTGACAACAATGACAGGGGGACAGTGGGATGATGACGAGTGTTAGATGACGATGGCGTGACGACGACGGTATTACGACGAGGATTCGACGACAACCGGATCACGAGGATGGAATTACGACAATGACACGACCACGACGGTTTGACGACGATGATGTCATAACAGATACCTAATAGCGACTGTCTGACGACGATGTTAATGACGACACTGGCTCGACAACAGCGCGTATAACCGATTGAATTGAAACATCATGACTACCATAGAATGAAGGAGGGAATGGCGTCCATGGATCGATGAAGGTGGTATAATGACGACGTCATGACGACAAGTTTATGACGTTACTGAAGTGAGAGCGATGATAAAATGGCCGCGTGACGACGACGGCATGACGACAATGATATGATGACGATATCGTGAAAACGACAGCATGTCGAGATCCAGATGAAGAATTTAGAATGAGGAAGATGAAATAATCGCGATGGCATTACGATGACGGTGGTATGACAGCGAATGCTTAATCATGGCTCTATGACGACTACGGGATGACAACGGTATGAGGAAATTGGGGCCGAGACGAGTATGCGATGAAAATGAAGTGATTACTGCCAAACGAGGGCTCATTATGCAGTCATGCATCGTCATGCAGTCATAACGATGACTGCATGACCATGGCATGACGACGAAGGCATGATGCGAGTCAGGTCGCGAAGCTGATATGAGGACGCCTGAACGGCCCCGAGGTCATCACTTTGGCAGTGGGACAACGAATGCATGCCGACTGTATGATGATGATAGTGTAAAGACGACGGCATAACGATCAGGTGCACACACCTACTTATTAGACAGCTTTGGCCAATCTGCTGACGTAGAAGGCGGGACGACGACGCCCTGGCGAGAGCCAGATCACCCAGATGACGAAGCTAGATTGATTGATAGCTATATATATATATATATATATATATATATATATATATATATATATATATATATATATATATATATATATATATATATATATATATATATATATATATATATGTATAGATAGATAGATAGATAGATAGATAGATAGATAGATAGATAGATAGATAGATGATCATCATCATTATAATCCACATCAGCCTGGCTACGCCGACTGCAGGGCAAAGGCTTCTCCCATACTTCTCCAACTACCCCGCTCACGTGCAAATTTCGGTCATGTCCCTGCAAACTTCTTAATTTCATCCGTCCACCTAACTTTCTGCGGCCCCCTGCGAGGCTTCCCTTTTCTTGGAATCCAATCCGTAACCCTTAATGACCACCGGTTATCTTCCCTCCTCATTACACAGCCTACCCATGCTCGTTTCTTTTTATTTATTTATTTATTTATTTGGTCATACTGTTAACCCTCCAGTGAGGGTCGTTACAGGGAGGGAAGAAGAACATATACATTTCATAAACACTTCAATGAGCAATCATGAATCAGAATTCAAAATTTGTACACCATTTCTCAAAAACATATCGACACCCAGCTCAAATTGTTGCCCGTTCACACTCTCCACAACATCACTTGGCAGTTTGTTCCATAGTTCAATTACATTAGGAAAAAAGGAATACCGATATACATCCATACGTGTGTTAATAGGTTGTAGTACCCTGCTGTGGTTTTTTCGTGAACCGTGTTTTAGAGGCGCTTTCCCATAATGTTCTTTATTTATTTTTAATGCCCCTTGCATTATCTGGAAAAAAAGTTTGAGTCGATGTTTTATTCTTCTCATTTCCAGTGTTTCTAATTCACACTGCTGTATCATCTCTGTAACCGACTCAGTACGGCGATACTTGGAGCATATAAAGCGTGCTGCAATCCGCTGAATCCTTTCCACCTTCTTTTTTAAGCATTTTTGGTGAGGGCTCCACACAGCATTCGCATATTCCAGAACTGGTCGTATAAACGTTTTGTAGGCGACCAATTTAATTTCTTTAGTTGCATCTGGAAGCTTTCTCCTAAGGAAACAGAGCTTTTGGTAAGCCTTCGAACAGATATTCTCAATGTGAATACGCCAGTCTAGATTATGCGTCACTGTCACCCCTAAATACCGGAAACTCTGTACCTCGACCAAGGCATTTTCTCCGATATTATATTCAAATCTGATAAAGTTCTGTTTTTTACTTACGTGAGTGTATGTAGATTTTTAAAAATTAATTACCATGCCCCAAGTTTGGCACCACGAGTTTAATGATTGCAGGCAGCTGTTTAGTTTAATCTGATCTTCCGTGCAGGTTACACGCGTGTAAATTAAGCAAGCATCGGCAAATAGTTTAAGTTTACAGGCGGATCAACATTAGGAGGAATATCATTAATATACAATAAAAACAATAGCGGACCTAAAACAGACCCCTGCGGCACTCCAGACACAACTTCACACTTCCCCGATGCACTTTTCCCGATTCTGACCCTTTGATAACGGTTTGTTAAATATGCCTGAATCCACGATACTATATTTTCACTAATTCCTAGGCTTCTCAATTTGGAAAGCAGTTTATGATGTGCAACTCTATCAAATGTCTTCATAAAGTCTATACATACAACATCTATCTGTTGGCATTCCTCTATAGCTTTACAAGGTCATGTACAGTTTCGATTAACTGTGTCACTGTCGAAAGGCCAGATCGGAAACCGTGCTGAACTGGGCATAATAAATCGTTTTTTTCTAAGAAATACAGAAGATGTCTAGCTATTGCGTGCTCTAGGCCTTTACAGCACACAGAAGTGAGCGAGACTGGTCTATAGTTGTTTGCACATAGCCTATTGCCACCTTTAAATATCGGAATGACGGTGGCATCGCGCCAGTCCTGAGGTACTGAATGATCCCGCAAAGGTTTTTCGAATAAAAGCTGCAAATAATACGACATCCATTCAGCGTACCGTTGAAGAAATGCCGTCAGTATTTCATCTGGGCCACACGATTTTTTTGCGTCCAACGTAAGCAAATGTTAGAACACGCCCTCCCTTGTAATGCGTAGGTCTTCCATTGGGTATTGTATTGCGCAGACTAAAGGATCATCGTCACTATCACATCTATCCTAGGTGAAAACTGATTGGAAGAACTGATTAAGTACGTTTTCAATATCTTTTTTTCCTGTCACGACTACGTCGCCATCCGCTATCTGTTCTATTTCATCCTTTCTATCTGTGAAATACCGCCAAAACTTTTGTGGCGAGCATTTGAGGAACTTTGTAAGCGTTTTATTGAAGAATGTTTTCTTAGATTCCACCAATGCAGGTCTCAGCATTTGTTTGGGTAATGAAAGTTCTGTTGCCCTGCTTTTTTTCTTCCTTAATCTTTTTCTTGATTTCTTTTCTTGATTTCAACTAAGATATCATTAACTCGCGTTTGTACGCTCACACAATCTGCTCTCATCTTATCCCTTAAAGTTACACTATCATTTTTCTTTCCATAGCTCGTTGCGTCGTACTCAATTTAAGTAGAACCATTTTCGTTAGCCTCCAGGTTTCTGCCCAGTAGGTGAGTACCGGTCAGACACAGCTGGTTATACAGTTTTCTCTTGAGGAATAATGACGACCTGCTGTTCATCATCTGAGAATGCTTGCCAAACGCACCCCAGCCCATTCTTATTCTTCTGATTATTTCAGTCTCATGATCCGAATCCGCAGTCACTACCTGTCCTAAGTAGATGTATTTCCTTACCACTTCCAATGCCTCGATACCTATCGTAAACTGCTGTTTTCTTCCGAGACTGTTAAACATTACTTTAGATTTCTGCAGATTAATTTTAGACCCACCCTTCTGCTTTGCCTGTCCAGGTCAGTGAGCATGCGTTACAATTCGTCCCCTGAGTTACTAAGCAAGGCCATATCATCAGCGAATCACAAGTTACTAAGATATTCTCCATTAACTCTTTTCCCCAATTTTTCCCAATACAGGTCTCTGAATACGCCCTCCTGTAAACACGCTGTGAATAGCATTGGAGAGATTGTATCGCCCTGCCTGACGCCCTTCTTTATTGGGATTTTGTTGCTTTCTTCATGGAGGACTACGGTGGCTTCGGAGCCGCTATAGATGTCGTTCAGTATTTTTACATACGGCTCGTCTGCACTCTGATTCCGTAATGCCTGCATGACTGCTGAGGTTTCCACTGAATCAAACACTTTCTCGTAATCAATGAAGGCTATATATACGGGTTGGCTATATTCCGCACATTTCTCCATCACCTGATTGATAGTGTGAATATGGTCTATTGTTGAGTATCCTTTACGAAATCCTGCCTGGTCCTTTGGTTGACAAAACTCTAAGGCTTTCCTGATTTTATTTGCGATTGCCTTAGTAAATAATTTGTAGGCAACGGACAGTAAGCTGATCGGTCTATAATTTTTCAGGTCTTTGGCGTCCCCTTGCTTATGGGTTAAGATTATCTTGGCGTTCTTCCAAGATTCCGGTACGCTCGAGGTCACGAGGCATTGCGTATACAGGGATGCCACTTTTTCTAGAACAATGTGCCCACCATCCTTCAACAAATCTGCTGTTACCTGATCTTACCCAGCTGTCTTTCCCCTTTGCATAGCTCCCAAGGCTTTCTTTACTTCTGCCTGCTTTAATTGTGGGATGTCAAATTGCTCTAGACCATTCCCTTTTACATTATCATCGTGGGTGCCACTGGTACTGTATAAATCTCTATATTGGATTGGGGCCAATTTAGTTGTGCCTGCTGTTGGCCGCTCGCGCGCCCTGACGAGGGCCTACGTCTTCTACAAAGTCGTCGTTACTCGGCGTGGTTCTCAGCTAGCTGTTGCCGGCTCCTGAGTCCCTGCCTTTCGAGTGCCCCAAGGACCTGCCGGACGGCCCAGAGCTGTTCGTCTCTTCACGGCTGCCTAGAGGTGCGGTGGGATCGTTCTGGATTTTGCTTCTTCGGGATTTTTAACGCAGTTCCACAAGATGTGCGTGTAATCTGCCGTCTCCCTCCGGCAGACTCTGCACTTATCGGTCGGATATGTTTCGGGGTACATGCGATGCACCAGTATCGCCTCTGCTCGACTCAGCCTCAGGTGCGTGGGTGGGAGTGTCCTGCGAGCCAGGCGGTAGACCTTCGTGATTTCGTTGTAGTCCGTCATGCGATTATTGGTTCCGAATCACGTCGGACGGTATGTCGCCGGGTCGCGGTTGGTTAGCGCTCGCTCCGTTGCGTGTGCCGTCTCATTGTGATTCTCTTTGCGTTCCGACGCGTCGCCCGCATGCGCCGGGAACCACTTGAGTCTTACTTTTCGGTCTTGTAGTTTGGCCGCTCGCAGTACGCGCTCGGCTTCCCGGCAGATTTGGCCTTTGGCCAAGTTTCGCACCGCCTGTTTCGAGTCACTCAGCACCGTGTGGCAGTCTGCGTCGGTGATTGCCACGGAACAAGACTCCGCTTGTTCCATTCCAGCGCTTCTCACGCTCGCTGACGTCCTCGCGGCGCCGGCTGAGGTCTCTATGACAACCGCTGCGAAGGCGTTCCGTTGGCATTCGACCGCGTCCGCGTACCACGCGTGTTCGTCGTTGCCGTGCTGGTCGATGAGACCCCCGCCACTCTTCTTCCCTTGTTGAACACGGGATTCATGTTCTTCGGTATCGGGTCGATTCTGGTCTGGCGTCGGACCTCTTCTGGGACGGGGAGCTTCATCTCCCCCTCGTTCGAGCGTCCTATTCCCAGGTCGTCCAGTATCTTCCTCCCGACTTTGGTCATGGACAGCCGCTCCAGTTGAGAGGTCCATTGCGCTTCGGCTATTTCTTCGAGCGTATTTTGTGTCCCGAGTTGTAACAAGCGGATCGTGCTCGGGGACTGGAACAGGCCCAGCGCCGTCTTGTACGCTCTTCTGATGATGACGTTGATTTTGTTACGTTGGTGTTGCAGCCATCTGCGGTAGGCTGCAACGTACGTGACGTGGATGAGTACGAAGGATTGGACGAGCCTAATTAGGCTCTCCTCTGTCATGCCAGCCTTCCGGGAAGCGGCTCGTTCGAGGATCGATTCGCTTTGGCTGCTCTTGCCATGACACAGGTGATGCTTTCGCCGTTTCTTGCGTGCGTTTCGGTGACCATGCCTAGGATCCTAATTTTGCCGACCTCGGGGACCTCGTTGCCGGATTTGGTTACGATTCTTATTTTTTCGTTTTCGCGCTGTCTGGTCTTGTCTCTGCTGTTTTTGGTCGGTGGGACTATGAGAAGCTCCGATTTTCTCGGCGAACATCTCCGTCCGGTGCCTTCCAGTTGGTCTTCTATTGCGTCGACGGCGGCTTGCGGCGCGCCCTCGATGTGGGCGTCGCTGCCTCCAGTGACTGACAGCGTGATATCGTCCGCGTAAATGGTGTGCCTGACGTCTTCGATGTACGCGAGCTTTTCGGCCACTCCGATGATTACCAGGTTGAACAGCATCGGCGAAATGACCGATCCCTGCGTTGTGCCGGTGCTCCCGAGCTTCTTCTCTTGCGTCTGTAGGTCGTCTGCTCGGAGCTCGGTGGTCCTCTCCGTGAGGAAGTCCTTGATGCAGTTGTAGGATCTTTCGCCCATGTTGAGGTTGGAGGCTTGGGACAGAATCGCCGAGTGTTTCACCTCATCGAAGGCGCTCTGCAGGTCGAGCCCCAGGATTGCTTTGTTGTCGCGGGCACTGCCGTCATCGTCGATGATTTGGTATTTGAGCTGAGGCATCGCGTCCTGCGTGCTTAGGTGCTGTCTGAAGCCGATCACTGTGGCCGGGTACAGCCCTTCTCGGTCCAGGTAGCCTTGCCACCTGTTGAGAAGGACGTGCTCCAGCATGTTGCCCACGCAGGACGTGAGCGAGATGGGCCGGAGGTTATCCATGTCCGGCAGCTTCCCCGGCTTGGGGATCAGGATGATCTTGGCTGTCTTCCACAGTTTTGGCAGCGCGCTCGCTTTCCAGTACTTGTTGAAGTACTTTGCGAGGTTTTCAATCGAGCTGTCGTCGAGGTTCTTAAGCGCCTTGTTCGTGACGAGGTCCGGGCTGGCTGCCGACCAGCTGTTGAGGCTGTGCAGGGTCGCGCGGACTTCCTCGACGTCGATGTCACGATCGAGCTTCGCGTTGGGTAGGCCGCCGTACGCCGCATGTTGTTCGGTGGGTGTAGTCGGCAGGTATTTGTCGTTAATGCGCCTGGTGACTTCGTCGGCACCGTGTACTCAGACCGCCCGATGTATTAGCCTGGCGAGTCTGTCCCTTTGGTGCGACTTGGTCTTGGTTTCGTCGAGCAGGTGCCGCAGCAGGTTCCACGTCTTCCCGCTGTGCATCTGTCCGTCCGCCGCGTTGCAGATCTCGTTCCACTGTTGCGTGTAGAGCACGCGGCAGTGATCCTCGATGGCTCGATTCATCTCCGCCACCTTCTTTCTGAGTCTGCGGTTATGCCGTTGTTTCTGCCAGCGATTGAGTATCGACTGTTTGGCTTCGATGAGATGCGCAAACCGGCTGTCTACTTTGTCAATCTCCGCGCCCGTTTGAATTTCTTTGGTCGCGTCGCGTACGCTCTTGGTGATTTCGGCCGTCCACGAGTCGATATTAGTAATGATACTGCAGGCTTTCTCTCTTAACGCATTCATCTGATTCTGGCCTATTCTTAGTTTCTTCCTCACGGCTTTTAGGCTTCCTCGGTTCCTCAGAGCATGCTCAATTGTATCCATATTAAACTTCCTTATGTCAGCTATATTATGCTTGTTGGTCAACTTGGAAAGTTCTGCCAGTTCTATTCTAGCTCTAGGGCTAGAGGCTTTCATAGATTGGCGTTTCTTGATCAGATCTGTCGTCTCCTGCGATAGCTTACTGGTATCCTGTCTAACAAAGTTACCGCTGACTTCTATTATATACTCCTTAATGATGCATATAAGATTGTCGTTCATTGCTGATATAGATAGATTTCATAGACAGATTGCATCGATAGATCGATCACATTAAAACGCAGCAAGTGTTCCGAGTCTATAGTGTCTCTACCACGCTGCTATAACGTGTAACAATGGTTTCACTGCTGTGAGGACCCCGCGGAAACACGACCATTCATGAAGGGTTCCTACATTTCAGTCGCAAGTGGTGCTACCACGCGCTTTCGCTTCTATGTAACATGGGCGGCTTCACTCACGCGGCGCCTCTGGGCACTCTACTCCGCAGAAGGGTTGAAATCTGGGCCAGTTGGTACATACTTGAACGAAAAAAACCAGTCAAAAACACAAAGGACAAGAGGAGAAGTTCACACCACAAGTTGATTGTCCAGTCGTTGTGGTGTGAACTTCTCCTCTTGTCCTTTGTGTTTTTGACTGGTTTTTTCGTTCAACTCTACTCCGGTTCTTGCTCACTGTAGCTGGGATGCGGCAAATGATACAAACTCTCTTGCACCTGCGTTGTGATCGCCTTTCCGGTTTTTTGCCTTTAGATTCCGTGCGCAGCATGAAATAAATTTAAGTTGAAGGTGAGCGCGTCGTCGTTAGCGTTTTTTTTTTGTACCCATTCGCACCGTCTTTCATTTTGTTGTAAATTCTTATTCTCTGCGTTGTTGTTTTCTAGGGCGACCATTTGACACTTGGCTGGAACAAGTCGCGTACACAAATATGTACACCGTGACCGTAGATGCTAATATTGTGCTTACAAAGAGGGTGTTTGTCTGATGTTATAGTGAATAACCGAAATGACATAAACCAGTGGTAAGCTTACTCTTTCCGAACGACGCAGACAACCGCCTCCACTGCGACTGCAAGCTGGGCCACCTTCGACGTCACTCGGACCGGCGGCTGCGCACCCGTTGCCATTCTCCGGACAAACTGCGGGGACGTAGCGTGCAGAGCCTCACGGACGCCGAGCTTGGTTGCCCAAAGCTCTAACGTGGACAACGCGAGCACGCGCCGTACTCGGTGTATCGCCTGTTGCACTTCTCCCACACCATGTCTTTGAAAGTAAATGTTCTCTGCCAGCTTGATCCAACCACGGTTTCCTCTCGAGTCCTCCTCTCGCATTAAACATCTCGCTCATCTCGTTTAGGCACTTCCGTCGTGTACTTCAATGCAAAACCTCCCTCTTCATCCGGTGATCTATTTTCAGTGCGCTGGCTCGGCCTCATAGAAACCCTCTCCACTTGAGCGTGCTCCTCGCCTCTTGTCAGCTAATTAAATAAGAAGAACCGCTCAATGTAGCCAATGTTATTCGTTTTGAAAGCAAAGGGACTTCCTCTAAAGGAGGAGAGCGTTTGATTGGGCTGTCCAGACAACGCTAGCTGCCGGTCACCACCCGATGCTTGCGTGGTGGTTACGTAAATTTAACGTAAGACGATTGAAAAACAAAAACATATTGGAACAGTTTTACGTTATAGGGCCCCAGCTTGTTCCAATTTTCCTTGATATTGATTGACATCTGGGCTTTGTCGGGTAGAATTATTAATTTTTTATGAATACGTAACAGCTTTTTCAACGCAGATTGGTGTGTTCGTTTATATCTCTTACCTTGGATCAAAACTTGCACCCCCAAATAACCACTGCTCATTGCCATATGTAAGCCGAGAATTTATTCTGCGCCCTTCCCAGCACAAGGTATACATGAAACGCTGGAAATCTGAGAGTACAGAAATAAAAGTTACATTTCACTACTCTCACTTTGTGCACATATATACTTCGAATAAACAAAGGTTCTCTGCCCCATCAACTGTTCAAGTTGACCACCGTGTTGATGCGCAGACGTGACCGGACGCGGTTTCTGTCTCTTTTCCTATATCGCCTTTATTGCCTGCCTAGAGGGTAATTTTCCTGAACACCGCGAGTTTGTGCCACCTCTATTGTGCTCCCATTCCACACCAGACCCGTAAATAAACTCTGTGCATGTAAGAACTTGCACCTCGCGTGTATATGAACCGCAGCGTGTAAACTGTCCCCTATTTACTGCAGTATTTTTGTATGTATATCTGCTATTCTCTAGTACTTGCTGTACGCAACAAGCAGTAGCCGGCCCAACTTAAAGAGGCACGGTATTAGCAATTGTATTTTGCTAATACCTTGCGCTCGCCTCGCTGGCGCTTGCCGCGAACTCTATTTGTCTAAGAACCACCTTCTTCTTTCTTGGGTCGATCACTGCTGGTCGGTTGTCTCACTGTTCGTAGCTCTGCGCTATGTAGAGACCAGGCACGTACGCAGGTTTTTTTTTTTTCGGGGGGGGGGGGGGAGGGCAATCGAGGGTAGCTTTTTCTGTGTATATGAGGGGGGGGATACCTTCACTAGTGTAAATGTGAATAATGCCCACCGTTCGCCATAAAAACGCGTAATCCCGCAAAAGAGAAATGAGATAAGGTGTATCTGACAGGTATACGCCTGTGAGATAGAACTCTCCTTTGCTTGGCAAATAAGGAACTACATCAAATGGACTCGCGCAGGAAAGAAGCACAGGAAGAACACTGCCAAGAAGTAAACAAGCGAAAGTGTAAAATAACGATTGATAGTAGCGTTTTTTTTTTTAAATTAGCTTTGGAAGAAATACAGAGAAATATATTTACGGAACAATCACAGTTCTTTGGTATTCCTCGTTTACTGCTCTACCAAGTGAAGTGCCAAAACCGACTCGTATTGTTATTTCGGAAGTTGCGTAACGATGCCCGTGCATGCCAGTCCCGTACAACCAGATGCGGTTCTAGACGTACTGTGCTCTCGCGGGAGGTTTGAAAAACACCCACATAAGCATAGCAGACAAGTGGCTATGTCAGGCGTTTAGACTACCCGCCGTGGTTGCTTAGTGGCTATGGTGTTGGGCTGCTAAGCACGAGGTCGCGGGCTCGAATCCCGGCCACGGCGGCCGCATTTCGATGGGGGGGAAATGCGAAAACATCCGTGTACTTAGATTTAGGTGCACGTTAAAGGACACCAGGTGGTCCAAATTTTCGGAGTCCCCCACTACGGCGTGCCTCAATATCAGAAAGTGGTTTTGGCACGTAAAACCCCATAATTTAATTTTTTTAAGGCGTTTAGGCTGATAATGGTAGAAGCGTCATTCAAAACACACGGAATTCTCCATTTACGGTGGCGTTTTCGCTACTTCCTTTTTAAATAAAAAGATGTTCATCCATAAATAGTTTCACAAGCAAGGGTTAAATTTGTTAAGTTTCGTTTTTCCTTCCTGTTTAGGTGTGGTCTCGGCTCTCTCCTTTAGCAGATCGAAGTGATCCTTGTACAGACCACTGTTCCTTCGCGCTGCAGTATTTTCGGCTTTTTCCCGCGTTTTACTGGGAGACGCCGTTCTCACAGCCACGGCAATGGAAGTGGAGCCGGCAAAATGCCGATGCGACGTGACTGCTTCGTCAGGAACCGGCTTGAGGAAGAGAAATTGCCCTCCTAGTCAAGCTGACAGCGAGGACACTGTGTTGTATTCCTGCTGAAGTGATGACGCGTCAGATGACGAAGGCTTCGAAAGAGTGGTACACAGGAAGGCCAAGAGAAGGACCATTAAAATTAAATTATGGGGTTTTACGTGCCAAAACCACTTTCTGATTATGAGGCACGCTGTAGTGGAGGACTCCGGAAATTTTGACCACCTGGGGTTCCTTAACATGCACCTAAATCTAAGTACACCGGTGTTTTCGCATTTCGCCCCCATTGAAATGCGGCCGCCGCGGCCGGGATTCGATCCCGCGACCTCGTGCTCAGCAGCCTAACACCATAGCCACTGAACAACCACGGCGGGTAAGAAAAGGAACATCAGCGGACGGTCTTCGTCAAGTAAGGCTACCGTCATGCCACAGTGAAGGCCATTGGTGCATACAATTCTTTTTCTGCCGGAAACACCTGCCGACAACCTCAACCGCCTTAGTCGACAAGCGATTTCCGTTTCTCTGGTGGCTCTTGTCCCACGAGCAATCAAAGATATCAGAATTATTACTCGAAAGCACGTCCTGGCTATTGATGTCCACAACCAAAGCGCAATCAATGCTTTGATGGCAGCAAAGCTCCTGGGCAACATCAATGCTCACTACCGCATTCCGCAAAACAACGAAACCACGGCTGGTGTTGTTTATGATACTGACACGTCGATTACCGACATCGACCTGTCAATTTTAATCAAACCCGCAACAGATGTGCTTAACGGTGACTGCCTACCATCACATGTAAAGGTCGGCCACTTTCAGTATGTGGTACGACCTTTCGTACCCAAGCCACTTCAGTGCAGAAGGTGTCCAAGAATTGGATATGTGAGTGCTGTGGGCCGAAATACAACGATATGCCCACGATGTTCCGAACAACACGACACTGACACTTGCCGTGCAACAGAACTCAAGTGCCCAAATTGTCAAGGCTCGCACGCTGCATCCTCAAAAGACTGCCCACGCCTAAAGAAAGAGCAGAAAATCTTGAGAAAAAAGGCCAGAGATGGATCATCACACAGCGATGCTTCTGCAGCGATACGGCGACATCGCTCCTGGAAACGAAAGTCTACGAAATCCTCTTCCGGTTCAAGGAAAGTGGCTCGTCCGGCAACGCCGCCTCCTGTTCCACCTGTATACAGTTAAAGCACGAATGTCAACGAAGAAAGCGGCAATGCTATTTATGCTTCATCAAGTGAGGAGTGGCCAGCACTGCCAAAGACATGCCACGCGCCAGAGTCACAGCACATGACTCGCCATTTCAAGTCAAATGTCACTTCAGTTGACCAAAAGCGAGAAAAGGATTCACAAGTGATTGCTATGCTCAAATCACTCATGAATGTCATGCGTCTACTACTGACAAACATGGACACTGCGGCTGCTTGTAGCGTACTGCAAGTGCTGGACGCGCTGACTCCAGTGCTTGAAAGCATCGCATAGCACCATGGCTCGCCTCTCGCTGCCCTTCCACAAAGAAATCAACACAGCATTTCTATTTCAGTGGAATGCCCGTGGATTCAAATCGAGAATTTCAGATTTTAGACACTTTGTTTTCGAAAACCGTTTTCCCATCCTCCTAATTTGCGAGCCGAACGTGCAGAACGTTATACGCGTTTCTGGCTATGAGGCATTCATGTCCTCTACCTGTGGTGATGTGAGCAAGGTATTGGTATATATTAGATGTGATCTGACATACGTGTTGCACCCAGTTCCGCCTCACGACGACGCCCAGTGCGTTTGCTTAATGGTGAAAACGAATAAACTTACGTTCACGCTCGTCGCTGTTTACATTGCTCCTAAACGTGGCTTCGACTCTAAACGACTGCACGACGTGCTATCAGCGACACCCGGCCCTACGATTCTCACCGGAGATTTAAATGCTCACCATCCGCTTTGGGGGAGTTTGAAGATGGACTCCAGAGGAAGGAGACTAGCATACTTTGCCACACAGCACGACTTTTACTGCCTCAACGACGGTAGTCCGACATATTTACGCGTGCTTACATACAGCAGCTGTCTAGACTTGACCCTGGTTTCTCGGATTCTTGAAAGAAACGTGCAGTGGTTTCCAGACATCGAATCACATGAAAGCGATCATATTCCGACGTACGTGAAGATCAAGGGACTATCTAAATGCCCCTCCACGACCCTCCGGCGAATTGACTGGTCGGCGTTTTGGTCGCACATAGAGGAAGTAGATCAGCAAGGGAACCATTCAAGTCTGGAACACGTAATTCCAAAAGCCATGTAAGAGGCTACGCATGGTTTTCAGCCTTTGCCGAAATATGAAGAATTTGAAGGTGAACTGCAGCGACTACGAGCGATTCGCCGGCGGTCTGAAAGAAGATACAGGAGAACTAAATTCATCCCGGATCTCAAAGAGGCAAGGCGGATTCAAAAAAAGATTCAACGCCGCATTGATGCGCTACAATCTCAAAGATCGAAACGTTTCTGCGAGTCGTTGGAACCACGTCAGCGATTAACTCAGATATGAACAACCGTGCGTGGACTACGCGTATCACCACAACAGCGTGTTCCTTTCAAATCTCTCGCTTTGCACCAAGGTCGTAGCGAAATTGACATTGCTGAAGAATTCTGTTCAAGATTGCCAACTTTCAGCTCTAGCGCGCACTTACACCATATGCCACTCCGGTGCCACGGGATTCGCGCATGGATGTAATATTTTCGGTGAAAAGCTTGAAGCAGCACTGGCGCCTTGCAGGCGCTCATCATCACCTGGGCCGGATGGCGTTACCTATGTGGCGCTCGCCTATCAAGGCAGAAAGTGCGACTCATGCTGCTAAACCATTACAACGAGTCGTGGCGCAACGGTTTGGTTCCAGGTGAATGGAAATGCAGCCGGTTGGTTTCACTTCTCAAACCTGGTAAATCACCGTTAGATTTGTCATCGTACCATCCAATCGCTCTGGCCAGTTGCATCGGGAAAATGATGAAAAGAATGATTTTGACGCGCCTGGAATGGTACCTGCGAAATTACAACGTGTACCAAGATGCTATGGCTGGCTTCCGGCGTGGGCGCTCATCCACAGATAATGTTATCGATTTGGTCACGTTTGTTCAACATCAAAAACGTCTCAAACAAATCATTGCGGCATTATTCCTTGACATAAAAGGCGCCTATGATAATATAGCACATTAGGCCATTATAGAGGCTCTGATTGAAGCCGGAATCGGTGGCCGCACTTTTCGGTGGCTCCGCAGTGATTGGACCGACAGGCATTTCTTCGTGATGACCGAGGATGGCGCCACGACTCAACACCAAACGTTCCGTGGAGTACGGCAAGGCGGAGTGTTGAGCCCGACGCTATTCAATCTAGTGCTCTTTGGCCTAGTCAGATGGTTGCCCAACACAGTTCAAGTATCAATCTATTCCGATGACATCTGCATTTGGGCGTCTGCTGTAACACGACTGCAGGTACGAGCACGGCTACAAAAGGCAGCTGCGTTAACATCGCTGTACTTGCAAAAACCGAATTTAGAGCTGTCTTCAGAGAAATGCTGCCTTGTTACATTCACCCGGAAGCCAATGAAGTGTCAATGGGCAAGCAGTTGCAAATGCACGGAAACACTGCTTTTTAGGGGTAATTATCGACCGCGACCTATCATGGAGCCCGCACGTTTCATACCTAAAGAAGAGATCGATGACAATAAGACATCTCCTCAAATTTCTCGGCGCAAAGTCATGGGGTACATTGGTGCGATCAATGCTGCAGTTTTATAACGCCTTTTTCCTCGGCTTCGCAAGATATAGCCTCCGTGCTTAGTAACACATGAAAAACAAGCCTGCGTGTACTCCAGGGACTACAAGCTCAAGCCCTAAGGACGCGTCTTGGTCTTCCGAGGTGTGCGTCTACAGCGGCAACGATTGTCATAGCTCGAGATCACCCAATATCAACGTACTAAGCAACCGAAGCTCTCAGGGTGCATATTCGGCACGTTGCCCGACTACCTTTCCACAATCTTGCCGCTCTACTCGCAGAAAGGCCACACGCAACTTTCAGTCGTATAGCTGCTGCCAATAGTACCTCATTACCTCAAGGTAGGCAAGAAGCAAGGTGGAGACAAGTCAGTGGGGGAATGTGGCATAGGCACTAGGAATAGCAGGGGAGAGTTATTAGTAGTGTTTGCGGAACAGAATTTTTATGCAGATAATGAATACCTTCTTCCGCAAGCGGGATAGCCGAAAGTGGACGTGGAGGAGCCCGAACGGCGAGACTAGAAATGAAATAGACCTCATACTCTGCGCTGACCCTGGCATCATACAATATGTGGACCTGCTCGGCAAGGTGCGCTGCAGTGACCATAGGATGGTAAGAACTCGAATTAGCCTAGACTTGAGGAGGGAATGAAAGAAACTGGTACATAAGAAGCCGATTAATGGGTTAGCGGTAAGAGGGAAAATAGAGGAATTCCGGATCAAGCTACACAACAGGTATTCGGCTTTAACACAGGAAGAGGACCTAGTGTTGAAGCAATGAACGACAATCTCATAGGCATAATTAAGGAGTCTACAATAGAAGTCGGTGGCTGTGGTTTCAATAGAAGTCAGTTCAAGTGGCTGAGGAGTTCTATAGAGATTCATACAGTACCAGTGGCACCCACGACGATAATGTAAGATAGAATAGTCTAGAGGAATTCGAAATCCCACAGGTAACGCCGTAAGAAGTAAAGAAAACCTTGGGAGCTATGCAAAGGGGGAAGGCAGCTGGGGAGGATCAGGTAACAGCAGATTTGTTGAAGGATGGTGGGCACATTGTTCTAGAGAAACTGCATGTGGCCACCCTGTATACGCAATGCCTCATGACTTCGAGCGTACCGGAACTTGGAAAAACGCTAACATAATCCTAATCTATAAGAAAGGGGACGCCAAAGAGTTGAAAAATTATGGACCGATTAGCTTACTATCCGTTGTCTACAAGGTATTTACTAAGTTAATTGTAAATAGAATCAGGAACACCTGAGACTTCCGTCAACCAAAGGACCAGGCAGGATTCCATAAAGGCTACTCAACAATAGACCATATTCACACTATCAATCAGGTGATAGAGAAATGTGCGCAATATAACCAACCGTTATATATAGCTTTCATTGATTACGAGAAAGCGTTTCATTCAGTCGAAACCTCAGCAGTCATGCAGGCATTGCGGAATCAGGGTGTAGACGAGCCGTATGTAAAAGCACTGAAAGATATCTATAGCGGCTCTCCACAGCCACCGTAGTCCAACATAAAGAAAGCAACAAAATCCCAGTAAAGGAAGACGTCAGGCAGGGAGACACGATCTCTCCGATGTTATCCACAGCGGGTTTACAGGAGGTATTCAGAGACCTGGATTGGGAAGAATTGGGGATAAGAGTTAATGGAGAATACCTTAGTAACTTGCGATTCGCTGATGATATTATCTTGCTACAGTGCTGTACAATTATGGAATAAACCAGCGAGGTAATGGGTGACATTCATATTGCTCATAGGCTTAACGGTTATTGCAGGGTTTGATCATGGACGCTGTTTAGCATTATATTATTTTCCACCTCACCTTACCTATATCACGGGTATATGGTTCCTAAGATATGCCAGCCTCGCGGCGAGCCGTCACTAGAGGAAATAATGAAGCAAAGGAAAAAGTTAAACGCAAGTGGCATTAGACCGTTTTAGAATAGTGTTTGTCACCTTACGTAAGTTAAACGTAATCACCTTTGCGGCACGTTATACGGTGCGCGTGCTTTCAAGACTTTCGTTTACCGTACGGGAACGCAAACGTAAGGAAGACGTTATACAACAGGGCGGTGGCTGGCGCCTTGTGCCAAAGTTATCCAAGCCAAGAAAATCCATTCCCGATCATCCTATTGTTGCTAAGCCGACGCGTTTCGTTGCTTGCAGGCGCCGGAATCGCTGAATGATCTCAGAAATTGGACGCGCTATGCGCTTATAATCAACGTTTGAGGTTAGTTTAGAGAAACCGAAAGCTCATTACAATAGTTACTGGCGATCAACGCGAGAGCGTAGCCATCACGATAATTGAAGCTGAAGCGGGAGCCATGGGTGCCGCCATGTTCGACAACGCTATTTCTTACTGTACGTAAACATTCGCATGTTAAACTCGCCGTTAAACGTACGTTATCATAGCGTACCTAAACTGCAGAAGCACAATAACGTTCAGAGCATGCGCAGTGATGACAACGCTATTTCTTTACGTACGCAATGCGTTTACGTTTGGTTGCAAAGGCTAAACTAAAACTGTCTGTCTCCGGCCGCAGCTCGTTCCACGAGCATACGGACCAGCTGACTACGACCTGAATCCCTTTCCTGGTCACTGGATCACTCTAAACAAAGAACGTTGCAATCAAGTAGCAATAGCGATGCGCGTGACTGTTGCAATAGATGGTGACAACTGAACGCGCCTCGAATTAGTCGCGCGGGCACCGAATCGATGAGAAAACTGGCCTTCATTCTCCAAGAGATGCCGATAACAACCGCCATCCAAAAGGAAAGAAAAAGGCAGCAAAATGTTGACCACCGAATAGATGTCAAGACTGAAGAACGATTTGGTGGTGCTTTAGGAATGTGTGTGTGGACTGGTGGCACGGGGGGTGTATGCCGCGTTTAGGGAGGGGGGGGCACCCCCCCCCCCCTGGCTGCGTGCCTGGTACAGACACATGTCAATAGACGCATGCAGGAAGAGCACTCCTGCTTGTCTCTCTCGCCTCGCGTTTTTGTTTTGAGCTGTAGACATTATTGTGCGATATATGCATTGATAGAAAAGTATCTCTAGTCTGTAAAATGTGTTACGCTGACGGGATAAAGCTGCGCTGCCTTCTGATTAGTAATCCGTGTATATCTGCTTATTACATGCATATGCGTACAATGGAACAACTCTCGTTGGCGGAACTTCAGCGTTCATTAAATCAGATTGCCTGAACAGGCCAAATACACAAACTAGTTAACATAACGAAATCATAATGGTCAAACGTGGCATTGCTGACTGGGATGTAGCCGGTTGGCAAAAGGCACCGCCAAACGTCAATTTTACGAGCCTTCTTGAAACGTTCATTCACGGAGCCTAACGAGCATCATGGGATGAGAATAAAGATGCAGTTAGTACTAGAACGTCTTTGCATCTGTAGCAAAGAAGCGAGGCGATATCTTTCATTGGCCATGTGAGCTTAGCACGCGTGATAAAACCGGCACCTAACTTGGACTCATTAAGGCGACACCCAAGTGCCAGCAAAAACTCCAAAGTGAAGACGACTATTACTTTCTTTATAGAGGATTACGGTTGCTGTGGAGCCGCTATAAATATCTTTCAGTATTTTTAGATACTGCTCATCTACACCCTGATTCCGTAATGCCTCCATGAGTGCTGAGGTTTCGACAGAACCAAACGCCTTATCGTAATCAATGGAAGCTAAATATAAGGGTTGGTTATATATAGGAGGTATTCAGAGGTATATATTCAGAGGTTTAGGAGGTATATATAAGGGTGGTTTACAGGAGGTATTCAAAGACCTGAATTGGGAAGAATTGGGGATAAAAGGTAATGGAGAATACCTTAGTAACTTGCCATTCGCTGATGATATTGCCTTGCTTAGTAACTCAGGGGACCAATTGCAATGCATGCTCACTGACCTGGACAGGCAAAGCAGAAGGGTGGGTCTAAAATTAATCTGCAGAAATCTAAAGTAATGTTTAACAGTCTCGGAAGAAAACAGCAGTTTACGATAGGTATCGAGGCATTGGAAATGGTAAGGAAATACATCTACTTAGGGCAGGTAGTGACCGCGGATCCAGATCATGAGACTGAAATAATCAGAGGAATAAGAATGGGCTGGGGTGCGTTTGGCAGGCATTCTCAGATCATGAACAGCAGGTTGCCATTATCCCTAAAGAGAAAACTGTATAATAGCTGTGTCTTACCAGTACTCACGTGCAGGGCAGAAACATGGAGGCTTACGAAAAGGGTTCTACTTAAATTGAGGACGACGCAACGAGCCATGGAAAGTAGAATAATGGGTGTAACGTTAAGGGATAAGAAAGGAGCAGATTGGGTGAGGGAACAAATGCGAGTTAATGACATCTTAGTTGAAATCAAGAAAAATAAATGGGCATGGGCTGGACATGTAATTACGCGGGAAGATAACCGAAGGTCGTTAAGGGTTATGGACTACATTCCAAGGGAAGGGAAGCGTAGCAGGAGGCGGCAGAAAGTTCGGTGGGCGGATGAGATGAAGAAGTTTGCAGAGACGACATGGCCAGAATTATAGTGCATGACCGGGGTTGTTGAAATATGGGAGAGGCCTTTGCCCTGCAGTGGGCGTAACTAGGCTGATGATGATGATGATGAAAACGATTACACTTATCAGCGTAAGCCGAACCGCGCAATGTGCTGCTCTTGTCGCAGCCAATGAAGCACTTCTTGCGAGGAGACGTGCGGCGGCGAAGAATGGCGATGACGTACAGCGTTACTGTCTGGCGGGAAGCTGTAGAAATGATACAGTGTTGGGACCCGCGAAAACCGCTCACATCGCTTTCGCCCGCCCATCTACTCACGCATAGGTAAATGGCAGAGAGAGAGAAACAGCGAGAGAGAGAGAGACAGAGAGAGGGGGGGGGAGAGAGATTAAAGAAACTGGAGAGGTTTGCCTGGTGGTACACCTGACTGGTACGCAGCGAATGACACTATGGACAGCTCAGTTTAAAAACCATATCACAATCTCATTTATGCCGGGAACGGCTAAAGAAGCGCGATACGGTATTCAGCATCACTTAGTGTACCGAACGCAACTAGGCAGTTTGTGTGAAGTAGTCCCCTGTTGGGTTTTGCACACAAGGGTCCGCGGTACGATGGCGTTGGTGAAGACACAGTGAAGACAACAACGCTTCCAGTGCCATAAATGGAAGCCAGAAGCGCACGGAGCAGTTAGCTTTGCGCGAGTATAAACGGGCGCCGTTAGGAAAAGCAATGTGAAAATACTTTGACCCACCTACTGTTGGCGAAGTGCCAGCCTCAAGAGCGTCAGCATCTGCACTGCAAGCGCCTGTGCATGCAATTTACCCTAACGCTCGACACGTGGCGCAAATCACGTGTGATATTCTCCTGTGGGGCCATCTTGCGATGGTACCAAGAAGAACCGACGAGTTGTACTCAGACGTGTACACGACACAAAAACCTTAACTGATTACAAGTACATTTACGTCATTCAACACTGTAATTAGTTATGGTTACTAATTACTGCCCCAGAAAAATAATTAGGCAATTTCTAAAAACTAATCGATTACCCTACTGTTGCTGTCCTCCCTATTTTATTAGGATTACACAGATGCAGTACAGTCGGCGTCGCCCTTGTGTATATAGCCCGCGAACGGCGGCCGCCGGGGCGCTTCGCAGCCAGCCAGTGACGTCTATTGGTAGTGGCTGGGCCCGAAATTAGATGCGTCAGCCACACGTTCCCAGACACTTCTTATCTCGAGCCCAGCGGCTACCGTTAAGGCCCAACCACATGCAGCCCGGGATGCGCGTCTTGCTACGTGTACACGTAAGCGTACGCGTCTGCGTGCGCGTACGCGGGTGACGAGGGGAAGGGCGTCCAGCCACACGATACGCGCACACGTGCGCGCTTCGCTGCGCGTAGCACAGGGCTGACAGACCAGCGGCCCAGCGATGGCGGGAAACGGTCGTCTTTGGCTTTGAGAAAAGTTCATCTTTAATTTCATTATGGCTAGCCATTTTAATTTATCAGTGTTAGAGCTAGTACATTGTTTTTAAGTTGAGAAATGCACGCTGTTCCTATCTATACATCCTTATGGCAAGAAAAGCTACATCAATTATCAACATCACGCGCGATAGCGTCTGCTTGCTCACAACTGCAGCTGACATCTGCGCGCGACCACGCATGACGTTGCTGCAGAGCTCTTGCTTAGCCACTTGCTTCGCCGGCATCAGCGTTCTCTCCCCGCAATGTACCACATGAGAAAGAAGCTTTTGCTGCTGCTGCTCTTGCAAAGGCGGCGGGAGCGCAGAAAGCGTCTGCGGCCTCTGCAGCGACGTTGGTGGGTCCGGCCGGTCTTTCGACTGCGTAAAGAAGAATGACTTTACGGCTGTGAGTAACTTCTTTCCTTTCGATGATCTACAGTGGTAGAACTAGGAGCCAGTGTTTCGACATGGGGACTTATCTTCGTTAGGACAGCAATTACTTATCAGCGTTTTTAAGTGCGCGCATAAGTGAAAGGGTTAAAGTAGTAATGCGGGGATCGTACTCGCAGCGCGCGAACGCCCAATTCGCAGAACAGCACCGCGTCGTCGGTGCAAGGTTCGTCCAGCCTGGTAGCACCGATTGAAACGATAACGTGACGTACGCGAACAGGGGGAACGACAAGAGCAGGGTGTAGTTCGGAAAGCGCGAAAGCATAGGCGAAGATCGGGCTGATTAGCCGCCGGAAGCATACAGATCGCATATTGGATACGTGATGACGACACCTCACGACGTTTCAACCGCCGCCTGTCTAACCCGTGTATGCCGTACGACATACGGTCATTAACTGTTCAGCTTCAGAGGGGAAGAAGCGCTTGATTCTATTTAACAGACAATCTGTAATACTAATTTGGAGCTCACTTCATTATTAACAGTAGACCATACTGTTTACACAGAGCTTGTGTAGCACCCTCTTTTCTTGCACAAAATTTGTAAGGATTAAGTTTTGTAATACATTTTCTGCTATTCGATATTTTATTTATTATCCAGATTATTTTTTCTTCATTTTATTCGATTCTAAATCTACTTTTCGGTATTAGCACACCCCTACAATAAGCTAAGGACTGCTAGTTATATTTGTGCCATTAGTATAGCACATAGATTCAAGAACACCTTTTTACACGTGTTGGTTGTCTTATATGAAGCTTGTGGACGAGATACGATTTCCTATATTTTCTGTCTCTCAGAAGTGTGACTGTAGAATATGAAGTGTATTGTAATTAAATTGTGACCTGGGGGGCAGGTTAAAATTCTGTGCGACTAATTTCGGAAGCTTCTTGGCAGTGGCCGCCCCATTTTAATATACCGTTGACTGGCTCTCCTGTTTTGCCGAACTACTGTTTGTATTCAAGCACATAAACAAAGCAAGGGGTAAAATTAATGATGGCTAGTGGCTATACGTGTGTGTCAGTGAAAAGTGTACAGCTCCTGATACCTGCGCTTGTATGTGGGCAGGGCATGGTCTTGCTGCCAGGTAATAATGCACCATTTTTTACAGATGCAACGGATACGTCAGGATGACCACGGATTTTTCTACAAGTTCTTTCGCAAGGCGCCGCAGCTCTTGGACAAGCTATTGAGCTTTTTAGCAGAGGACCTCGCATGGCAGCACCACATTCGAGAAACCCCTGGAGCCTGGAGAACGACTTGCTGTAGCATTGAGGTTGGTAAAGGACAGTTGCCCCTAGCGTAATAATGTGCGATTGGAGGAATACAGAACACCGTTTCTTTGTCATTTAATGTATTATTTAGTTTATTTTATTTACATATTACTGCCCGCCGCCTTTTGGAAGCCAAATCAGGAAGGAGTCACAAAACATTGAAGCAAAACAAAAGAAAGGAAACGACTGACAATGAGCATGCATAATAAGTACTAATACATAATAATAATAATAATATATTAATAATCATCTTTATTTCTCTTTTTCCACAGAATACAGAATTATACACAACTATTTATTAGTTCATAAACAAATAAAAGAATGGGACACGAAATGCTGATACAAAACGAGAAATAGTAATGATGGTACTGACAATGCGCGTGAAAAGAAATACAAGAAAAAAATGATCGCATGATCACAGAGACTGAAAGTTTCCACTTACTGCATCACCAGTGTAACAGTTACGGCTAACTCTAAAAAAAAACTGCCATCGACTTGCATCGCACTAAAGCTACCTCAGTGCTTTTGACCTTGCGCAACCTGTAAAACATGCACTGAGGTATGCTTGCACATGTAGTATTAAACAAAGCTGGTAGCTAACCTACACAAATGAATTTTGATTGTATGTCACCCGAAAAGGGCCCCCACAGCCATGT
Source organism: Dermacentor albipictus (assembly GCF_038994185.2). Lineage (NCBI taxonomy): Eukaryota > Metazoa > Arthropoda > Arachnida > Ixodida > Ixodidae > Dermacentor > Dermacentor albipictus. The sequence goes on along the minus strand of NW_027225575.1, from coordinate 3,612,255 downwards.
AGATCATTGTCAAGAAAAATCATGTTATCATAATTAGTATTCAAACAATTGAGACATGCGTACTAATTTGTTTCAACTTGCATTCAAGCTACTTGGCATCCCGGTAAGACATAAAAGACGTTGCCTTGACTTACTGTGTGGGCATTGAGGTGGCTAGACTATGCAGTGGCGTGTAAGTCATATAGTGGCGATCGTGCCTGCAAAGTATTAAACAACTGCAGAACAGCACGAAAGCCGCAGAAATTTCTTACATTTTTTTCAGCTTAAGAATTTTTTTAAAGCTCACATGCTGTTCACGGCTCCCGTGAGGTAGCCCTGCTTCCTGCCAGAGAAGCAGGGTCATACGTATAAATGTCTTATTTACACACTGCCTTCAATGTCCCTGATTACGTACAAAGACTTTGGCCAAACATCCAATGCAGAACATGCAAAACCAACTCTGGAACTGAGCCACGGAACACAAAGGAAAAAAAATTCAAGGAATGTGGCTTGTGGATGATAGTTGTGGGAGAGGTAGAGGTTGTCTATGTTGGCAGTGAACCTCGCCTCCTGGCTATGTGGTGGCAAGACTTTTCCCTTTCTGCTACCTCTTCTAATAATAATAAAACAATTTGAAAAATGGTTGCCCTGCTAGAACGCCCCGACAGGCTTTACAACTTGCAGCATATAACCGAAATTTTCAATGGGGTCTGGTTTAAGGTTCATTACATTTATTTTTATTTACAGGCATGTACAGGCATCTCTACAGGCATGCACAAACTCTACATGCACAGGTGGTGAACTCAAAAAGGTTCATTGCTGCAAGACAGGCTGAATGAGTAAACACAGATGAAAGCGATAAACATCTGTCTTGCAACAACAAACCTTTAGTTGCAAGTCAGTGATTCTTTATCGTAGGTGTGTTGCTAAAACATGTTCACGCATCTCTACAGCAGCAATGGCCAGCCAACCAGGCCCACAGATATCAACTTTATGAAATTCTTGAATACCGCACAAAAATATGGATACAACACAATGTAAAATGAACAAAAAAGAAGAGCTGAGGGGCTTTGACATGACAACAACAGACAAGGAAACGTATACAAAGCATAAAGGAAAATAACTGTCATTTCATTTGTAATGTCAACATCACAAGGAGAAGGGAAATGAAAGTGGACAAAATATAACTTGCCACTGGTGGGAGCTAAAACCAAAACCAATTGAGCGGGAGGCTATTCCACCATCAATTTCATAGAATGTTTATGTGTACTAGATTAGGCTCTTGGAGTGTTCTTGCACGAGTAGCACTGGCTAACACTACCAGGGTGAGATCTAGTACATGCACATACTGGCCCAAGAAAGTTTGCAGAGGGATAGCCATTGCTGCAGCTCTACTGGTAAAGCAATGCAAGCATAATTCAAAGGTTGTGGGTTCGTCTCCGATTAGTGGGAAGCTACCTTTTCAATACTTTCATTTTCCTCCTTATTTTTCCATTTCGATATAAAGTAATTAAATTCATCAATGATTTCCTTTTGTTTCATTGTCTCTTGGCTTTATTATACAAAAAGTATACATTAAAAAACATTAATCTTTGAATTACTCTCCTACTTGCATCAATTTAATTTTCAAGTCGAGATGCGTATCCTCACTGACCTCTCTAATATGTTTGAGCAGAGAGACGGCAAAAGTTCGAGGTCGTCCTGTGGTTTGCATCTTTTGATTGCACTTGAAACATTGCCTAATTCCTCCCATATTAACTCACTCTAATCTTTCTTTTTCCTTTTCCTCCCCCTTGACTTTGCTTCAGAAGCAATGCTTCGTAACGTATCCAGCCTACGACTGCCTGCTGAAGCCAGCGATGCTTCTGACTGCGGACTGCTGTGGTGTGCCTCAGAATCCTCAGGAACCAGAACTTCTTGAAACATCGGTGATTATAGAGATTCCAAAATGTCCTGAGACTCCACAGACTCATGCGACGCCGAAGACAGAGTCGATGCTGGCGCTTGTGACTCTTCACTTGACGGTGATGGCACTTCAAGTGTTGCCAGATCGGAAAACTGGCGCATTTTTTGTTAAGATGTCTGCAGCACTTCCCTCCTCACTCGATGGGGGCACTGGAGGAAGATTGGCGGACATCCTGCATGTGAGCGAAATAAGGTTCGCACATACTGTCAATGGGCTAATAATGTGCCAGTCTGGATGCAAAAATATATGAAGGCTCAAATCCGTCCACATTTGTTTTAGTGTGTGATTTTATTAGAGTACACTGAAGCTCTGAATCAGTTTTGTAGGGACAAAAGTGGCTTGCCTACACAACCAGAATGAACAGTTTCTGCATGCGCGTGGGTGTAGCTTTTGTATCTTTTTCTGTTTTTGCTTGGGATGCATTTAAGCAGTTCTTACGAGATCTGTATGCCTAAAGCCTAGTGATTACTTCTACTCAAAACAGTGCATGATATTTGGAATGTTTCAGTTTTGAAATAATTAGCAGGAAGCATTCCACTACATTTACTCAGTAAAACCACTTAATAAATTTCATGTTGAAAGACCTATGCTTGCACTTTCTAAACATAGAGTAGTAGTACTGTTAGGTCTTGCTTTAGCATAAGGCTCTCTCCTGTTCTGGTTTTTCTACTTGAAACGTTCTTGGCTTGTAACTTTGTTTTCCTTTCACTTGTTTGTAAACTTCATCTCATTCTAAACAGTTTTTCTTAACTGAATGTACGTCTAAACACAGTGTGAAGCTGTGTACGTAGCAGTCAGTGCATTTGTTGTTTGTATTTAGGAAGTTACGTCTAATAATGTTTGTCTTCTTGCCATCTGCCTTGTAAAGGGTGTTTTGGCCCAACAAAGCTGACCTTAGCGAGCAAACCCTTCCAGAAGGTTACTTACAGCCAAGATTTTTTTGCCTCTTCTCTGGACTTTCCTACCGCTGCTCCTACTGTCTTGCCAAATAGCTCGCCTCATACTGATATTAATGTAGTCGTTGAACCATTGTCATCCCAGCGGACTACTGGCACGAGTGACCAGTACCAGACGTAGTGCAAATACCAGATATAATAATGTGACTACATCGTGGTTTTCGCGTGTAAAATTTCAATAATCATGTTATGCACAGTGAAAATGTCTCTAACTGGATCGTCTAGCCTTTCCTTGGAAATTTTGCTGAGCAGGAACAGAGTTCTCCACAAACATCGTGAAAGCTTCGCTTAAACCAGTAACCACAGCACCTGGGATCTGCAGAATAACCGCAGGCTGATAATTAGGTAAGGACACTGCTGAGCAGACACAAAAATAATTATCAATTACACAGCTGACAATGTCGTCAGTACTATGGCACATTTATTCCTACAGCATGATGACACTGAATGAATCCCTAAGCAAGCTGGGTAATATTTGAGCGTCTGTGATGAAGCACCGATTTGCACACTGCTGGCAAGCAGCAAAATGCAAAATTAAAACTGTGCATTGAAGTGCCCGAGGTACACGTGAATATAGCAACATTCAATACTCAGTTAAATACTGGCCATTGACTTGCATGCTGCCTTCTAGGATCAGTGCACAGAATAAAAAAAACTACTTGCATGTTTTGTGTTTTGTTTTTGTGTGTGCATCATGCAAGCCCTTTTCTTTTTATTCATCCTGCTAATTTGTATGTGATATTCTCTGTACTTCTGTCTTATGCTTTATTGTTAGATTTTTAAGTGATATTTTACTTGTTATTTTGTACCTGTATTTCTGCTTTCTCTGCTCCCCACTGCAAAGCCAAACTGGCTTTGTGGGTACCTAAATAAATAAATATACAAAGCTATTCTTGTACTGCTTGTATGTCCCTTTACCGGATCACATTTAACGAAATATGGGATAATCGGAGCGGCGATGCAGCACAAATATTTTATCGCCAATTAGACAAAGCTGAATATAATGCATACTGTGCGTCGACTTGCTTGTGTAAGCACAATTTTGAGTCGATTCCCATTAGTGCGGTGCATTGCCAGCTATAATACAAACATACGGCATCGCCGGTCAACGTGGTAAAGGGAAAGCACTAAAATCCCGTGTTTCATTTTTAACACGCCTGCTAAGATGGAAACTTCAAGGTCACTTACGGTTTACACTCCATTGTGTAGCGCAGAAACATCACCTGGTCGAAAAACAGCCAGATGACGTCGTCGTGGACGTCGACTGGCACGGCGCGGCTCTTTTCTTTCTGAAACGTCTTCCCAGGCGCCGAAATTTATTCCCCAGGAACTTCCATCACTTCTGCAGCGCTGTGATAACGTCATTTGCACAGATGAAACGCGTTTTCGACATCTGCGAGTCGGCTGATGAGAGAGGCAGCTTATACCAGTGCCACACAGCTAGGCTTTCGATGGCGATCGAGCGCGATCAAATTTCTCGATCAAGATCGGTTCTACGCAGACTGCGTGGTACAGGCAATCGTGATCACAAAATCCGACCCCGATCGGGCTCGATCGCGATTGAAACTGCTCCGCTATGACGCCCGTATAAAATTCCGAGCACTCACCTGTTCGGCAGCGTTGGGCATGACGATCCACGACCACCTCGTCAAGTGCTTGTTCTAGTGGCGCTTGTGTTTCGCCTGCTACCAAAGCGCAGGTCGAGCGTGAACGCAGGCGATCAGCGCTTCGTTGTTGATCGCCTCCATAGCCTCTGTGCTCTATCGACACGAAACCAGCAGCGACTTCCGGCGTCTCCGCACGATTCTGAAACTTCAACAACCTTTCCGAACCGCCGGAAGTGTACATGCGGCCCACGTGACGTCGGTGCACAAGCTGCCACTTCCGTCGCGTACGCTCAAAATGACGTCCAAGATGAAGACCTCCTTGACGCGCGCGTTTCCTGCGCGTCTGCCCTCTCTAGACGCGTAGGACAGGCGCGTACGGCCTCGCAGACGCGTGACGCGTAGCCAGGCGCGCACGATTCACCGCGTGTGGTTGGGCCTTTAGACGTCGCTGGCTGCCTCTGGAGCGCCGCAGTTCGTGCGCTATATACACAAGGGCGACACCGACTGTACATGGAACGAGCTGGTCTGGCTCCTTCAATGCGTCCTCTATAAGCCCTTCCCACGTTCTTTATCGTGCCTAGGAATTGCGCTTCAATATTTCCTCGATCATCTCCCCTCGTTTTTCTTCTGAAAACAGGTGGCAGCAATACTGAAAATTCGTTCAATGTGCGCGCTGGAGAAGGGATCGGCTGCGTTGTAACGTACCTTGCTCACCAGTTTGGGCACAATTTAGGTTACTCAGTGCCACGGTGCTCAGATCTGGGTCGTATACAAAGCGGAAGTGTTTTATTTTCCCGGGGGTCGGGGAAGCGCTCCCCATGAGTGGTTCCTGTCAGTCATCAACGTCCGAAGTGCGACCAATCCGCAACACCGCCATGTTCAGGAGATGGAGTCATAGCTGCAGAACGCTCATCGTGGGAAGGCGGTAACCCATGTATGCGCTTTCATCCATTTGACATTGCAGTTTCCGCCTAATTTAAATGCTGAGAGCTGCGTCGCCTTTTGTAGCTTATTTTGGTCAAAAATGGAACTGATCACATGTTTCATTTATTTCATTTCATTTATTGAACCCTCAAGGCCAAAGGCATTAAAGAGGGGAGTGGTTACAAAACAGAAATACATAAATAAATACAATGCATATTACAGAACAAGTATTATCATCTTCCTGTTATACAATGTTAGCTAGTGCAGAACGAAAATGCTGGTTATCAGTTATGTCGACTATATCTGCGGGAAGGCGGTTCCATTCGCGTGATGTGCGAGGCAAGAAAGACTGAAATGCAGTTTTAGTGTTACATGTTTCAATGCCAACTTTGTGACGATGGGCAATGCGATTTGACACGTATCTGGGGAATGAAATGAGGGAATCGCGTAGCATGGGGTGATGGTATATAGTTTATGAAAAAGGCTCAAACGAATTTTCTGCCGGCGGGATGCTAGAAGAGGTAAAGAAAGATTAGCTTTCATGCTTGTTACACTTGCGGTACGGTTAAAGTTGGACAGGATAAAACGAGCAGCGTTATTTTGAACCAGCTCAAGTAAAGTTATCAGTTTTTCATGGTGTGGATCCTATATCGCGGCGGCATATTCCAAATTAGAACGTATTAGTGTTTTATAAAGCAGTAATTTCAAAGAAGATGGAGTTTTGGAAAAGTTACGGCGCACGTAGCCCAACATGCGGTTAGCTTTGTTAGTAATGTATTCAATATGGCGCGTCCAGTTAAGGTCAGTAGAAATATGAACACCCAGGTATTTATATGAAGTAACCGCTTCTAACGCAACGTTATTTAGGTAGTATACAGGCGGAGAGTCGGCACTTCTTGATATTCGCATAATTTTGCACTTATTAGTATTAAGTTCCATAAGCCATTCATTACTCCAACGAGAAATGTTAGGTCACGCTGAAGAATGTTAGCATCGTCGGGGGATTTTATTTCGCGGAAAACAACACAGTCATCAGCAAACAAAAGAATGTTAGATGATACAATGGAAGGGAGATCACTGATATAAATAAGAAATAAAGGGGGTCCAAGCACTGACCCTTGTGGCACGCCCGAGTAAACTTCGCTGAAAGTGGAGTTAAAATTATTAGCGTAAACGAACTGCGATCGGTTAAGAAGAAAGTATTCAATCCATTTCAGAACATTGTAGTCGATATTCAGTTGGGTTAGCTTTAAAAATAATAAGCGGTGACATACCTTGTCTAATGCTTTCGAGTAATCTAGGAAAATGCAGTCAGCTTCTGATGCGCGATCTAAAATATGGTGAAGTTTGACAGTGAAACTGGCAAGTTCTGTTTCGCAAGAAAATGACTTACGGAAACCATGCTGTGCGGGTGTAAAAAATGAATTAGACTCGGGAAAGTTCACAAGGTTAGTGAAGATTACATGTTCTAATAGTTTGCAACAAGTACTAGTGAGCGAGATGGGGCGATAATTTATAGGCGATGTTCTACTTCCTGACTTGAATAATGGAACCACCTTCCCGACTTTCCATTGTGTTGGCAGAGTGGAACTATCGAGAGTCTGCTGAAATAACTTTGTTAGTATTAAGGAACTGTAGACAATTGTATTTTTTTAAATTTAGCATGTATGCAGTCAAAACCGGGCGATGAATGAAATTTAAGGGCATCAATAAGTTTAGCAACACCAGATGAATCGATGAAAATTTGAGGCATAGTTGGGAAATTATACCGGAGTGGAACGGGATGTTTGGTGTTTGATGTGCGCGAGAAGTTGAGAACAAAGGTTTCGTTAAGTTCTGATGCGCATAAATGAGCCGGAATAGGGTCACCCGACGCGTCAGTTAAGTTAATAGATTCTTCGGTATGCGGGTTGATGACGCGCCAAAATTTTTTAATGTTGGTAGATAGCATCGATGGTAAAGTGTTAGAAAGGAAGTTATCTTTTGCTTGCTTAAGCGCAGTTACATACGCATCAGCGGCAGTCTTGTATGCGTCCCAGTGTGCATTACATTGTGATAGCCTGGCTGTACGATAACGGTGCTTTTTTCTGTTAGATAGGCGTCTTATATGGGCGGTATACCATGGGGCTTGAGGATTAGAAGTGATGGTGCGTCTTGGAACATATTTTTGAGTTAGTTCGTGAACTTTGGCCGTGAACATATCCCAGTTAGTTTGCACAGAGCGTTCGTTAAAGTTTCTGAAGAAGTTTTGAGTGAAAACTGATAATTCATTGTTAATGGCATCGAAGTCTGCTCTAATATAATCTAGTATGGTCCTTTTCTTTCTTGCAGGTTTAGGACAGGCAGTGTTAATGTTGAAAATGAGCAAAGAGTGATCACTTATGTTAGGTAAATAGGTGATGGCTGAAGCAAAGTCGGCTCGATTGGTTAGGATCAAATCTAAAGTGTTGGCTGTTTTGACAGAGATTCTGGTAGCGTTAGTGACTAATTGGGTAAGTGAAAAAACAGAGCATAAATCAAGAAAATCACTGGCATCGGATGAAAATGGAGATAGGGTGGGAGGCTGGGTAAACCAAGAAATACTCGGATAGTTAAAATCACCTAGTAAAAACAAGGAAGCCGATGGAAATCTGGTGTGTATTATGTTAAGTTCGTCATGAAGGTCGTTAATAAACGAGCATGGAGAAGAAGGAGGACGATAGCATACGCCGAATATTATTTTCTGATGGTCAAGAGTAACTGATGCCCAGACAGTTTCCAAGACGCTATTAGTGTAGATGCATGATGACGGTATGTCCTTCGAAATAGCAAGGAGTACGCCGCCTCCCCGTTGATTAGTTCGGTCATTGCGATTGTGGGGTCTTCGGGTCTCACAGGAGTACCGACCACCGCGGGTTCGAGCTTAGCGAGCCACAGGGCCGCGTCAGCCGTCAGCCTCTAGCGCCGCTGCGCGCGAGCTCAGGCCACAAGGGGCTACCGAGCGACGCACGCAAAAACACAGTATTGCCCTAAAATGAAGGAAACCATTTATTGTTTCCAACGGCACCCAACACTGCACAAACGCCCGGTCCCGGGACGGCGGGGAACCAAAGGGTTCCCGCACCAAGGGCGAAAAATACAGCTACGGGCGCCTGTAGCACGTCGCTGCGAGAGCACAGGCTCAAGCTGGGACGCGCCGCTAGGAAAAGTCCCGGCGGCTATGCTACTTGCTCTGGCGATAACCAATGGGCCAACTCGCGAGAGCTCGGGCAATCTCCTTCGGCTTGGGCCTCCGATAAGTGCGGCTCGGCGTGGTACGACCTCGCGCGAGCACTAGGCACCCGTTCTTCGGCTTAGCGTCGGGATAGGAAACAACACGAGGTACGCGCTCCCCGCACGGGCAATGGCGCCGTGCGTGAGCTCAATCCTAGTCACAAAGGTGTCGGCGGACGGGAGGAAGCATCGTACGTACCGGGTCCTGTCCCAAGGAGAAGAGAGAGCCCGTACCGTCACGGCAGTAGCCACCAGGGGCCGCTGCGTGACGTCACTAGCTCCGCCCTCACCCGCGAACCATGGCGAGTGGAACGCCACCGCTAAACACCGGTTCGGAGCAAGGGCGACGTGGCTGGGATTACAGACATGGGTGAAATGCGCCCGCACAATGGCGCGTTGAATTCCCCAAATCCCCACATCCTCCTCTCCGTAATTGCCACCCTACCAGTCTGGCGAAGAAGCTGGTAGGGGCTAATGCACCAAAGACAACTGAGCCTTTCATGCACTAGCTAATTGCTGCCTCAGCCCAGCAAGCATTATGCGTAAAAAAAAACATACAATGATAATGGAAAAATGATAATAAAAAAATACAATCTAAAATACAAGAAAATGACGCCGCGAAGGGGGAAAGAAATATCAACAAAAGCGTCTGCTGCTAGCGCGGGACAATGTCCGGGGGTGCGAAGAGAACGCGGCGCGTATAGTGCTGTGGTTAGGGCGGTGGCCGAAGTCGCGGGAGTTGCGATCGTGGGCTTGATTGCAGGCCAGTTAACGCAGGAACGGGCTCACCGTTCCATCGGAGTTGCCGGCGAGACCGATGAATGTCGCTTTCGTGGTGGTGGTGGTCCCGAACTCCAGGTGGACGGGGCAGGACACTGCCAGGTCAGCTGGCCACGCCGCCGTATGCAGGATGGATGGGCAGCCACAGCGGCGGCTGCAGGGCGTTCGCACGGCGTCGGCGACTGCAGAGCCGAGCTCCTGGCGTGATGTCATAGGGTCCCGTCCACCAAGGGTATCCGCGGCGATTCGATGGAGTTGGTGCGGCTCCCTCGGCTTGCTTCCATGAGCAACGGCCCCCACGCACGCACGCACGCACACACAACGCACGCGCACACTCCTCGTGGCACCGCGCCTCACTCCTCGCCGTCCGCCATGCCGCCCGTCGGCCACAACGCACCGCGCCGATCCAGGCGCGAAGCGTCCCTCTCTCCCGCACCAACGAGTCAAGGGGACCACTGTCACCCCCTGCGCTGCAGGACACGCCAGTCACCGACCCCCCTCTTGGCAAAAAAAAGCAAGGCAAAAAAAAAAACGAAAACGAGAAGAATAAAACACACACAGAAGAAAACAAGAACGGTCAAAATCTATGTACAAGTAACAAAAAATGAACTATACAACTGTACACTTAAAACATTGAAACAATAATTACACTCAGCATGCGTACCCAAAAGTAAAAATAAAAAATGCACATTGCTACTACACACTGCTAACAACTGTAGCAGAAAGCTGGGCTGGGGCCAGCTTCTTTTCGTGCACTGGCCGCAAAGAAGCTAACCCACTGAGGATAAGCAATATTACTGAGGGCCTTCGGTGGCGGAAAGGGTCCGCCGTGAGGCGCGATATCACACAGGTGACCGTCTCCTCAGGTTGTACCGGTGCGTGGTCCGAATGCGGTCCTTCGCCCCGGGTGTGCCCTGTTGCTTGCGTGTGGTGCCACTGGGCACCGGCGCGAGCTCGTCGGACCGCGACGCAAAGGCTTTCAGGTCGGCGATATGGGCACGGCTGAGTTTTCCCGAAGGGGAATCCTTCAGCAAGTACGCGAGCGGAGACCAAACTTTCTCTACTCGGTACGGACCAAGCCACTTAGGAGCGAGCGAGGCTGAGAACCCCTTGCTCGCGTCGCTAAGAGCGTGGTTGCGCTTCAGGACTAAATCACTTACCTTAAATGAAAGATAGCGATGTTTCCGGTCGTATTGAGCCTTCTGCTGGGCCCTGGCCGAAGTCAAACTCTGCCTTGCTCTACAGAGAGCCCGACAAAGTCTGTCCCGAAGTGCTGAAGCGTACGCAGAACAGTCTGCCGGCACCTCCTCATCCCCGAGCTGACATTGAATGACACTGGTCACCGGATTTGCCAGCTCCCTTCCAAAATTGAGGAAAGCGGGAGAGAAACCAGTCGAGCGATTCTCGGCGGTTCGGATTGCGAACGCGAGCTCACTCAAGTGGTCTGCCCAATCCTTTTGACTCACGGCAAAGGCCGCCAACATTGGTTTGAGGGTTCTATTGACCCTCTCCGTCAAATTGGACTGGGGATGGTAGGGTGACGTGGTGGAGTGATTAATTCCCAGGGAATGGCACGTAGCACCAAACACCCGAGCGGTGAAATAGGACGCGTGGTCCGTAATTAGTCTTTTCGGAAAGCCGAACCGACAAAGAACTTCCTGTAGCCTCTCCAGCACCGCTCGCGCGGTCACTTTTCGAAGCGGAAACAACTCCACCCACTTCGAAAAATGATCGACGACTACCATCAGGTGTGTGAACCCCTGCTTACTCCTGGGGAAAGGCCCCATAAGATCGCAGGTGGCCACTTGCCACGGACGCTCACTGTCAATTGGTTTCATCAACCCGGGCGGCTTGCCACCCCTTGATTTCACCGTTTGACAGACATGGCAGGAACGGCAATAGCAAAAAATATCACGCTTTATGCCAGGCCAGGTCACAGTTTGGCTTAGTTTCGCAAAAACTTTGGAGCCACTCAAATGACCGGCCAAGAGTTCGTCATGAGATGATCGCAACAGTGCGCTTCTCAGACTGTTGGGGATAACCACCTTAAACGGGTCCACAGCCTCGTCATCGGTAGCTATGTATTTCAGCAGGAGCCCATCGTGATCCAGCAAATATGAATCCGCGGGGGACCCAGCGACACACGCTGGTTCCGACCCCCCTGCGCCCGCCGCACTACCAGCAGCGTCTCGGCGCTCCGTCTCCCTGAGACCGTCGCTCACTCCGCGACAAAACGAATCAATTTGCTGGGCCTTCAGTAACTCTTGCCTGCTGAATGCGATTCCAGTTCTCCCAAAGGGGAGTCTGGTCTCGTCCCCACCCAGGATTGCAGCCAACGGCGTTGTAGGTTCGCTTTCGAGAAGCTCCCCCGCTCGCTCGTTTTGCGGCGCGCTGCTTGCCTGGAGAGCGGAATGAGTGGTTTGCCCGCTTGCGGACTCGCCTCTCTCTCCGCTCGTTTCGCCCCCGACGCTTGCTGGCGCAAAGGCACCGGCAGTGGCTGTAACACCTGGAGGAATGCTCTTGGTGCACAATGGGGCACGGGATAGCGCGTCAGCTACCACGTTGGTGCTCCCCTTTCGATACTGCACTGAAAAGTCATAATGCTGTATCAGGAGAGCCCAGCGCGCCAGCCGTCCCGCAGGCTCACGGAGCCGCATCAGCCAACTGAGCGCACTGTGGTCTGTCTGCACTACGAATTTCGTCCCATCAAGGTACACATCGAACTTACGTAGTGCAAACACGATAGCGAGGCACTCCTTCTCGGTCACGGAATAATTCCTCTCTGCCGGAATCAAGGAGCGGCTGGCAAAGGCCAACGGCTGCAACACACCATCGTATTCCTGTAGGAGGACTGCTCCTAAACCCAGATCGCTCGCGTCGGTCTGGACAACGAACGGTCTGGTCAGGTCGGGGAGTCTGAGCTGCGCTGTCTCCGCAATGGCGCTAGACAGTTGGCGAAAGGCCTGCTGCTGCTCAGGTCCCCACTGCCACGCGGCCGACTTACCCAAGAGCTTGCTCAAGGGTGCGTGCACTCGGGCACAGGACGGAATGAATGACCGGTAAAAGTTGGCCATTCCCAAAAAGCGGCGAAGGCCACGTACGTCCTTGGGCGCGGGGAAATCGAGGATTGCCCGAAGTTTCTCCCGGTCCGGCTCAATGGAGCCTCCGCCCAGCGTAAACCCCAGTAACTGAACTCGGGTTTGCGCTAGTTGGGCTTTCGCAGGATTCAAAGTCATCCCGGCGGCCCTCACCCTCTCGAGCACATCGGCAACATGGGCCAAGTGTTCATCGAAGGTTCGTGAATAAATCACGATGTCGTCGAGGTAGCACATGCAGTATGACCACTTTGCTTCCCCGAGGACGCGGTCCATGAGTCTCTGAAAGGTCGCAGGACCGTTGCATAGACCAAAGGGCATACGAGTAAACTCAAATAACCCTCTGTGGGACGTGAACGCGGTCTTGCACCGGTCACGTTGATCCATCCGGACCTGTAGGTATAACCTTCAGAGGCATCCAGAGTAGTAAAGTACCTCGCACTGCCCAGGGTTCCTACGATGGAGTTAATCGTGGGGAGCGGATAGGCATCCTTACGAGTCACTCCGTTAAGACGGCGGTAGTCTACGCACAGGCGATGACTGCCATCTTTCTTAGGCACCAACACAATTGGAGACGACCAGGCGCTGTACGAGCGGCGGATAATGTCGGCCGATAGCATCTCGTCCAGCAAGCCATCGATCACCTGCCTCTTGGCTAGGCTGACGGGCCGGGGGTTGCACTTCAAAGGAAGCGCGTCTCCAGTTTCGATGGTGTGGCTCGCCAAATCGGTACAGCCAGGTTGATCGGTGAAGAGCTCGTCGTGCTGGCATAACAGTGCCGACAAGCGAGCCTTCTGTGTATCATCCAAATGAACCGCACAGGCGGCCAGAGGATGTGGTGCCCCTTCGTGCCGTGTCGCTCGATCCCAATGGGGACTTTGAGTCGACAAGCGCATAGCGCAGGGGCCTGCCCCCGAATTCTGCGCGCGACGCGGTTCGTGCCGTGCCTCTCGTTCCCAAAGGGGAGTCGTAGCAGGCGAGCGCACAGCTCGAGGGCTTGCCCCCGAACTTGGCGCGCGGCACGTTTCCGACGCCCCATCTGCACAGGCAAGATCGGACGCCGGCGGGCTGATGAACGGCTTTAGCAACGTGAACAGTCCGTCGCGATAGCCGCCATTCGCAATGTCCACAACGATTCCTGTTTTAAGGAGAAAGTCCCTTCCGAGGATCACAGGAACACTGGGCCCGGGGAGATGAACGAAACGCGTGCGTCTCATTCGCTCTCCCCACCTGACAGTCAGCCTTGCGGCGCCCGCCGAATGGGCCACGCCTTTCGCAAGATTGAATGTCGTTCGGCAATCCCGCAAGCGCACTGAGTGCTTCTGCAAGTGGGATAACACCCTTCGCCGAACAACGAAGCGCTTGCGCCCGTGTCCAACAGCGCAGGAAATTCGCGGCCGACAATGGTCACCGGAATGAAGGGCGCATGCGCCCCAGCAACACAACCTGCTCGGTACGCCGAGGGGACAAGCAAGGTTTCGGTCACTCGTGCCTTCACGAGCGACCCGCGCTCCCGTTTCCCGACCTCGCAGGAGGCCTGGGCGCGGTGCAGTCCCTTGCTATGTGCCCTCGTTGTTGGCAGCGAAAACAGCGCACTCCGCCGCGGTACCTTTCCCGAGGCGGAGCGGCCTCAGCTCCCTGCCGGGGTCGACTCGCTACTTGACCAAAGGGCCTGTTGTCACGAGCGTCCGCATCTGCGATGCGTTGGGTCGAAGTGCGTCCCTGCGCATGCATTTCGGGCGGTGGTACAGCACAGGCTGCCCGCCTCCCGTACGTGTAGGGATCTAGAGCGCGCGCGCTCAGCTCCCAAACACACCCGCTTGTAGCCGCAAAGGCAGCTTGGCCGGCTTGTTGCCGTTGGGGGAGGGGCACAGGCCCTCCCCACGCGCAGCGTGGCTCAAGGGCCTCGCTGGCGGGCGGCGGTGGGCGATAGGCTCGCGCGGCGAGAATGTCGCCTTGAATGCGCTTTGCCTCTGCGGCCAATTCTTCTAAATCTCGGAAGCGGCCGCCGCGCAGGTACGCCGAAAAGGTCGGATGTGCCTGCCTGATCACCCGTTCGACGCGTTCCTCGTTCGAAGCATTGGGCTCGGCGATTAAGAAAAGGTCTTGCATCGCGCGTACGTACTCCTGAAGCGACTCGTCAGGAGCTTGTGTACGTAGCTCAAGCTCTCGCCGCATCCTACTCTGGTAGTCAGCGGGTAGGAATTCGCGCAGGAATGCCACGCGGAACTCCTCGAGGGTTGTTGCACGGTATCCGGAAAGCCGGTACCACCTAGCCGCCGTGTCAGTAAGTGCTACGGGAACGACGCGTTCCAGCACCTCCTAATCCTCCAAACGATTTGCCATCTGGTAGCGTACCAGGGAGTCACAATAATCCCTGGCACTGAGCATGTCACCGTATCCGCTGTAAGTCGGGAATGCCAACCGTACAGCGGGGTGCGCGCATTTCGGGACAGCCGAAAGCGCCTTAACTGCCCCCGAGAGTGACTGAATCATTTCGGCGGCGTTTTGCAACAGCGTCTGTGCGCCTGCTCCAAAGGGAACCGTTGGCGCGTTAGCGGCGTGGTCGAGCAAGGGTGAACAGTCCTCCAGCTCGATCAGCGGCGCGGTTTCCACAGGGATACCGGCCGCTGTTTCCACAGGGATACCGGCCGCTGCGCCGCCAGCCCCAGAGCAAAACGGGCTCCTAGCGGGGTGCGCCTGCTGTCGTTCACAGCCGCCACTTGAGGCAGCTATACGTGAATTGCTTTGGCCGCTTGCAGCCAGCGTCGACAAAACAGGTGCGCGCTCGAAGGTTGCGCCACTGGGCACAACCGAATGTACTCCAAAGGGAGACGAATGAGCGAAATTCGTGGCTGCAGCATTGTAATCCCCACAGGGGGCCGTGGCAGACCACTGGTTTTGGCTGCTCATTTGAGTAGCAGCCATCGGGCAAACGTCGGAGAGGGCTAAGGCCCCGTTTCCGTGCCGCGCTCCGTAAACTCCACAGGGAGCCGATCGAGAGCGCTGCGACATCCCACTGCCTTGCATTCCGAAGGGAGCCGTGGCAGACGAATGTGCTGGTGTGCGCTGTTCGGGGAGGGCTCTGGCCCCGTTCCCAAACAACGCTACTGCTCCACTGGGAGCTGGTACGTAGCGCCTCGTGTTGTCGTCCCCACAGGGGGCTGCGACAGGTGAGGGTGCATAAGTTCGCTGCTCAAGGGGAGCACTGGCCCCGCTATCGAGCAACGCGGCGTCTGCTCGCGGGAACAAAGGGCAAAAGTCCCCTAACAAATGACAAAGGTCACTCCGCCTAGCAGACATAACGCGGCAAGTATAATATGCAAAGGCGTACTAACTCGGCTAAGCACAGACAAAGGCTTAATGAGCCTTTGAATCCGCGTTGGGCGCCAGTGTGGGGTCTTCGGGTCTCACAGGAGTACCGACCACCGCGGGTTCGAGCTTAGCGAGCCACAGGGCCGCGTCAGCCGTCAGCCTCTAGCGCCGCTGCGCGCGAGCTCAGGCCACAAGGGGCTACCGAGCGACGCACGCAAAAACACAGTATTGCCCTAAAATGAAGGAAACCGTTTATTGTTTCCAACGGCACCCAACACTGCACAAACGCCCGGTCCCGGGACGGCGGGGAACCAAAGGGGTCCCGCACCAAGGGCGAAAAATACAGCTACGGGCGCCTGTAGCACGTCGCTGCGAGAGCACAGGCTCAAGCTGGGACGCGCCGCTAGGAAAAGTCCCGGCGGCTATGCTACTTGCTCTGGCGATAACCAATGGGCCAACTCGCGAGAGCTCGGGCAATCTCCTTCGGCTTGGGCCTCCGATAAGTGCGGCTCGGCGTGGTACGACCTCGCGCGAGCACTAGGCACCCGTTCTTCGGCTTAGCGTCGGGATAGGAAACAACACGAGGTACGCGCTCCCCGCACGGGCAATGGCGCCGTGCGTGAGCTCAATCCTAGTCACAAAGGTGTCGGCGGACGGGAGGAAGCATCGTACGTACCGGGGCCGTATTCTGTAGCGGTTCCTTTGGGAACCGGTTCCTTTCGGCTGTTGCTATTGGTCGGCGCTTCGATGTCGTCATCCTTGGTGGGCGGGACGACAAATTTTGATGACGTCACACAGGTTGCCAATCTTCTGGAAAGGAACCGGTTCCCTGCTAGGAGCGGAACCGCGGAGAAGTGGTTCGTTTGAGAGTCGCGCGCTGGGGCGAGCAAGATGTCGAGGGTTGCTAGGGCAACCGCGGCTGCCGGCTAATCTCGCGCCAGCTGACGAGCCGGCACCTAGACGAGACGAGACAGAGACGGCAATGGCGGCTCCCTTGGTCGGGCTGCTGGCGAGTGCCGAAACAAAACGACGCGACGAGAGGCAACGACGCGACGCGTTCGGCATGGCCGAAGAAGAGTTTCGAAGGCATTTTAGGCTCTTCAAAGACATAGTGCGACGTCTTTGCGATGAGCTGGAAGGACATCTCGGACCTCAAAGATTGCGTGGTGTCGACACTACGATGAAAGTGCTGTGCGCGCTGCGGTTTTTTGCCACCGCGAGCTTTCAACAGTGCGTCGGGAATGAAGAAGCGATTGCACTGTCGTAGCCTTCGGTCAGCCGGATCATTACAGCCGTCGCCAAGGCCATTACGGTTGTGGGCAAGGAAAAAGGATGGGTTAGATTCCCATCCACGGCGCAACAGAAAGCCGCCGTCAAGGAAGGCTTTCTTAGCCGTGGAAAAATTCCAGGAGTTCTAGGATGTGTGGACGGGAGTCTGATAGCCATCGTTCGCCCTAAGAAGCTCGGCCCCGGCGAAACGGAATCGTACTGGAGCCGTAAAGGGTATTACACCCTCAACTGCATGGTCGTGAGTATTGTTCATTGACAAATATTTTCGATATGTGTTTGCGCGAGTGCACGTTGTAAAAAACTTCGTTTCGTTATTTTTCATCAATTGCCGGCAATACTTGCGTTCCTATTAGAGAAAGTAGCGTTTGTGTTGTATGTGTAATGACGACTTTGATCTTTGCATAGAACACGGCCGCACTTTTTCAGTGCTCTCCAATCACAGTTGAATAGCCTTTTCGATGCTACAATGTAAACACATTACGCGCGACTTAAACCGGAATAGACGCCGTAGCAGTGAAGGGAGTCTTCGTCTGCGAGCGATCCTAACAGAAGACGAGCCCTTGTGATTCTTATTCGACGTAAAACTAAAGCATTGTGGCCAACAGACTGTAAACGCGAAAAGGAGCATCCCATCAATGAAAATGGTGTGAGGGAGAATGAGAATGTGTGGACACCCATTTGCTCTAGCTGTCAATACGGCACATGCTGTTTCCGCGTTCTTTCGCTTGTAATAGGCACTTTGTCTGAAAAAAAAAAAACATAGGTTCACTCTTTAGCAGAATCTTGTACAATATGGACGGAAGAAACCAAAGGAATTATTTTGCGCATTGTGTTGTTACCGCACGCCATACATGAGCATGTGAACACATGCCAACATTGCATTTGTAGGTTAAGATGACACTGTTATCGTGCTGATCATTAGTTCAACTGCCTACTGCGTATGTTGATATCTCCTTTTCTGTAATTGTGTTCACTGACTGAACAGTAACTGTTTGGCAAGTAGTGTTGTAAGCAAAAGGTTGTGCCACATATTTGTTGCAGTGGCACTGACACCTTCTCTTTGCTTTCCCTTATGAGGTGTGCGACGCGAAGCTGAATATCCTGGAAATTGACCCACGGTTTCCGGGATCGTGCCATGATTCATTCGTCTGGAGGCATTCTACATTTCGCCGCCGCCTCTCTCGTGGCCTGTTACTTCATGGAGAAGTCTCGCTTGGTAAGTGCACCTGAAGTAGCAGTGCTTCTTCCACATGTAAAACATACACAGTCAAATCGTTTTGCATCCTAGCAAACTTTAAGAAAGCGTGATTTGCTAGAAATGTGTTGTGAATGCAGCGGTACCTAATGAACCTGCAGCGACTATCGAGAGAAACAAGTCTCTCTTAAAAGGCAGATATTTGTACCAGCATGTATACAACAGCTGACATGTTATGCTGTTTATTTATTAATTTCAATACACTGAATGCCAAGTGGAGCGCTACAGGCAGGGGTGGAATTCTACAGAACACGTCGAAATGGCAGTTTTCAAGTATGGTGGAAAAGGGTTGGTGACAATGGACTCGGGGACCTGGTCCCTGTCCTTGGAACAAAGGAATAAGCGTGTGCGTGAAACTTTCGGCATCGACGTTAGTGATCGGTGTAGTATATATTGTAGAATGGTGCAAGTTGCGCTATTTTGCTTTGTGTCGCAATGTGTGTGATTTTTTTTTTGTTGCAGCGACATGTGGTGCTGGAGTGATTAGAAAGGATCAAACGGGTAGCTCGATTTTGGGTACCTTCATGAGAAGAGGTACGAAAGGTAGAGCAAGGATCCCAGATACTGGCAGCATATTCGAGAGTAGACCTTAGAAGTGTTTTATAAAATAACACTTCTGAAGAGAGAAGAGCTAATAAGTTTTAGTGGAAGATGTACATTTAGGGAGGGGCAAATGGGATGAACGGAGCAGAAAACCACGAGTATGAAATAAATATTACATGTCCAACTTAACCTGAGATAGAGATTTGCAGCCAAGACAACAGGTGAAATAGGGCTTTTCTTTAAAATGAGTTGAACTTTCTTTACAACTTTCCGGGAAGGTCAATGTTTGATAGATATTGCAACAATAAATCCAAGACCCGCTCCTGTTGTAAAAGGGCCCTGGCGTAGACTGTGTTCTTGCATTGCGCCTTAATGTATCCATTTCGTTCACTAACATGCAACACTTTACAGGGGACTCTGGGTACCGGCTAGCGCCATGGATCATGACTCCTGTGCCTGGTCACCCAAATCGCCTCACGGCAGAGGGGCGCTATAATGAGGCACACGCATCAATGCGAAATGCCGTTGAGCGGTGCATAGGAGTCGTCAAGAGCCGCTTCCGATGCCTGCAGATGTATCGGGTGCTCCACTACTCGCCTCAGAAAGCAGCCACTATTGTTGCAGCTTGTGCAGCGCTGCATAACCTCTACCTTGCAGCAGGCGTGCCTCTGCCAGGCGACCCAGATGATGACGGTGCACATGACGACAGCGCACAGCGGCCAGCCCAGGCACAAGTGCCGCTTCAAGTACAGGTGCCACCGCAGGCGCACCCTGTACAGCCTTCTCGAGCTTTGTTTCAATGAGGTCGTGCGGTGCGCGAATCCATAGTTGGTGTGTTTCAGCTGCCCAGAAATTTGCGCATTGCCTACGTGCAAAGTGTGCGCCGGCGCATTCGCTGGCAAATGAGGCGGAGACATGTGCTGGTGGAACATGTTTTATTTTTCTTTTCATGAAGTAAATAGGCCGTGCACTTCAACATAACACATTTCGTGTGCTCACATGTGGCTAATCGTAGTATGCTGCATACTGCGGTAGTGAAAAGCACATGATTTGTCTATGTTGAGCATGACAGATACACATGCAGTGACAAATAGCCATGTGCCATTATGTTACTCCTTTGCTTTGTTCACTGTGCTTTTGAATACTGTCTTGCCAGGGAATTTTCTTTAAATAAAGGTTATTTCCAAGGTGAATGGCAACCAATCTTGCATAGTTGAATATTGCTTTGCGATGCCTATTTTACTGTGCAGTATGCATTGTTCCAAAGCTGAAGGTGTCTGTTCATGTGTGACACACAAGCACAGCACAAGTTGCACAGCAACTGAAATGTCGTTCAAAGCAATCTGTATAGCACATATTGAAACGTACAGCAACAAACGAGACATGCCAAGCACTTTTTGGAGCAGGATTTCTTTACATAGCAGACACTCATGCTTACTACTGCTTTGTTTAAACTCAAGAGTTGTTTCAACATTGCATTTCTTGCACGCATGATTTCACATAATGCTCGTAATTGCTGCTTAACAAGGTGCAACTACGCTATAACACAATATAAACAAAATCATGACAATGAAACATTTCTTTATTTTATTCACTGGGTACCTGCTTCGCCATTCAGGCATTACAGCAGGGAGGGTACAACTCATATAAATGAACACTCAAAATTACATTCGTAAAGCATGGAAGAAATCATCATTTGAACAAATACAGACAGTGTCAGGTGGCAGAGTATTTCAATCTCTTATAGTACGAACATAGAAAGAGTAGCGGAAAGCGTCGCTTTTAACCTTCTATTGCATGGCGTCCCATATTTGGCACATACCAGTTACCATTCTTTTTCGCGTGTGTGAGATTCCCAGTTGAGAATGTGATACCATCAGAGTAAATCTCATAGTTATGCGCACTTATTACGGGCAAGTGCTGCCATCTCTTGAGCGATACGCAAAACAGAGGTGAAGTAGATTTTGGGATGCAACGTGAAACTTGGAGGGGGCAAACACGAGCAATTGTTTTTTTTTCTCTGAAAATTTCGACCGCAGAAGCATAGAAAAATTATTTTGGTATATTTTTTGGTCTCGTCAATTCAAGGCAGTTACTAGTTTTCTCAATTTTGCCTGCAACTACAGCAGAGAAACCGAAATCGGTGTGTGCCATATTTGGCACAGTATGAAACTGAAATACAAAATATGGTAACGTGCTGCCATCTGTTCAATAGCCCGAAGTTGCAGGTCACTCTATCACAAGATGGAATTTTGACGATCGGTACGGTAAGGGCGAATTGTCTACCAAACAGCCGCCTGAAAAGCGAAAAGGAACTGAAATGTAAAGGACGTGGTGCTTCAGAGGCACTCACAAACGCGATACATGACGTGGAGTTATCGTGTGTGCGTTGATACGATAACTGCGCAGTGACATTTCTGCCAAGCTTTGTTGGGAGAGATCCAGTCCAAAAGACTAAGCGCTGGTTTACCTCCGCCAAGGTGTTTCGCGAAATTGATTGCCCCAGTGTAGTAAAGGTCCATAACAGGCACATGGGTGGTGTTGACCTGCTGCACTCACTGTTTGGACTTTACTGCATACATATCAGAGGTCGAAGAAATGGCACTTTCGAATTTTTACGCCTATGCTAGACTTATTGGTAGTAACAGCATGGGTCTTGTACAGGAGGGTGCAGGAGCAGCTTAGGAGGAGACAAGTACTACCGCTGGCTCATTTAAAAGCAGAAATTGCAGAATGCCTTACCTCGCATAACAAGTGCCTACCCAACTAGCGACCAGGAAGGACTTCTAGTTGGGACATCGAATTCCAGATTCAAGTAAAAAAAGCACAGGGACCAGCGGCCGCAATGCCACCCAAAGACGACCGATCTGACGAAGTCGGCCACTGGCCAGAATTTGACGAGAAGAAACAATGTAAGCGGCCACCTTGCACAAACAAGTCGTTGGTAAGATAGAGGAAGTGCAACATTCATCTGTGCCTGAACGCAGCAAACAACTGTTTAATTTCATTCCCCACATCGCACTAAAAAGACCACCGTCCGTGAAGGTTTGTTTTCCGCCCATGGCAGCAAGAGCGCTCAGCCATCTTCATGGTGTGCCATATTTGGCACAAAGCTTTATCTTTATTATTACAGTCGTGTTTGCTCATTCAATCAATAATGAAAGCTGAAAAAATGACTTTTCATAATTCATGCAATAGAGCGTCAAAAGGAATTTCACATTTTTAATTTGTGATCTCGCCTTTGAGAAACATGTGGGCGGCTGAAAATACAATTACCTGGCTATCCCCGCATTAGAGTGGTATATGTTATGAACAAATTTTAATCTGAGGTTTCGGCGATGGTGTTCGAGAAGATGCCAATTTAATGCCTTTTTGCTTTCTGTCATGCTAAGCATCCTGTCATAATTGCCAAGGACAAACCGAACTGCCCTGTTCTGCACTTTTTCTCGTTTATCTACAAGTTCTGTAGTATATGGATCCCAGCAAACACACGCATACTCTAGTGTACTGCGCACATGTGTGAAATACAGTTGCTCCCTAAGTTTCTGTGGCAAGCTACTAAAGATACGTTTCAAGAAACCTAATGCTCCGACAGCCTTGTTCCTAACATGAGTAACGTGTCTGTTCCACCTTAGATCAGCAGAAAAAAATACACCTAAGTATTTATATTCTCACACTTGTTCAAGAGTAGCATTATTTATAGTGTTACGATTGCTGTCATATGAGCGCTTCCCGGTAAAGGTGACGTGGACACTCTTTTGCTCATTCAGTGACATTTTCCATTTTTCACACCATGTGGCAATCAAATCCAAATCATATTGTAGTGCTTGTTGGTCAGATTCGCTGTTGATGACCTTATATACTATACAGTCATCTGCAAACATTCTAAATATTTATTTATTTATTAACGTGTACCTTACAGGCCTTCGAGAAGGCATAGTGTAAGGGGGAAATACGGTAACATATTAGTATGGAATCGGGAAAGAAATAAACATCAGCATGATGAAAGGAGTGCACACAGAACATGGAAAATTAATACATTAGCAAATACAATATGTAGAGCAATAACAATAAATGGTAAACAACAACATAATAGCATAATAACATTGTAAACGTTTTTACATGTTATACAGTACTAAGTATTGTAAAAAAAATGGGAGCGCTGAAATTCTTTAACTTGTAGAAAAAAATGCAAGTAAATTACAAAAGACATGACGTGTTTAGACGGTTGAAACGGCATATTGATTGCTTAGCAGATTGCGAAATGCAGTGTGTTTAGATTGGCATGCAATGGTATCTGGTAGTGCGTTCCATAAACGGACCGCACGGGGCAAAGTTGAAAAATTAAAAGCGTTGTGTGTTGCCATAAATTCGGGTGTAGTTCAGTCGTTGTGACGTCGAGGATGCTTCTTTCAGGTTTGATAAGGTTAGGCCAACTGTGTGAACAAATCTGTGAAATAATAATCGTACAGAAGATGATATATTGTTCGGCAAGTCGTTAATGTAAATTAAAAAGAGAAGAGGCCCAAGTAAACTGCCTTGAGGTACACCAGAGGTGACGTCAAAGAGGCCAGAGGAAAAGTTAGCAACAACAGTGAACTGTTCGCGATTAGTAAGAAAATTACGAATCCATGATAGGGTTAGTGAGTTGAGTTTAATTGATGAGAGCTTTGATATCGGGTGACTATGGGCTACACGATCGAATGCTTTCGAGAAATCCAAAAAGATGCAGTCAATTTGTTTATTACTGTTCATATGAAAGTGTAAGTCTGACGTGAATTCTTGTAGTTCGGTTTCGCAAGAAAATCCTTTTTGGAAACCATGCTGTAAATGATGATGTAATGCCTGAAGTGGTGCCATGAATGTGACTTCTGGGGAACCCCAGAAGTCACAGGTACGTATTCAGAGGAACATCCGTTGAGAGCCACAGACATCTGTCTTGAGCGAAGATACTCGGCAATACATGCGATAACCTTCTCATCCAATTTGTAAAGTAAAAGTTTAGCGATCAGTAGACTATGCGTAACAACGTCAAAAGCTTTTTTGAAATACAGAAATATACAATCAACAATTTGTTTCTTGTCGACTGCGGAGACTAGCTCATGAGTGAATGCAACCAATTGTGTCGTACACGAAAAACCCTGCCGAAACCCATGCTGACTAGGATGAAGAAGGTTATTGTTATCAAGATGAGACATGATGCAGGTATACACATGTGCATGTGCCATAGCCTTACATACATAAAATGCTAGTTAAGGATACTGGTCCGTAATTCTCAACTCTGTTCCTCTGTCCACTCTTATGAATTGGCACCACTCGCGCTAGTTTCCAATCACCAGGAACAACGCTGTTATTTAAGAAATTTTGAAATAAGCGACAGAAGTACAAAGATGCCCGAGCAATTTATAAGGAATGATGTAGGGATATCATCCGGACCACACACTTTTGTTCGTTTCAAACTCTGTAATAATCACTCGATGCTCGTCACACTAAATACAACCTCAGACATTTCGCCGGCTCCGACCGGAAAATCAACTCTATTAACCCCCCTAATGTTTGAATGAGTAGACTGAAATACTGATGAAAGGTATTAAACAAAAATGTCGACCTTACTTGACGCAAGCGATAGTAAATAGCTTGACGATTTCCGCTCAAGCTCGGGCCATCTTCTGAGCGGCAACACTAGCGCGCGACCACACATCAGCCATAACGGCGGTGACTGAGCGAATCGCGACAGCACGTCGACTTGGCGTTGACCTATTGAAACCCATGCGCCTGATGTTCACCTCTTCGTCGGGCTCAAAGAACGGCGGGCAGACTCCGATGGCGCTCGCCCGCCCTCGCGGTCCGGGCAGGCTGCCTCCTCCGGTTCCTCTGTGATTAACACGTTTGTTAGAATATGGTGCGCAAAAGCTCCGTCAACGAGTGTGCTTACCTGGCTGCATCACGGCGGGCGTTATACACGTCTTTCTTCCACACGCCGCGCCATTGGGCTGCAGTTTTCACTGCCGGGCCCTCAGCGTTCAGCAAGGCAATCACTTGCTGCGAGAGCTCCTCCTTGCGCGCCGCCGTCAGCTGTTGACCCAGCACACACGACGCCTTCGCAAGGTAGGGGTGCTCTTCAACAAATGACACGAGTATATCGCGTTGCCTCGCTAAAACATGAGGACCCAGCAGCCTAACCTTCTGCGAGGACATCGTTTTGGATCCGCGGCGCGCAAACTGGCAAGTCCAAAACGTAAACAAAGCGAGGCAACTTGTTTGCATAGCGTATGGCACACCACCTAGCGACTAAATAAGAAAACAACACAAATAAACTTACAACTCCCAGTAGCGGTCTGCGCCGCAAGCTCACATTTATTACTGAAAATATATTTGCAAGTGTTCTGTAGAAACCAATGTTTTTTATCAAACCAGCAACATCCTTTAATTGCTATACCGTCCCCCAAGTACAAACAAAAATGATGACGTGATCTTCCGGCAGACCGCCGCTCGTTGATTGGTTCCCCTCACGCCGCCCCGTTCCACTCTTTCTCCGAGTTACGTAATCCCGACGTAACAGCCAAAAGGAACCGGTTCCCAAAGGAACCGTTACAGAATACGGCCCCCGGGTGCTGTCCCAAGGAGAAGAGAGAGCCCGTACCGTCACGGCAGTAGCCACCAGGGGCCGCTGCGTGACGTCACTAGCTCCGCCCTCACCCGCGAACCATGGCGAGTGGAACGCCACCGCTAAACACCGGTTCGGAGCAAGGGCGACGTGGCTGGGATTACAGACATGGGTGAAATGCGCCCGCACAATGGCGCGTCAAATTCCCCAAATCCCCACACGATATACTGCGAAGCGGTGTGCGTTGTGAAAGAGTTCATTATCGTGAATTTGAGATGATAGCCAAGTTTCAGTAAGTGCGATGATATGCGCAGAACAGGTGTCGATTGCCGATGAAAGAGAAAGAGAAGTTTTCTTATTCAAGATACTTCTGATGTTAGTATACAGAATCGTAACATCAGATGGCGATGATGAATTACCACTCCCCCCTCGCGCCCCTAGGACGCCCCATGTGACGAAGCGCTTGATCCTTGGGGCGCGTGTTCGGATGGCTGCTCGATTTCATCGATTGTGTCGTTAGAAGGATTGTACATGAAGCATTTGCCGCGTATGTATAGCTTATTGTAGCGAAGGCGAAATTTGGGTGATCCCGGATGGCCAATTCCAAATTCCGTAAGTTTCCGTCTCGCAGTTCGAGTGGTGGGTGAAAAATCTTCGCTTATTGAAATTTTGTGTTCCTTGAAATCATTGCGATGTGATAGCATTAGTTCTTTTATTTTGTAGTTGGTAAACTTCGCAATGATGGGTCTGCATTTATTAGCGGAAAATATCCCTAAACGATGAACACGCTGAAATGGGTCGTTTGGTAGCGAGTTAAGAACCTTTGTTAGTGCATTGGTCAGTGTGCTTTCAGTTTGTTGCCAAGTTTCAGATGAATCTGTTAGTCCATGGAAAATCAAATTATCGTGGCGTGACCTGTCCTCCATATCATCTAGACGCTTTCGTAAAGATTTATTTTGTACAGTTAGGTTTTCAATGCATTCTTGCATGCCTGCAAACTTATGGCTCAAGGTATCAAGAACTTTCCCTTTCTCTTCTAGTTCATCCAGACGCGTCTGAACGTTAGTTATTTTTGTTTCGATGCTTTTCTGCCCAGCCTTAATGGATTTAATGTCTGTGGTCAGCTCATGTTGTGCCTTCGAACTTTGTAATGAGCGGGAGTGAACATCTTTGAGCAGTTGAAAAATTACGGTCATCAGTTCTGCAGGGTCTTCAGGGAGTGATACAATTTCTAATAGGGATTCGGATCGAGTGGTGGGGCCAGGGTTCGTTTCTATGTCGCCGGAGCACAAGAGTAGGAAAGCCATAGAAAAGCAATCATGCACAGTTTCACACAGCACCCCTGGGCACGGGAACAGCAATAAGCAGATGTCATCACTTTTTTTAGCGTACAAGGAAAACGTACACACCTGCATCGGAGCAAAGCGAAAATCAGGAGCCATGCTTCTTGCAATGTTCCCGTGCCCACTGAATCCGAGGACGGAGTGGCCACAGCTTAAATTCCTTGCGGGCGATGATGCAGTCGTCGATGGGGTTGAACGGCCGAAGGCGAGCGATTCCATCGGGTGCGCAGGGATGAAATGTTTGTTGAAGTGGCCACAGTCGGGCAGTGGCGGTGGTAGCATCTGAGCTGATGGGCATGAGGGAGATAGCGATTCCGGTATCAGCCAAGTGAAGAAGAGCGTCAGCGTAACCTGCATCGGAGCAAAGCGAAAATCAGGAGCCATGCTTCTTGCAATGTTCCCGTGCCCACTGTAATGTAATTGTTTAATGAAAAAAATAAGTGAATTACAACGAGCTTTACCGAGTAAATAAGGTAATTGTTAAATAACACATTTACAAAAAAATCTAATTGATTACAAGTAATTCCAACACTCCTCAGGGAGTTCAGGATACCACCAGAGAGTTCACAGGGAATACGGTCATATGTGCCTTTCACGTCGAGAAAGAACGCACAACTGATATTCGCTTGAAAGTTCATTCTCTTTCGACACATATAGTCAGGCAAATGGCGCTGTCGATAGAGGAAAGGACACAACTAAACCCTCCCGCGGTGACGTTGTATTTGCATTGATGATATAGAGTTCCTTGGCGTAACTAAACGATCGGTTGGCTTTATTTGTCTTTCTCAACAAATGTAAAAGGTAAAATGTTTCGAAGAGAGTGAACCTCTGGCATTCATCGTTTCTCTGGTTTATCCCCCATCGACAGTTTTTTTTTCAACTACCAACATTTTACCTTTCATCTACATCGGTCCTTCAAAGACAAGCCTTTAAATTAAAGAGATGGGTTCTGCAGTGGATCATGCATCGCAGCATTGTCAAGTGATATGTGCCTAGCACAGTGTGACAAACGCATTCAAGCGCGCATTGGCACGGCTTTCGTGACTAAAGATTTTAAGTTCGGCGTTTGTCCAATGTACCTTTCTCACGGAGTTAAGACATATTAGCCCCGAGAACGAACGCGAGCGGCGCTGCGAGCGCCGCTCGCGTGACGTCAGGGCACGGACTCGCGTTTGTCGTCTGCTACAGTTCGGGCGTTGTCCGGGCGCTTTCTGCGGTGTTTTCGCTTGTTCGCCCTCGTTCTCACTGCTGGTATAGTTATGGTGGTCGTCTCACATATATTTTTACGACGTCTTCCTTTGCGAACATTTATTCAAAGAGCTAATTTCTTAGACAACAATGCAGCTCTCGAAGGCAACGCTACAGTGCCAGCCGAAGCGACGCAGACCAGCCCATTGCGGGTTTTTCATACGTGGATAGACAATCGCAAAAGCATAGCCTATAGGAATCCAGTTATGATACCATACCTGCCGCGGTGAAACAAGTATGTCAGAAAGCTGGCTATATATGACTTCTACAGCAGTTACGTTGATATTATTCCGCTAAAACAGGTTTGCTCACGACGAATAGTTCATGGTATAATATCGAATTTTAGCATTTCCTCACAGAAACGCTCGGCAGTAGCACGGGGACTTAACTAATACTGGAGCTTAGATTCTACACGCCTCACTTGCTTCTTTAACTGCTTGTCAACATTAGGCGGTTCTTCACGTGTTTATTTTTTTTAAGCGGCGGAAATTTGAAGTAAAGGTAATGAAGGCTTACAGCTATTTACAGGGTACAAATAGGAATGTACCAATATATATTCCCTTTTCCGTGCTACACGTTCAACTCACCTCTTTAGAGCGCGTTTGTTAATGATTAATAATGTATGTTATGTTCCTCTTTTTTGTCTATGTTACCAAGTGTATATCATTTATTTATTTCAATGCCGCAGTGTGTTTTGCATTGTTATTGTGGAAATATTTCACTGTCCTTTCATATATTATATAACTGCAATGCTTTATGGCCACTATATAAATGTAATTTATATGGCGCTTGATGTGTTACCCCATGCAGCCATATTGTACCTAACGGGGTGAGGTTACCTCAAGCTGCGTCTGTGCGGCTTTTTTCCCTCATCCACCTCCATTTACCACTCCTCTGTACATGTGTGTGTGTGAATGGAAATTAATAAAGCTAATCAAATCAAACTCACTTGGGAAATTTACTGGTGCTTGTTGCTTGAGGAGTATACATGACGAATCTGTTTGTCGAACTGACACAGGCTGCTCGGCCCAATTTTTTTAGTGAAGTATGCCTGCTGGACCGCATAGCTGCAGCCAGAAAGAAGTCGAAGCGTCAATGACTAGTAGTATGGGACATATTGAAGATATCGAAATTCCCCCGGTGGAGGGTCAGAAATAAAGTGAAAGTATATGCAAGGCTTGTGGTGCTTTCTTTATGAATGTTTGCGATTGGATTGGAACAAACTTAATTTAGCCTGCAAGGTTCTCTTTTATGTACCGACGAAGCGAATAGTTATCCGTTTGTGTAATGAAATAACGCTGGATCGAGACATGGTGAGACAGAAGGTGCTTGAATTTTCCTTTTGTAGGCAATCTAAGCTGCGGTGTAGTAGCTCGAGAATACTTTAGCTATTCCAGTTGGCGCTGTAAATAAATGCTTTATGGTTTTAATTCGAAGCTGTAATGAACTGATGGGTTTCGCGAACATAGCGTGCCTCGCCATACGGACAGTCGATTGCTACCGTTACGTGATCAGGGGTGTGCCATATTGTCGATAAAGGCTACTGAGGGCCACTATGAAACGTTTCATCACTTTCAATTGAGTGGCTCTCGATCTTAACAATGAAACTTTTTTCTCAGGTGATTGCTACTATGGTGTTTGTGAATTAACTATGTAAATACTCCACATGACGCGCCGTCGTGTTAACAGCCATGAGCAATTCGTCTTTTGGAGGCCTGTTTCAGAGGGGGATGAAAGTAGCAGCAAACTTTTTTCATAAGAAATGCGCCCCTAACTATTTTTTTACGCATTAATGAATGGCCATATTTGAATAGAACACACCGGAGTAATAGGAATCATGATGACAGCTTCGCTGGGCACTGTCTTTCTAACATCGGATAACATGTTGACGCCAATTACCAAATTTTTCTTCCACGTAAAATGCAATGCCTCTCATAGCTAAATACTAAAGAAATGTCAAGTGTTTAGCGAAGCATCATACACAACTTCGCGCGTTGAATTTGCAGATATTCATTTTTTAGTCAAAATTTACGGTTAGACACGGCGCATATATGCATTGCAAAACCTAGTAGACCCCTTGAACGCTACTTAGCTTGCGATATCCAAGCCGCAAAGTTTCTCGACTCACACGCTTTTGAAGAAGAAACTGTGGTTAAGGTATGACAGCCGAAAGAAGACGATGTATTCTTCAATACGTACGGCTCGAGCCACCTGTACCCCAAGCATACACGAAGGGAACGAGCGCGCGCGGTAGCCGAGCGAGCCGGAGCGAGCGGCGTCCTGGCCGTGACGTCACTCGCGAGAGGGCGCCACTCCTAATTCTCACCGCTAATAGGTGAAACTCCCGTCAGCGCGAGCGAGCGCGGGCGACCAGATAAAGTCACAATTGTTGTATGCGCCGACGGGGCCATATACAGTGGCGGCGCCATGCGGCGCGTCGTAGAAGCCGCAGCGAAAAAAAAAAAAATGCAGCGCCCAGGCAGGCGGCTCCGGCCACTCCGGTGCGCTCTCAACGGCGGTAATTTTTTTCCAGGCCGTCAGCACGATAACGGCTCCGCGGGCTTGTGACCATTTCTGGTCGCCGCAAACAGCGGAGTTTCCACTCCTAAATATTTCTTGCTCCGTGACCTTGCTTTGACCCGTATAAATTTGCGCCATAACATTATGTTACACAGAAGGGGGAGGCGAATGCCCCCTTCTAGCTTCCCCCCCACCCCCGAGAGATGCCGGTACTTCTGCCAATATAATTGAACTTGCAGTGCGCATAGCCCCTCCCCTCGTCTGAACCCTATGTCCACTTCTTCTGATAAGGGACTCCTTATTCTATCCCAGATACACCTCTGGCTTGAACTCAAAGTGCTACAAATAATCAAGTATCTTTATAACTGCTTTTGATTACTAATAGCGCATACCACAAGCGTATTGTATGCAATTTCTTAAAAGACTGCCCGAAAAGAAACCACCTGCGCGGACGCAACTAAAAGCATACATCAGGCAGCAATACAGCATTGCACTACGCCATATGTACACATTGGGGTTCCCGACATATAGACCAAACTGTCATAATCGCAAGATATAGAAAACAGCTCGCCCGAGAAATTTTCGAAGCATCGTGCATCGATCGGCTTGGCCCGAGTAAGAACTTGATTAGCTACCACACTAATTGCTGGAGAGCGCCGCAGTCTCTGATGACTCTGCGTTGTTCCCCCGCCTTTCTTTCTTTCCTTTTTCCTGACTGACTAACCTTTGGTGCCTTAGATTTACAGCTGTTTTAGCGTCCCGTTGCATTTTGTGCATACCCCCATTATAGCGCTTCTTAGCTTTTTTTTTTTTTTAAATTATGGGGTTTTACGTGCCAAAACCACTTTCTGATTATGAGGCACGCCGTAGTGGAGGACTCCGGAAATTTCGACCACCTGGGGTTGTTTAACGTGCACCTAAATCTAAGTACACGGGTGTTTTCGCATTTCGCCCCCATCGAAATGCGGCCGCCGTGGCCGGGATTCGATCCCGCGACCTCGTGCTCAGCAGCCTAACACCATAGCCACTGAGCAACCGCGGCGGGTTAGCTTTTTGCAGTCATCATTTTATCCTTTGACGATTTTTTGGTCAACACCTTTGATCGATTCATGTTCTCATAGTGTAATTATAGCGTTCTGCAGACACGTGTAGGTATGACCGTGTGCGGTGGGGCATCATCTGACGCAGTTAGCGATATACTACAGGTACCATTGGTTGTGATGCATGCGCCGTGACTTGAATGGTGAATGTATTTATAGGGGGTGGGGAGGGGTCTTGCAAATAAAATTAGTCAGAAATAGCGCCTTGTTTTTCTTCTCTTAGCCGCCCATGCCTTTGTGCACTCGACGTGGCTTAAGGTGAAGATTGGAAAAGCTTTTCGCTACAGTGCCCATATACATGTGCAAACTTCAAGTACGATGTTCCATAGTTTGCCTACAGCTTCTGTAGCAATGAAAATGTCGCTGCACGCGCGATAGCATTACAGCTTAACCACAAGGTCCTTGAATATTTTTTTTTTCTGCTCACGAAACTCATGCGTAAAGCTATGGGGAAAATTTTAAATAACGTCCGCAGCAGGCACGTCCAGGCGCTGGCGCACATAGAGCTGTACAGGGCATATTGACTGCTACATTATGGCCGAGTGCTATTACCCACCTGTAAACATTCTCGGTGCAACGGGTAATTTACCGCTCCGTTTATCTCTCTCTACATCTAACAATTGTGGGCCTGCGCGTGCCGGTCCGGTTACAAGGTCGTCGACGAAAAACGTATAGTTTCGGCGATGGGGGCCTACGAGACAAGTGCAAGCAAGCCATTTTTGCAGTGAGAAACCCTTCACTTCTCTCGGCTTCAAATTTGATTCAAAACACGTCCAGGTGTGTTAAATCTTGCGGAGGCATTATTCGTGCAGACGTGCTCCCTATAAAAGGAAATCTTCTGTATCTTCAATGCGAGCGACCTTCCTCGGAGCAGACGCCGTTCCGAGGATTCATCGAGGCCTCCCGGCTCACTTATCTAAGCCAAAACAATAGACTTGCCCAGCTAAACGGTAGAGTCCACTAATAGGAAGCTGTTCGCGGTTCGGATGATAACCTTTCTGCCCATAAGCAAAGACACTGTTTGAGAGGGTTTGCGTAGCTATCACACAAAGAAATTCCTACCGCGCCTGAGTTACCAAGTAAATAAATTTGGTCTACTATCGTTTATCTGCTTCTTCTAACCAGTCAGCTCATCCGTTGCACTATTACCAAGTTGGTCATAGGCCGTCGTCGCCCGGTGGTTACGCCGTTCTGCGGAGCGCAACGTCCCGGGTTCCGATGCCTTACCCTGCGGCAGCCTCTGATAACCCTATTTTGGAATGGTAAACACCACCAATGAATTAACTAAGCATTCATCTTCGACGCAGAAACTCGGCTACTAAGTCATGCATGCTGCTTACAGCTACAGCAGGCGCAGTGTACAAGTGCTGCTAAGTTTGTGCAAATGATGGCTCGGGTGCTCCAGTACTATTTTGTTAGGCAATGCAATTTGCTCAACGAGGTAATCACATAACCGTATGGCGAGTCACTTAATCGCAGTCTCAAATAACTACAAAATCAACAAAGGTGGCCGAGTCTAAATGCGTACATGTGAATAATAATCTATAAATGGCAGCCTCTGGTCATCCATCAGCTATCATTGAATGACTCCGCTTCTAAACCAATGTCATGGTATATTTTCTACAGATAGACTAAAGCAGTTGGTCTTTGAGAGTTTATAAATGAACACGGTCGTTATTGCTGCGACTCTGTGTATCTCTTTCTCGCTGCCCCCGCTACTGCAATTCTCAATGTTCCTCATCTTCGCCGACTTCTATTATGCAGGTGCGCTGAAGCGTCTACATAAGCATGAGCCGTGACTTCACTCCTCATGATGCCCTCCCTGCGACTGCCACCGTGGATCGGTTTTTAGGAATGATCAGAACTCCAGATCATATCCCCAAAGTCTTGGCTGTACAGTACGCCCGTGATAGGGCTAGGAGGCTTGACCTCCCGCTCCCAACATGGGACTAGCCAGGCAGGTGGCAACACCTTGTACAGGACCAGAACGAAGTTTTTTCTCCTCCTCCTCCTCCACCGTGTATCTTCCTTCAATTAACAATTACGTGCCCACCTGCATAAACCATTTTACAAGGGTTATATAAGCGACAGCATATGCAGAGTGATCATTTGAAGTGTTGCGGAGTTTCTAAAGATCACATGTGGCAGACACCATAATTCCAGTCTTTGAGCTGCATTACTCGTAGAAGGAAACATTACCAGCACAGTACTAAGTCGGGCCCTCCTAACGTGTAGGTAAGTTTTGATAATCAGGCAGAAGGCTGTTTTCAGCTGTGTTCCCTGTTTAGTTCTTGCAGTCGTCGATGCCTTACAACAGAATGTCAAAAACGCACGAAGAAAAAAGGCTGAAAATGAGCAAACGAAAATGTCAAGCTAGAAGCTGCAGCAGGTTAATTTCTGAATGATAAGAATTCAAAAATTATAGGCCCATTAGCTTACTTCCAGTATCATATAAAATATTTACCAACAAAATCACTAATAGAATAAGGGCAACACTGGACTTTAGTAAAACAAGGGAACAGGCAGGTTTCAGAAAGAGATACGCAATGGATCACATCCATGTCCTCAATCAAGTAATCGGAAAATCCGCACAGTACAATCAGCTTCTTTGTATGGCTTTCATAGATTACGAAAAGGCATTTGATTCAGTAGAGATACCGGCAGTCATAGAGAAATTGCGTAATCGAGGAGTGCAGGCTGCTTGCGTAAATATCCTCGGATATGTTTACAGAGATTCCAAAGCTACCTTAATTCTACACAACAAAATCAGGAACATACCTATAAAGAAAGCGGTCAGAAAGGGAGACACAATCTCTTCAATGCTATTGACTGCGGGCTTGGAAGAAGTATTCAAGCTATTAAACTGAGAAGGCATAAGAGTAAGGATCGATGGCGAATATCTCAGCAACCTTCGGTTTGCCGATGACATTGTTCTATTCAGCAACAATGCAGACGAGTAACAACAAATGATTGAGGACGTTAACCGAGAGAGTGTAAGAGTGGGCTTGAAGATTAATATGCAGAAGACAAAAATAATGATGAATAGCCGGGCAAGGGAACAAGAGTTCAAGATCGCCAGTCAGCCTCTAGAGCCTGTGAAAGAGTACGTTTACCTAGCTCAATTAATCACAGGGAACCCTGATCGTGAGAACGAAATTCATAGAAGAATAAAAATGGGTTGGATCGCATACGGCAGACATTGCAGCTCCTGCTTGGAAGCTTACCATTATCGCTGAAAAGGAATGTGTACAATCAGTGCATTTTACAAGTGCTGACATATGGCGCAGAGACTTCGAGACTCACGAAGAAGGTTGAGAATAAGTTAAGGACCGCGCAAAAGCGATAGAACGAAAAATTCTAGGCATAACTTTAAGAGACCGAAATAGAGTGGTTTCGATCAGAGAGGAAACGGGTATAGATGATATTCTAATTGACATCAACAGAATAAAATTCAGCTGGGCAGGACATGTAATACGTCGGTTAGATAACTTCTGGAGCACTAGGGTTACAGAATGGGTACCAAGGGAAGTGAAAAGCAGTAGAGGACGGCAGAAGATTTGGTGGAGCCATGAGATAAGGGAATTCGCGGGCGCTAGTTGGAATCGGTTGACGCAGGACAGGGGTAATTCGAGATCTAAGGAAGGGACCTCCGTCCTGCAGTGGACATAAACAGGCCGCCGCCGCCGCCGCTGCTGACGACGACAACGACGACAACCTAGCATATACAAGCCACCATCCCAGACATTGCAACAAGGTACCTTTAAAGGTCAAGCCACACGAGTACGTCGCATTTGCCTAAAAAGACTCGATCACCCTAAGGCAACCTCGTCAAACAGGAACCACACGAACAATGCCTTTCAAAAAGTCCACACCAAAGCAACGAAACTTGAGCGAGCCGAGGATGTCAAACACCGCTTTAGGATTCTTACTACTAGACAAACGTGAACAACATCCTCAATATATACGAGTCAATTCTCACCAGCAACAAGATATTTGCCGCGCCGCCCAGTGTAGCCTCTAGATACAACATTAATTACAAGGACAATATTGTACATGCCAAACTAAGCACAAAGACGAAACCAACATCCGGTCCCTGTAGCCGCCCCAGGTGTAGGCGCCCCGGTTCATGTAGCCGCAGCAACACAGCCCCAGCGCTGTGTATGTCGTCTCTCGCGGTCCTTGTCCTTCGACTGTACGTTATTTTTTACCAGGTCCTCTAGTCGCAAACATGTACACTCGGCTACTGCAGTAAAATGTGCAGTGTCAGATTACTTTCGCAACGTAAGTTCAAGTTCCCCCTGCACGTACAGCAACGTAGTCTTCTGGGTACAGTGTGCCACTTGTAGCAGACGACACATAGGTGAGACTCGACAACAAATTCATAGCAGCGTGAACAGTGATTGCTCAATTAGAACGCACAGTTTACTTAAAGCACTGCAGTATGCCACTTAAATGAACACGGCCATATATTCGACGAAGCAAGGCTTTATATAGTACAACCAAATTTGCGTTCCCCAAGTGAGAGGGAATTATGCAGAATTATAACTCATACACATGTTCAGATACCTTTGACCCAAGGGAAACAAGTTGGCACGTGGCAACATAGAATAAGTAAATGCTATTACTTGCCTCTCAAATTTTCATATCATTAACAAAGACGCAAAAATATGTTGCGCCACTAGCCAACCTAGATTTTTAAGGCTGCTTATGGCTCCTTTTCCAGCTCTTCCCTGCCTCTTCCATACCACTAAATTTAATATTTTCGCATATTTCCACGCGTGTAACCATATGTGACTCTTG
The DNA here is from genome assembly GCF_038994185.2 of Dermacentor albipictus. Lineage (NCBI taxonomy): Eukaryota > Metazoa > Arthropoda > Arachnida > Ixodida > Ixodidae > Dermacentor > Dermacentor albipictus. The sequence goes on along the minus strand of NW_027225575.1, from coordinate 3,575,675 downwards.
AAAATAAAAAAATGACAAAATTAAACGAGACACCCTCAAATATTCACCTCTCTCCTCACGCTTCTTTTGCCGTTTATCTTTCTTATCTTCGTTAATTTGAAAAACAGGCCCCAATACGTCACAAAGTAAGAAACTTGAGTAACGCTTTTTCGGTGCCTATATGCCACATGATCATGCCACTTCTGTAAATCGTCTCAATGACGCCTATGCCCATCTACTGAGGCCAACATTCCTTTAGCGACCAACACGCTGCCTTCCAACGCTTATTTCACCCACCAGCCCTCATTCTTTCCCAGAGACTCGCTATCTTCATTCATTCGAAACTTTCTCGGCGCACCTCTGCTACGCCACTGAGGCCATTGTTTCAACTCCTGTCTCTTGGGTCGCTCCAGCGCTCACCGGCTGACCGGACCTTCCTCTAATTCCGGAAACGAACGCCGCTGCGACGCCTACGGTTTCGTCTCCCAAGAACTCCCCCTGCTCTCTTTCCTTTTGTCCTTCCTCCATTCCCTTTCCCATTCTCTCCCACTCGTCTTTCGTGCCACAACGGCTAGAAGCGCCAATTGACAGTACTCGTTTTATTCTTTACCGACGCTTCCTGTACAGCCAGCCGACGCAGACGAAAGCAGGCGAGGTCACCTTAATAATCCGTTAAAAATAATCCACCGAGGACGACAAGGCGGCATTCAACAAAGATAGGTCCATCGTTGACCAGCGCTGACCAGCGTTGAAACTTCGAGCAGCCGTTCTGGGGCAATTTATTCCTCTTTATGTACCTTCTATACCACAGCGAGGCAAAGAGTATTCACAAGTGTAGCGATTTGAGCGACTTGATACATTGTGACTTTATTTAAGTACGCAGCGCTCGATCAGTAAACGCCAACTGAGAAAGTGAGGCGGAGACAAAGCTCGCTGGCCTATGTGTTTCCCCTTTTGCGTTTTCTTTCTTTCTTCTTTTTCCTTTCTGTCTTTCTTTCTTTCTCTTTCTTTTTTACCTTAATTTATTGACGTCTACGTATATAAAGTGAAGCTGTATCACCTCATACCGTCTATTGTAACAGCTAGGCGTAAAATACGAGAATGGAAAAACAACGCCTAGCAAGAAAAATTATAGTCAGTCACCAAACATGGCGTAAGTAACAATATATTTGCGCAAAGCAGGAAAACACAAGATCTCGCGTCAATATGGGCCAAACTTCGTAGGAGTTGCCGCAGGAGCATACCAGAAAAAAAAAAACTACGCAAAAAAGGCGCAAGTTGCAGACAAGTTGCGTCATTCGCCGGTCCCTCGAGCAGCACGGCATCGCCAAAAGTGCGAGGGCACAGTAAGGCTTCAGGGTCACAGTATGCAGAACCAATTTTATGGAAGCCTATAGCACCCCCTGGAACATCCGGGACGTCCTTGTACTGCTTGAAAACTATGAACATTTGTGTGACCATTAATCCGCCCCAGTCAGAATAACGACGGAATCCTTGGCCTCACAAAAATGGAAGTCCCCGCGCGTTGAAGCCCTGGTGGGGCTGGTCACGGGGCAGGAGGGCAGCGCGTCGAAGGCGACGACGGCGGACTTGTCGACGCCACCCGCGGGGCAAAAGCTGTGGGTGCACTCGAAGCGAGGCACGCCGCCCTCTCGCCAAGTCCCACTGCAGGAACAGCGGCTAGGACTGCTCAGTACTGCTGCGATGGTCAGGAGCTGGGCGCAGGCTTCGAGAACCCGCGGCTGGTGCAGAGATCTGCGATGACACGCTGTGCCAGCTGCGTGCTCGCTCCGATTGCTGCCAACCACCGCCTTGGTTGCTGAAGCTGGCGTGAGAAGGGACACCTTTGATGGGTTGGCCGATCCACGACCAACATGACTTTGCGAGGCCTCTTCTGTGGCGATTTCCACTGCAACATTGGGATTTTGCACTAAATCGGAGTATTTGCATCACTTTGTCTGACAAATTCACCACTTGTGTGTTGTGCAGTATAGTATTTTTCTTTTGCATAATTAATTTATATACTGAACTCTCAAATAGCAAGTAACAAAATGCCAAATTATTGTTCTTTATTTAATTCATTCCTTACTAAAGGCCTTATCGAATAACATGCGTTTAGCTCGTGGACGCTTGCACAAAAAATTGTCATTATGCTACAAGTGTCCACAAGAGCAAATGTCAGCCAAAAGCGACTTTGGACGCTTTACGAATCGAAAACAACCTGCCAGTGCCATACACACAGTGACAAACAAAAGGTCTCTCCTTCCTCCCGCTGCTGATTACAGTCAACAAAACATAGCTCCAACAATAAGGACACGTGCACACGAGGTGAGCGCAGTGTCGCATGGGCTCTCTTTCTGTTTGGCCTTCTGGCGGGCACGAGGAACATTCAAGCAAACGTGTCAACATGCCATGCTTAGCTTCCAGGAGCCGGCTCAACCAATGTACAAATGACATGCACGTTTCTATTGGGATTAGCGCTACGGAGGAAGGAGTATTCGAAATACCCCTAAAATTGATTGGCGCGATTATTCCCGTGGGCCCTGGTGTACGGTGCCACCGAGACGAGGGCGACCCCTCGTTAGAGCACTGAGTGAAGGCCACTTTTCAGCTATCTCTCTCATAGATGCTACGGTTTCGGTGATAAAACGCATACGAATATTCAACTGTCCGCTGTTCCGTTGACAACGGCTTGCGTGCAAGCGTCTCCGAAACAATGGAGCGGCGACACGCCACAGCCTCCAGAAGGAAAGAGCCCGGGATGCATACCGCGTTTCGGGCACCCACGAGAACATTGGGACCGGGGGTCGCCGTGTGTGGACACCCTGTCTGATCTCTGAATGCGGCCGCAGCCGTCGTCTTGTTCAGCAGCGCGGCGAAATCCGTGGCCAGTTGTCTTTGCATACAGGTGCGAAGTCGTGGCATCGGATCGAGGCCCTTGCATCGTGATAGGCAGCAGGCGTCGCAAGCGTATACCTCGACGGAATAGGAGGAGTTCCCGCTGGTCGCGTCCGATAGAAACCTCGCCGGATTAATGAGATGAAGCACTGCGGGTCGAAAGCGCCTAGCTGCTCCCACAGAATGGAGGCGGGAGAGCATTGCACGAGACAGGCTGCTTTCTTCTTTTTCTTCTACTCAGGCGTAAAGAACGCATTTTTCTTCTTTATTGCCAACTTGGCACAATACAGTGAAAAACAACATCATAACATCACATTAAAAATGCTAGCTTGTGTCTGGCTAGCATAAGTGGGTAAAAAAATGGCTGTGGCTTAGGTAAGGTTAAGCCCAGGATGCGAAGCATACTAGCCTTTATTTTAGTTGTTGAACCACTGTTTAGCCTGGTGAACTGCTGTTGCTTGGCTATATTTGGTTCGGCTAGACGAAGAAACAACTCATGCATTACTTCTTCGCCTTCAAGAGTGGAACGCGACAGCGTTCCCGTCGACCCGCCAAGGGGTGTAAGACAATGGGCTACAGGGCAGCGACTACGCGCCCCGCATTGGACGCGGTGAGCGTCGAGCAAAGCAGCGTTCGGCGCGGCAACGAAATGTGCGCCTGAGCAAGAGACGCACGCCTTAGAAACAGCGCGTTTCTAAGGCAACACCGCATTCACTAGAGGCGCTTTTGTACCGCTTTGAAGCGTTGTACTCGTGGCTCAGTGGTAGCGTCTCCGTCCCACACTCCGGAGACCCTGGTTCGATTCCCACCCAGCCCGTCTTGCAAGAGTTGAGCCAAAGCCACTTCTCCTCTGTCGTGACGTCACGGTGTCACGTGATTTCATGGTCACCGCCGCGCCTGAGGAGCTGGGTTGAGCCCTCGTAATATGCTTCGCATAAAACGCTTCGTCCAGATAAACACATCAATCTGGCTTTTCTTCCTTCTGTCTGTACACATCTCGTAAATATGCGATGCTTTCGTTGCAGTTGTCCCGGGCTGACCTCGCGTTGACGTCCGCATTACGCACTGACATTCTGGTTTTCCAAACACTGTGCATTACTAGAATCATTAGCATATCGTACGGCACACCTTCGCTTTCGACGGGAAGAAATCGAATGCCGTAGGGTGTAAGCGGCAGTTCCTTTTTTCAGGGTTCTTTGCAAGATGTCCCATAAGAATACGACATCGCAACAATCGAGAAACGTGCTCGATTGTTTCAGGCCTTTTGCATATTACACAGTCTACCGACCATGGTACCAACAACCCTTTTTCCTTTAGCCACGGTATTGTAGAAAGTGTGCCACTATGGAGCATAAAAAAGAAAGTTTTGACTGACGATCGGATATTCACACTTTTAACCCTTTTTAACACATTGCTGCCTGGCCCAGGATTGTACATCCTTCGATACAAGGGAACAGGCATCATCACATCAATTAGGTCTTTGTAGAGGCGTTTTCTCTTGACCTCGCTGAGATATTCAATTGAAAATCTTACTTTCAGAAACTGGACAGCCGCAACAATTTCATGCATGTATCCGCGGACATTGCGTTGCATATGGGCGCATGATGACACAATGACGTCTAGCAATGCGTTCGCCAATCTCACTTGCATAACACTTCTTAAAAAAGGATTTCTTTGATTGCGATAATATACGACCCTAGAGACAATTTGTCTCACGAACAAATGAATCAAACCTGGTCCTCCCGATCGCACTGGAAGGAACAAATTTGCGCGGCTCACCCTTTCCCATGATGAGTTCCATACAAAAATAGCCAACACTCTAGGCAGTCGTTGAATACTCATGCGCGACATGTGCAACGCTTGCAAAACATACCATACTCGAGCAATAATAAAAATGTTACACTCTGTGGCACGGGAAAAAATTGATAGGTCTCGTCCTCCCCATTTTTGTGTTTTCTCTCGAGCCTTGTCTGTCTGTTCTTTCCAGTATTCTTGTGTATCCTTGTAATGTTGTAGTCGTACGCCTAGGTATTTACTTGGAGTAGTCGTCCACTGAATGTTGGCGTACCTGACTGGCACACTATCCCATTCACCATGCCAGAAACCCTGACATTTATTCCAATTTATTCTGCTCCCTGTGTATTGACAGAAAGCTGTGGCATCTTTTATCGCATTTGTTACACTTTCTCTATCGGTACAGAAAACAGCTATGTCGTCGGCGTAAGATAATATTTTGACTTCACAAGCCATAATACGAAAGCCTCTTATTTCTTCATTTTGAATAATCTTTAAACAAAATGGCTATAAATAAATGCTAAAAATTAGTGACGACAGAGGACACCCTTGTTTCACCGAAGAGACGACATGGATGCTTTTGCTGACTTGTTTGTTAATTATAATTGAGGCAGAGCATCCAGTGTACGACGTTTTTACACCTTCCAGTATTATTTTCCCTACATTTACATATTCCATAATGGCAAAGAATATTTCGTGCGTAACAAGGTCAAAAGCTTTTTCCAGATCTGTTTGGAGCATTGCCACGTGGTTGGAAAAAACATCACAACACTCTAAAATATTTCTTGCTATATGAATGTTCGTCGTTATGCTCCTACCTTTAATTCCGCACGTCTGGTGTGGTCCGACTATATCTTTAATAAAACCTTGTAATCTTCTTGCCAAGACCTTCATGAATATCTTGTAATCTACGTTAGAGAGGGTAATTGGCCGGTAAGCACCTACCAATAATTGCTTAAGTCGGTCGTCCGTTTTAGGAATGAGAATGATATGTGATTGACGGAAGGAAAGGAGAAGCTCTTCTACGTCATATGCCTGTTGTATTACCGCATGCAATGCCTTAGCTATAGGAGTTTTAAATTTCTTATAAAACGCTGAACTCAGTCCATCGGGACCGGGCGACTTTCCTGGGTTCAAATCATCGATTGATTTTTCAATTTCCTTTAATGTAATTGAGGCTTCTAGGACTGATGTTGCATTTTCATCTAGTTGCGGCATAAGTGGAAGAAAAGCGTTTACAAATCCCTTGTTTACTTCTTTCCTTTCACCAAACAATTTCCGAAAGTGCTCTACGAAAGCATCTTCTATATCACTTTTTTTATCTGTGACTGCACCTCGGTACCTTATTTCTTTGATTTCTTTTTTGGTCGCGTATCTTTTTTCGTCACTAAGGGCGCGTTTGGTGGGCGTTTCACCCATCCACAAATGCTCTGCACGAGCCCGTATCACTGCTCTATAATTTTCGACATCGATAAGCTGAAGTTGTAGCTTGACGTCTCGAATTTCTTTACTGCGCAGGCCGGAGGTAACACTTTCTTGGCTGATCAAGAAGTCTAACTGGGCTTGCAGTTCTTTTTCGTGTTTTATTTTACTGTGCTTAAGTGCAGAAGCCCGTTCTATCGCCTTAATCTTTATTTTTTCTTTGAAACGCTCCCATGTGCCAATTATGTTCTGGTGATCTTCAAGTAAATCATTAAGATTTTCCATTGCGTAATCTACGAAAGGTTTGTCATCCAATAGATTGTCATTAAGTTTCCAGTGTTGCCAATTAAATGTACTTTTTCTTTTTTCTGCTCCAAGCGAGAAAGACACTAAGCTGTGGTCACTGAAAGAAACATGATTGACTGTGTAATTACTGTACAAAGGTACAAGAGCTGTCGATATATAAGCTCTATCTAGTCTAGCGTGGCTATTTCCTTGAAAATGAGTGAACTGGAGGAAGTTACATGAAAACAAAGACCTCACGTCATCTAAATTGTGTTCATCCACTATTGCGCTTAAGAATATTGCACTTCTTTCTGGAATAGGTCGTTTGTTCACTCTATCTTCTGGTTTACAAACACAGTTGAAATCACCTAGTAATATGACCAGCTTATCGCATAGCAGGTGTTTTTCCATTTCCTCAAAGAACACTCGCCGGTCATGTTCCTTGTTTGGTGCGTACACGTTAATCACCCTCCAATTTTTCATTGCGAAGGTGAAATCACAAACACTATAACGACCACATTGACTGACACTCAAAGATTCCTCAACAATCTCAATAGAATTTCGAAGAAATAGAGCACAACCTGCTGACAAACCTACTGCATGACTTATGACAACATTGTACCGATTTCTAAAAGGTGATACCATGCGATCACTTTGTTCCTGCGTTTCTACCTTTGTCTCTTGAACTGCTACGATATCCAGCTCATTTTCTAACAGCAGGCGACTAAGCTGGTACTGACGTCTCCTAGACGCCAGACCTCTGACATTTATCGTCGCTATGCGTAGTGCTCTACCTGATTTTAACGCCATTTCTTTTTATATATTCTGCAAAATGATCGCATTACAGTACCCCTTTACAATCTGAAAAATCAGTTAGCATAGCATAACACTTACAGCGAAGATGAACCTTGTAGACACATCACGTATGCAGCACAATGTGCGCTATAGGCATCTTCTAACAGGAAGGCTTCACGACACTTGCGAATGAGTTCGCCCAGAGTCCCCACGTCCTCCCGAAGACCGCAAAGATTGCGCTGAGCGGAGAGTCGGCGTCAAGACGGGGGTTTTTCCGCCGGCCGCCACTCAGCGGAAAAATTCGGCCTCTGCTTCAATAAAGACCGTCTTATGCCGAGTCCCTTCGGCGGTGGTTCTATCTCTTCAACTCCTTTGTCTGCTTCCTCGACGCTCTCCTCCAATGGCCGCTTGGTGGGCTGTCCACTGAGGCTTTCGACGACGTCCATGCAGGTCTCTTGGGTTCCTTCTACTTTTGTATCTTCGCTGATAGGTTGACAGGTGTCCTTCGATGTGGTGGCTTTTTCCCCGGCCTGGTCTTTGGTATCCCGTTCGCGCTCTGATGGTTGACGCCTTTCCTCCAAAAAGGGTTTGTTGGCTGCCAGCGTTACCATTTTGCGGACTGTGGTGTCCTTTGACGGCTTCGAAGCTTCTTCAGCGTCGTTTTCATCCATGACAAGTTCGGATGAATCCTCGCCACTCGTAGGCCCAGCGACGCTGGCGTACGTCTTAGGGCATTGACCTTCTTCATGTCCGAATCTACGGCAGGCACTGTATTTTGGAACCCGGCAGTCGCGGCGAATGTGCCCCGTTGCATGACAGCGCAGGCACATCGGCGGACGGCCTGATACGACCACCAAAGCTTGTTCATCTGCGACGTTCAGCTGGTGTGGTAGATCTTCCAGCTTAGCGCCTGCCTTGAGACGCATGGACACCAACCTGGTTGTGGACCCCTTTTCAGTGATTCCGTGTACTCGCCACCGCTCTCTGCTAATGTCTGTCACTTTTCCATAAGGAAGGAAGGCCACCCGCACGTCATCATCTGGAACGTTGTGCAACAGCCAGTGCACTTTCATCCTTACATCTTGGTTTCCAGGATCAATGACGACGCAGCGCCGGCCCTTGACCTTCAATTCACTCGCGGCGAGTAACTTCTTCACGGCTTCGGCATTACTGAAAGTTACGGCCCACACGTGGCTCATCCGATACGCCCCTAAGGCGATCACTTCAGGAAGCAGCGACAAACCAGACAACGCGTCGCGAAAATCTTCGACTCGGTAAGGCCGCGCTTGAACATCTCCGTGAAGAAAAACTGTATTAACAACAAAACGACCTGTTGGCAAATTCGGCAAAATCAACTCGTAGCCTGTTGCCTCAACTCGTAGTTCCTGTTGCCGCGGCTGGCAATAGCCGCTGTAGCCGCCCCTACGGAGCTCGTCATCGCACAACCGTTCGCTTCGGCTTCGGCGCTTCGCCGGCCGGCAGCCGGCGGCCGCATTCGAGGAAGCATTTTCTGAAGACTCGAGATTATTATTATTATTATTATTATTATTATTATTATTATTATTCGATGTGGGAACACATATATATTGCACCGAGATGGAAATGTGGCGAGAGCAGGTTGGCCACAGCCACCGAGAGGCGTAGAACGCCTGCCTGCTCTTTAAGAAGGAGGGAATATAAGCAGAACTTGAAATTGGGAAAAATATTGAAGGGAAAATTATACTTGTTTCGTGGAGATTTCAAGCTCTGCGTAGGTTATTTTCATTCATTTCTTTATTCGAATTTTTACTAGATTTAGGAGTAACTGCAATTTCCCATTTCCCATAGGAGTAACTCCAATTTCCTGCCGCTTTCCGGAAACTATGCCTTCTGCGCCACAAACTCAAGTCTGCTCCATCTAGTGTTAAACTACTCTCTCACTTTTCCTTAATTAGGCCAAAACTTGAGTATGCCTCCATAGTTTGGGACCCTCACACAAAAATTAACATTAAGAACCTAGAAAGAATTCAAAGAAAAGCAGTACGATTTATTTACAGTAAGTTTAAGGCTACTGACTCCCCCACTGCATTACTAATCGATAACGGCATTGAACTACTACAAATTCGAAGAAGGGAAAGTCGGCTAGAGTTTCTTTCAAACTTAATGAATCATAAGATTGCCTTAGGCACCGCAAAATACGTATCCCCCTTGACAAGCAGACCCACTCGGCACCACTACCCTCATTCTCTAACACTTATTTCGCAAGGACTGACACTTTTCGGTACTCTTTTTTTCCACAAACAATAGATGACTGGAATAAACTAACTGAAGCATACCCCCAACGCCCGTGAGCTGTATATAATTTGTGTAAATCTTGTTATTTCGTGTATTACTATAGTTGTATTGTAATCAAGTTAAATTTTTTTTATCGTCTACCTTACGACCAAACAATTTGTGTGAAAAATGTGTTACTCACTTCTTTCATCTTGTTCTTCTGTGTATATCGTCTTCGTTTCTTGGTCACCGTGCTGGGACTTCCTGTCCGCAGTATTGTATAAATAAATAAAAAACGCCATCCGGATCTTGGTCGATCCCTCGAAGGGGGTATGCGCCTAAGTGTAGGAAAACGAAACGAAACGAGAGAAATAAAAGAAAGGTGGGCCATGCTCACAAAAGTAAAACTGGTGGGCTCGGTGTCGACGAGAGCACTACCATGCGCTTACGTGCCGTCTTTGTGCAGATCGCGGCAGCTGGGCTACTGATGTCGGCGCTATCACCGCCACCTGGTCACGCCTACCGATTCCCGGTGGAAATGGCGGGTACATCGCTGGATCTTTCGACCATGTCAACCGTCACAGAAAACGTCAGCGGACAGTGGGCGTCGCCAACAGACAGTCAAGTGCTAAAGCGGCAGCCTCACGTCATCACAACGGGGCCCGGTGTCGACGAGAGCACTACCATGCGCTTACGTGCCGTCTTTGTGCTGGTTGGTGTCGCATATTATGCTACTCCTAAACCCAAAGAAGCGCCGTTTTCTGTCGACACCGTGGCCCTTGTTCCTTGTTTATCGCTTTATTGGAAGTGTGCCTTTCACGTGGTTTTGTATTACGAGCTTTGTGATGCACCTGCTTGTACTTTTGTCCGGAGACGTTGAGCTGAATCCTGGACCTCTGACAGAGGCTCAGGTTGCAAAGCTCATGAAAGCTGTTGATGTCATTCCTGTAATTCAAGAAAACCAGCAAAAACTTTTGAAGGAGGTCTCAGTTATCCAGTCAAATCAATGCGAATTCACGGAGAAACTAGATTGTTTGGCAACGAAGCTATCCAAAGTAGAAGAAGAGATTGAGTCCTTCAGAGGCACACAGAAAGCTGTCACAAACCTTCAGTCGACTGTAGAATCTCTGACAAAACAAGTTCAAGCTTTGTCAGGAAAAAACGACGACTTAGAAAACCGATCTAGGCGATGCAACCTTGTTTTCTATGGCATTACGGATACCGAAAGAGAAACTTGGGAAGAGGCAGAAAAAAATGGCTGTGGCTTAGGTAAGGTTAAGCCCAGGATGCGAAGCATACTAGCCTTTATTTTAGTTGTTGAACCACTGTTTAGCCTGGTGAACTGCTGTTGCTTGGCTATATTTGGTTCGGCTAGACGAAGAAACAACTCATGCATTACTTCTTCGCCTTCAAGAGTGGAACGCGACAGCGTTCCCGTCGACCCGCCAAGGGGTGTAAGACAATGGGCTACAGGGCAGCGACTACGCGCCCCGCATTGGACGCGGTGAGCGTCGAGCAAAGCAGCGTTCGGCGCGGCAACGAAATGTGCGCCTGAGCAAGAGACGCACGCCTTAGAAACAGCGCGTTTCTAAGGCAACACCGCATTCACTAGAGGCGCTTTTGTACCGCTTTGAAGCGTTGTACTCGTGGCTCAGTGGTAGCGTCTCCGTCCCACACTCCGGAGACCCTGGTTCGATTCCCACCCAGCCCGTCTTGCAAGAGTTGAGCCAAAGCCACTTCTCCTCTGTCGTGACGTCACGGTGTCACGTGATTTCATGGTCACCGCCGCGCCTGAGGAGCTGGGTTGAGCCCTCGTAATATGCTTCGCATAAAAAATGTCATCTGTTTGTGTAAGGATCTGCTTGGCGTGAGCATCAGTCACAGTGATATTGAACGCGCTCACAGGATAGGGCGATACAGCACGCAAAAGCCACGACCAACTTTAGTTGCTTTTTCGTCCTACAAAACTGAACAGAAGGTCTTGCTTCAAGGTCGGAAGCTTAAAGAAACAACCTACGCTATGAGTGAGGACTACTCCGCGCAGGTTCGCTTAGAAAGAAGGCATCTAATTTCATTCGCCAAAAAGCAAAGTCACCCCTTTAAGCTTCGGTTTAACCGTTTGAATATTTGAAACAGCACCTACATCTTCGATAACGAGGCAAAAGAGGTAGTACAGTGCAATACATAGCAAACCCACGAAGTTCACCGTTCTGCGCATGACAAACAAACTTTGCAGCTTATAATTATTAACTGTCGCAGCATAAAAAATAAAACTGCCGAGTTCGCGCTCGTAATTTCACTGCATTGTTCGGACATTGTCATTGGCACTGAATCTTGGCTGGATGACACAGTTTTAAATGCTGAAGTGTTCCCAACAGGCTACACAGTTTATCGCTCGGACAGGAACAGACACGGAGGGGGCGTATTTATACTTGTTTCAGATAACTTGCAAAGCTGGCCGATCGATCTTTGCAACATAGACTGTGAGCTTGTCCTGTGTAAAGTTGCTTCACAAACTGGTAGGACAATTACAATAGCTTCGTTCTACAGGCCACCTGGAAATGACAGTAGAGCTATATCTAGCCTGTCTGAAGCACTGGCGTCAGTTTCCTGTGACGTTGTTCTACTGGGGGGTGACTTCAACCTACCAGACATGTCCTGGGGCGGTGGTCTGCCGACAAATTTATCAAACTCATCGTTGCATTCTGCATTGCTTGACCTCACAAGTAGCTTCAACTTGACTCAGTGCGTCGAGTCCCCAACCAGAGTTACTGCTCTGTCATCCAACACCCTCGATCTCCTCTTCACAAATGAAACTGATCTGGTGTCTCCACCTATCTGCGTTCCCGGTATCAGCGACCACGCTGTCGTTTTAACCAGCGTTTCTTATCCACACCAAAATAGAGCTCGGCTTACTCCAAAACTTATATACTTTTATGATCAGGGAAACTACCAGGCAATGAACAGTGAATTAACTAATTTTCTTCCAGCTTTTTCACAGGTTTGCTCAGAAAAAGATGTTAACATTGCTTGGAGCGTACTGAAAGATAAAATAGTTGCACTAATTTCGGAGCACATACCATCAAAATTTCTAACTCCCAAACGTCGGAAAGATAAATCATGGATCACCCCCGAAATCCGTCAACTCCTTAGAAGAACACGCCGTCTTTTTCAGAACCTCAAAACAAGCAAAATGCCAGTTACTTCTGAAAAATTATTTTCTGTCCAGCAAATTTGTAAATCGAAAATTAGTGAAGCGAAGCATCATTTCTTCAGTACTTTAGACGCAAAGATTCGAAACAATAACAACATTATATGGAAGCTTGCCAAAAAACCAGGAAAGAGAAAATTGGTATACAATGTATCACGTCTGACAATGGCACGATAAGAAATGATGAATTGAAAGCCACTGCTTTCAACGATTATTTCAGGTCCGCCTTTTCCGCTAATTCAGCGGTGAGCAATATCCCTTTACCGTCTTGCACCTCAGTTCTTCAGGAAATGCCCGATATCACTTTATAAATTCATGGTATTTTTCAAATCCTTACCAGCCTATACACAAATAAAGCGACAGGTCCTGATGGCATACCCAATCGCATGCTGAAAGAATGTGCTAGTTCTCTTTGCAATCTTCTTCATACAATGTATATGACGGCATTATCCGAAGGAATCGTGCCGGACGAATGGAAGTTTGCTCATGTGGTTCCTGTCCATAAGAAAGGACCGAAAAATAATTTAGAACAATATCGCCCAATTTCTCTCCTATGCGGCGCTTCGAAAATTATAGAACACATCGTATACAGCAACCTAATAAGGCACTTGAATTCGCAAAATTTTTTTTACACAGAACAACATGGCTTTCGCGCCGGATTTTCTTGTGACACACAGTTAACGGAATTTTCTTTTGACATAACAACTGCTTTAGATCAAGGTACTAGCGTTGACTGTTTGTTTTTAGATTTCAAGAAAGCATTCGATCGGGTACGGCATGATTGTATAATTCACAAGCTTCAGCATTTAAAAATTCCTGCTGACCTAATGAACTGGTTAATTAACTACTTCGTAAATCGCAGACAGGTAACAGTGGTAAATGGATGTTGCTCATCAGCGGTTCCAGTCACGTCCGGAGTACCGCAGGGGTCTGTTCTGGGGCCATTATTATTTCTTATTTTTATTAACGATATAGCTAAGAATATCCAGTCGAACCTACGATTATACGCAGATGACTGCGTTGTTTACCGCTCGATAAAATATCCAAATGACAGCAAAATCCTTCAAGAGGACCTTAATAAAATTTCGAACTGGTGTACCACTTGGTGCATGGCACTAAATGAATCAAAATGCAACTACGTGTGCTTTTCTAGGTAAAAAAAATGACGTTTCCCATTCTTACAGGCTAAATAATTCGACCATTTCGAACGTAACAGGGACCAAGTACCTCGGCGTACACTTTTCAAGCGATCTTACTTGGCAGGAACACATTGCAGAGATTGCCGCGAAAGCGAATAACACACTAATGTTCTTGGCTCAAAATTTTCATCGCTGTCCTCTGGCAACCAAAAAGTTATTATACACGACATACGTAAGGCCTATTCTTGAATACGCGTGCACGATATGGGACCCTTATCAGGACAACCTTAAGTACATCTTAGAGCGCGTGCAAAACCGAGCAGCACGCTTTATCACTGGGAACTATAGCAGATTGAGTAGCGTCACACAAATGAAAATACGCCTAGCGCTTACGACGTTAGCCGAACGCCGGCGCTGCTTGCGTCTCAAATTTTTTCATAAGATCTTTTACAACAATACTGGCATTAATAAATCAAAATACATGCTTAACCCGCATTACACATCCCATCACCGTGAAGGCCAATGAAGTCAAAAACGAACTTGTTAAAGTATTCTTTTTTTCCCAAAACCATCAATGAATGGAGTGCCCTGCCTCAGGATACAGTTTCTAAAACATCAAATTCAGCCTTTTTCAATGAACTGCTTGACATGTGATCATTTCGCGTGTTTCGATGGTTTTTTTTTCCTCTCTTTTTTTTCTTTTTATTTTTCGCGGTTGATTGCCTACTATATGTATTTCTGAGTGTAGATGTGTTCAGATGTTATTGTATGCCCATGTATGTGTGTGTGTATGTACATATAGTCCATTTATTCTTTCTTCTCCTTTTTGTTTTGGGATAGTTATGCTGCCTGCACTGCATTATTCGTCACCGTGTTTTTTTTTGTTTTGTTATGTAACCATAATTACATCTGTTTACCATATGTATTACTTCCCCCCCCACTGTAATGCTCTCTGAGCGAATGTGGGACTGTATAATAAATAAATAAATAAATAAACGCCAATGTGTAGAATGTTCCAGTACGAAACAAACAGCCATGCACGAGAAGAAGAAAAACTAAAACAAGTAGAAAAAATCCTGGCAAATCTCACCGGTTACAGTAAAATGTAATATCACACGAAAACAAGAATAGTAAGATGTCTTCCCTCCGAAAAAAAAAGGTCTTTAGAGACGGGAAAACCAAGTCAGTTTCTTGTAGGAAATAGGCAGGTCGCCATCGAGTCTGGTGGCGTCAAAAAAAAAAACAACAACTCAGGGTGGTCGTACATTGCCCGCAATGTACGACATTCAAAACGATAAGATGTACGTAAAACGGCACCGGTGTTAGCGTGCGGTTCTCGCAATTGAATTGAAGATTGCGGTTCATTATAGCGTACGCCACCACAGTCGATGCTCAGTCCTTAAAACATGGCACATATATACTCACGTCGACAAGCTGCCACAGACCAAGTTTTCCTATAAGATTGTGAAAAATGTCTAAACTTGCAAAAAAAAAATCATAGCACCGGGCGCATCTGAGACACACAACGTTCTTGCGGCGTTGGAACTACCCATATCTCCTCCTTAAGCTTAAGCTGGATTAGATATTTAAATACGGAGTAATAATTTTTAAGGACCTTTTTTTATATCGCTGGTGGCAGGCAGTGTAATTCTAGTTTAACTCTAAGAACAAGAGTCCGAATAAAAGTCGAGAGGTGTGGAGTGATTCCACTGTCACTATACTTTGGACAACAACAAGGTCAACAGCGCTTGTCCGTGCTATACAATTAACGTACGGTTGCTTGGTAGACTTGGGTGATTAGTTAACTGTGAAATTGGGTTGTTGGGCTAGTTGAAACATATGGGTAGCAGCGCAAGCAGACGACCACAAGAAGGAAGACACGTACACACAAGCGCTGACTGTTGTTGGCACGCTATCACCCTGGACATGTGTTTACCCTTCCTTTCCCTGGCTTCGCTCTGGCGTATATAAGGTGTGTTTTTCTTGCCAGTCATACCAGTTGTTAGTCAGCGCTTGTGCGTACGTGTCTCCCTTCTTGTGGTCGTCTGTTTGCGCTGCTACCCATATATTTCTAGATGAACCAACTCGCCCAAGAAGTATTGATGGGCTACTTGGTACAAGGTTATAGCCGCAAAATGTCAGTAAACTTGAAAAAGGAGAAAATCGAGAGGTACACATAGACGGGGCTAGTAGAACGTGCCTGGACAAATAACTGATCTTCATTCTTCAAAACAACTTCTCCCAAGAAGCACTGAACATGCGCAAGGCACAGCGTAATGGCAATCACATTAGCAATACACGGCAACACTACTCAAGATATTGGCGCTCTATCTTTGTTAGAACCACGAATGTCGCGCTTACACACTTTTCTGGCCCACATTTAGGAACGCGATAGGCTTCTGTCAACTCTTTTTCCTGCTGCGTCCTGGCCTTGCCTCTGACTGACGTGTTGCTGAAGATGGAAGTGCATCCCTATACTGCTCACAAGGTAGCGGAAGGTTGCCGCCTGAGCCTTTAGGCACAAGGCACACGTGCACCAGGTGACGTTCTCCCCTTTTCAGTTTTCAGCCATGTTTACATAACCTTTAAGCACTCCAAATATTTTTCGAAGTGGGCAAGCCGGCAAGTGTGTAGGTGTCTGTGCTAGAAGCACAGCGTCTGCCGCTGTCAAAGGCTGAACGAAACCACAGAAGAAAAATCCTTGGAACACGTCACGGATTATTATGCTGCTCATTTGGTTTTGATTACCACGTTAAGGGAGCCCGCTCTCAATTCGACATAAGGAAAAAACGGTCCTCTAGCTGCATAAGAGTTAGTGTGTGTGTATATTATGTATACATAAGCGCTTGTAGGTTGAGGATGCACGTACGAGAAAAACTTCACTTTATTTTCCTATGGTTCGGCCAAGGTCCAGCCTTCCTCAGCGCCGGACACCAGCCGAAATGTAGGGAATAGGCATCGTTTTAATGCGACAGTGTTAAGGAGCTCGTGTCGCAGAAAAGTCGGCGTCGGCGGCGTTCATAAAGTCATAAATAAAAATAACTTCTAAGATGGGCTGACTGCGAATCGAACCAGGGTCTCCGGAGTGTGAGACGGAGACGCTACCACTCAGCCATGAGTTCGATGCTTCAAAGCGGGACAAAAGCGCCTCTGATGAATGCGGTGTTGCCTTAGAAACGTGCCGTAGAAAGTTATACTGCGGTGTATATCGGTAATTATGAGCATGTAACTTACAGATGTCGCAGTTAAACGCGTGGGCGGCAGATGTAGGCTTCCCCGTCCGCATCCGCAACTCAGCCGAGCGCAGCAAGCCATCGTGCGACGTTCGCAAGCGGGGTCGCTAGCGCATCCCGTTCTCTTGCACAAGATGTTCCCAACAGAGCATGACACTTCATGCCTGTTTTGCAGACGATCAAAAGGCCCTCTAGCACACATCCTTGCAGAGTGCACTAAGCTTAAGAACTCCCCACCAACCCTACCCCCCACCCTCCACAGCCCCAACCCCCCGAGCGATGGGAGACCTTGTTGTCCAGCCCCGATCTACCGACCCAGCTCGCGCTGGCGGCTAGGGGCCAGGTACTGCTGGACGCATATGGGACCTGAGAAGAAGGTTCCACCCCATCTGGTGCCAGCGCGCACCAACCGTTGCTAAGGGCTCAGTATAAAAGTTTATTCTTTCTCTTAAACGCGTGGCAAAGTACGTTTTTTATAAAATGTAAACTTTAGATCTAATAGAGTACGCGGCGGCTGCCGGTTGATTTCTTTGGTTTTACACAAGTTAACAAACGATAGGACAAAAGGGCATATGCCTTTCGAAGCTTGAATAATGCGTAATCAATAAAGGATTCATTCGCTCCACCGTAGAACGTTGATAAGTGAAATAAAACAGGTGCGCTAGACTCGAAGGTTATGTAGGTGTACATATTTCGGAAGAAAAAAAGTGCTGCCCACGGCTCCCAGACGGTCGGTGTCGATAGCCAGGCGGGTTTCTCAGTTTCACCTCGTGAGCAAAACAAACAGTTGTGATAGCAGTCGACATTCCCCGCTTCTTGTATTCAATGCAGATATTTTTAACCGTCATGTGCCAACAATAATCCGTTGGTGGTTATCACCACAGGATTCGCGAGGTCACCCTTCTGCAGCTCTGCATTCTTCTCGTGTTCCCCTGGCTCTTAATGGGACCCTATGTACTCCTGGGGATGGGGCACTTAATTGGGCACCATGCGGGTATATTTCGAAAGCACTCTTCTGCAGACAGCGTCGTCTTCATCGGCCACATTTTATACATGGCGCGCCCCAGCGCGCATCTCTCGTGCCTCGTGCGGCGAGCTGCGAGGTTAGACGACGAAGAGCTGCTTCAGGTCGGGACGTTTCTGAGCTCTCTCATGGAATGCTCGGTTGGACCAGGCGCGTCCAGCGGGCGGTGCACTCCAGGACCCGCCACTGGCCAAGCCGACCGAAGACCGGGCGCGCCTCTCAAACGCCGGACCACGTCCTCACCACAAGACGTCGGAGACGAAGAGCCGCGGAAGCTGCTCTCTGCATTGCAGCATTGGAGACGGGGATCTTTCCACAACTCGGCTTTTAGCAGCTCCCATTCATGTCGCAGCACCTGGGCAACGGGTTCACCTGAACGAGACTGGTTCGGCAATATAGCTCCTCAACCGTCGGCCGCGCCGTGTTCTAGCCAGAGCACGACCCAGTGTGCCGATATGCCGAGCGAGGCGGCCGTCGACACCACGGAGAAATTCGAGCCCAGGCCTAAGCAGGAGCTGGTGCGTGGGATGCCCCTGCCGCCACGTCTTTTGCTCCATCTGCATCGATGGCTGGCTGGCACTTGGCACGATTCCCGGATCCGGCCGCGGTCCCTTGTGTCGCCGAGACATGCCCGTGGTACCTGTGGTTCCCATCGTGACCAACATGATCGCACGCCTCACTGTCCGCTGTCCTAGCAGAGAGACAGGCTGCTCGGCAAAGGTGGCATTAGAATCCCTGAGCCACCACCTGGAGACTTGCAAGCAAAATTAAATTAAATTATGGGGCTTAACGTGCCAAAACCACTTTCTGATTATGAGGCACGCCGTAGAGGAGGACTCCGGAAATTTCGACCACCTGGGGTTCTTTAACGTGCACCTAAATCTAAGTACACGGGTGTTGTCGCTTTTCGCCCCCATCGAAATGCGGCCACCGTGGCCGGGATTCGATCCCGCGACCTCGTGCTCAGCAGCCCAACACCATAGCCACTGAGCAACCACGGCGGGTGGAGACTTGCAAGCATGGCAGGGCTCTCATCCACAAGTAAAAACGGTTCTTGATATAGTGAATCACTTGCCTATAAAATACTGATTAGCGTGCTCCATGTGTTCATGGTTTTATCGATTTCTTTCCTTTCACTAACTTAATGACCAATGCGAAGAGGAAACGTCGTCTGCCAGAACTGGAAACGAGTAGTTGTAGTGTCGTCGTGTGGTACATTAGTATACAGTTAAAACTCGACCGAACTAAACGAGATTTTATGAAGTTTCCAGTCTAACGAAGCGATTACCATTCCTCGGAAGGCACCCATAGAGTTCAATATTGTGATCAATCGAAATTAACCGAAGTAACTTCACTGAACTCGACTTAACGAAGTTTTTATGTATTAGTAAAGAAAGGGGTGAATCCTTTCTAATTTTGATACATGCGGATTTTTCTTCGAACATTCGCTCTGAAGCTAACGCGTTAAAACATCTAGGTGCCCTATTCGCGGCCCAAGCTTTATTTTGACGAAGCTGCGAGCCGCGCCCATGCACTGAACTGCGGACTAAGCACCGCCTCGGTAGGGCTGGCGGTGGTTGCTTTCGTTATATCGTGGTTGATGTAATGGATGGCGGGATCAGCGGCAACGTTAACTTTTGCGTGTCGCTACCTTATAGTTTTATATTTCGAAGGGCAGAAAAATTTATCTCTCAATTTTACTAATTTCCTTAGGTAACAAAATAATTCCAGCGTGGTCATCACTTCGTTAAATCGAGTTTAAACTGTATAGAATAAATTTATTTTTGTTATAGGCTTCACCTAAAAATGCTTAAGAGAAACCAGCTTGACCCATTCACTAATTCACCCAATGTCGCACATCCGTAGCATACCGAATGATTTTCCACTACGCATTAACGCACAGAAATTACGAGCGAGTCATGGTCTTTGTGTAGTCGCCACAGACGGCTCCCTCGTGGAAACATCGGCCTCGAGAACATTTTCAGGGACGTCGAGGAGGCGTCTCATGAAGCGAGCGCTGTTAGATATGGAGCTGTTTCCTGCGACTACTTCGAGTTCCCCAAACCACTTCGAAACGCAGCACAGCTAACTGAGGAATGCAGAAGCAGGAAAGCACATTCCAGAGGAGCACCAGACAGGTGCAAACAAGTTTGCGCCCCTAGGTCGTGCGCCGCCGGGATTAGAAGGGGGCCTCGTACAATGGAGCATGAGCGCCCTCCTCCTTCTCCTCCTTGAAGAAACGCATTGCACCACTGCGAGGCAAGACCGCAGAGAGCCGCCAGGTGTGACACCGCGACACGGGCGCCTACCATTGGCTGAAAGTGGCGTCATCGGAGCGGACTCTCCCATTGGTCAAACATGACGTGACTTACAGTGCTCGAAGGGCTTATAAGAAGCCTTCCAGAGATTCTGGGACATTCCCTGATTCCCTGATTCACCTCTCTCGAACTTCTTGCCGCGGGCCGCAGCGTCCGAGTTGCTGCCGGCCCGTAATGACAGTACGAATGTTAATTGACGCTCACCTCTCTGTATATAATGTAGAATAAATACTCCCAAGTTTGGGTTTTCATCCCGAAGTCCGTCCTTCAACCCCTACAGCGCCAGCTTCGGCAGCATGAGCACGCGGGGCGCAGGGCACGCGCGCAAAGGCACGCGGCAGAGGTGCACACCAACTGTGAGCGAGTGAGTGAAACAACTTTATTTTGTCCACTGTAGACGTAAGCAGACTCCACGCCACCTGGCTAGGCCCACTCGGGGACCATCAGGTGGAACCTGATGGCCCTGTCGCGAGCCCTCTGGACTGCCAGGATTTGAGAGGTCTGATCCTGGGCCCTAATTAGCTTCATCATTTCCTCTTGAGTGAAAGGGGGACCGGAAGAGGCGCAGCCCCACAGGACATGCTCGAAGTCCGCATAATCACCACACA
Organism: Dermacentor albipictus; assembly: GCF_038994185.2. Classification (NCBI taxonomy): domain Eukaryota; kingdom Metazoa; phylum Arthropoda; class Arachnida; order Ixodida; family Ixodidae; genus Dermacentor; species Dermacentor albipictus. Next base: position 3,554,716 of record NW_027225575.1, on the reverse strand, counting down.
GAGGGCAGTCCGGGCTTGGGAACCGTTCGGGGTACATTGTGTCCAGCGCCGCTGGTCTCGGGTATGTGCTTGTTTGCAGAAGTCTGAGAGTGACTGCCTGGGCTCTGCACAGCGAGGAGTGCGGCGAAGGTAGGACTCTTCTTGACAGATAATTGTATTTGCAGATTTCGAGGTACGAGCAGAGAGGCTCGGGTCGCCCAGGAGAGGACGCGTTGCCCAGCGCACGGTCAGTCAAACCTCGTGCAGCCGAGTGCGCCTCCTCGTTGGGTTTATCGAGGCACCCTCAATGGTTCCAAGGTGCGCAGGGAACCAGGCCAAAGAGTGATGTTTCATGTCTTTGGCAATTTGGATGATACGTAGGACCTGGGGAACCACCATTCCCATCTGAAAGGCCCTGATAGCGGCCTTGGAATCCGAATAAATCGTGTCATGTATACTGTCCGTCAATGCAAGAGCAATAGCAACTTGCTCTGCAACGCTGGAATTAGGGGTGCGATCTTGTACGCGTTCCAAAATAGAACGGAGGCGGTTCGTTCTTTACGTCACGAAATAGGCGGTATGTTCCGTTCCGTTCGTCCGATAGCAGACGACACGGAATGATTGACAGCAGATATCATGTCACAATTGACGTCATGGCATTCGGCACGGTTCAAATTGACGAATCGTATTTGGCTCGGTGGAACGAACCGCCTCCGTTCTATTTTGGAACGCGTACAAGATCGCACCCTAGAAGTGCGGACGGTAGCTCAGCTAAGGATTTTAGAATCACAGTCGATGACCACTGAGGAGAAGTCCTCTTCTTGAACGTACGAAGCAGCGTCTACGAAGCATGTTCGGTCCTTGTTCAAGCGGGCACTGGCGAGCAGAGCTTTACCCCTGGCTCGTCTTCATCCTTCGTTGTAGGTGGGATGCATATTTCGTGGCATCCGGTGTATGTAAATCTTGAACCTTACGTCGCTGGGCAGCTTCACAGCGTCGAGACTGATGACCATGGGGTTACGCCCCAGCTTGCCAAGTATGGCTCGGCCCGCTGGGATACCGGAGAGTCTGACAAACTGGGAAAATTCTTGGGCTTCAACGATTTCTTCGAACGTGTTGTGAATTCCCAAATTGAGGAGGTCTTTTGTGTGCGTTCGGATGGGAAGGCCGAGGGCTAGCTTGAAGACTCTTCTGATTAGGGCATTGATCTTGTTGCGCTCCGATACGAGCCAGTTGTGCATAGCCCCTGAATAAGCGAGATGGCATAGCACGAAGGCGTGGATAATCCGGATCAGATTGTCTTCCTTGATTCCGCGGGTACCTGTTGGCGATTCTTCGGATCAGGCCGAGGGCGCTTTCGGTCTTGGAACAAATGCATTTGAGGGCGGCTCCATTGGCCCCGTTCGACTCGATAAACATTCCTAGGACCCTGATAGTGTCTACCCGCGGTACTGGGGAGCCCTTACCGGTGAATAATGTAATGTGGCTCTCTGTTGCTGGCTTCCAGGACCGACTGTTACGCACACCACACCAACTGTAACGAACAGATGGTTGTCATGTGCTCCGAGTGGAATACCCAACTCAGCCTCAATAAGCACAAGAGCTGCCTCTTCAATGCTCATCAGCGTTTGTGACTAGTGAGACCATCCATATAAGCTCTATTACGATTAAAATCGTTTTGGAAGAGAATCACCCATTAGTTAGGTAGGTGCCCGCTTAAAAAAATTTAATTATTGACCGGAGATGGACCAAATGACGGGGTCACTATTGCGGTGGCATCGATATCGTGCTTCTTGTCTACGTCCGTCTCTGCAGCCCAAAAAACGCGTCGGGCTAGGTCTAGCGGCGCAAAGTGTGCCGTTCACGCCGTTTTCTTCATTGAACATTTTCTTTTACCCTTTCTTTATATGCATAGCTAGCACATCGACTGAGTTCAACACCACCTGAGTACTTGCAGTCTTGTCCGTTCTTGTCAGCGCAATACTCCTAGGACGAAAGATGCTCGCTTGCGGCCGCCATTCCTACTAAGAAGCCTACATGTTGAAATACGCAGCAAAGTGACCAAGGAGTATTGTGAGTGGTATAATTAATTATAAGCGAAACAACAAGTAGGAAAAAGTCTGTGCTGGTGGCCACTGTTACGCAAAAGGGAGGTGAGGCGTGTAGACAGGACACAAGAGTAGAGAAGTGGACAACACGAACGCCGACTATCAACTGAAGGGAGCACTGAGGCGAAAAAAGAAAGAAGACACAAAACTCATCTGCGCAAGCTCAGGATTGGTATCCCCACGTGTCATTCGGGTGCATGTGCCGGTCTACGTGAGAGATAACTGTTAAGGCACTTAATCTCTTCCTTATTTAAAGTAATAGAAGGGTGACTCACGCACGCACTTCCACCATTATGGATATGCCATGCCTCTACCATAAGACGCGTATCTTCATTCTTATGCCTGTACAATATGGCGCATTAATCTAACTCTGGCGTAAAGAAAGCTGCGTAGAGAAAGGCTTAGGTGATAGCGTTATCAAGATATTTCGTTACGTTGATGATTACCTGTTTTTCTGCAATAGGGAAGAATTCGATTCCGCTGCTACCTCAGTAAGTGAGGAATTTAAGCTTTATGGAGGAGGATTAAACTTTACCAAGGAATTTCCTCAGCGACGCGTAATTCAGTTTCTTGACATTTCCTTGTTCTTCGAACAAAATCACGTTTGTTGGCAGTATTCCCCAAGACCTTCGAAGCCGTTGCTAAACTTTAAATCCAAGCATTCCAAAGTAGTAAAAAGCGGAATTGCCATGCCATGCCTTAAGTCTTCTCTCACCAGATCCTGCATGCACAAAATGAGCGCCAGTTTTAAAGGAGTACTGACACAAAAATTTGAAGTCGAGATAACTTGCGAGATCGATTTAGTGGGTCACACACACATCGTGTGTAAAATATCAGCGGCGAATATCGCTTAGAACATATTTAAAATCAATTTTAAAGTACGTGCGCGCAGCCAATCGTAAAACAGAGCACCTCGCGACATTGACATCACCCGGGTGTGTAAACAGCCAAGAAAACGCTACGTCATGTGGCTACGTCACGAATTTTCGTTGGCTACCATGCGGCTTATTCGGGACACACGGTGCGTGCATCCGAAAGATGGAGCGGCGCGTAAGCTCCGCCCAGATCCAGCCCTCCAGCTTGACTTCAGAGCCACGTCGAGAAACGCGATATAAACAACTCTCCACAACACTTCGTCGCTTTACGTGAACACTGCCAATAACGTTATGCCCCTGCGAGTGACAGAACACTTCACGACGGCGCGTCGTCCACTGACGACTCCGCTAACAGCCAGCGATAGGGCCGGTAGGCCTAGCTAGGCAGACGCCGCGGCCGACGGCGCTTACGATCCAACCCGAGCTCGTCGAAGAGCGCTTATGTTTGCCAAAACAATTAACACTGTACACTTAGATCGCCCGTAATTAAATACAATTGGTTTACTCGACGCAGTCGTTGCGAAGGGCAAACGTGCAAGCAAAGCGAGCAGCCTCGCTCAGACGGTCGGTGTGTGCTGTCTGCCCGCGAAATGCCCTCGCGTCGTGTCTCCTGATCTCGCCAGTAGCTTAGTCCTAGTGTGCTAGGCGTTGCTTTGAATAACAGGCACACGTCGAGATAATTTTACTGAACTGGTAACTATTTCGTGTCGGAAACAAACTGCAGCAGGCAAGGAAAAAAAAAAAACACTGCGAGAAACCGGCCAGCCAGCGCCGCCTCCGTGGAGGGAACGTCACATGCCAGCCGCGCTGTCATTGGCTGCGGCCAGACGACGGTGCGGTTGTCGGACGCGTCGGACGATGAAAATCTGCCCGGTTTGTCGCACGCCGGACGTCCGATCCGGCGCTTCGGCACGGCAAAACACATCGATTCCGGCTGCCGTTCCCGGATCGGACACCAAATCGGACCGTGTGTCTCCCGCTTCATCGCATGCCGGATGCCGGAGCATGCGGCGCCGCACGTCGGATCGGACGCCGAATCGTACCGTGTGTCTCCTGCAGTGCTCGCCGTCGCCGGCCGCAAATCCGAGTCGCTGCTCTCCAGTGGGTCAAATTGAAAGTGATTGGCCACGTCTAATACGGCGGCGACTCCCACATGCAGGAAATCGTCGCCGCTGGACGACGAAAACGAGGACGACGACGACGATGATATCGAGGACATGGCAAACCACGTGCAGGCGTAGCAGACGACTAGCAACACGAAGCTCGCGTGCCGGCGCGCCGCACGCTGGCTGCGCGGCAGAGCATACGTCATGGCTTTTTGCGAACACGTGACCACTTTGTTTACACACCCGGTGAACCGTTTCGTTGCTCTCTGAAACCGAAACTGGGACTGTCGCTACAAAAAAGATTGCAGATAATTACCTGTCGCGCTCTGAAGTAAATGAGGTCTCGTGCCGTGATTACTGGGTCATTAACTACTTATTAAAGCAGAAAAAACCACATGGATTTTTTTTGTGTCAGTACTCCTTTAATGCGCAGGTCCGGCGCCTATTAGAAGCAGGTTATCCTAATGTAGCAGTGGCCACTGTGGCTAAACGCCTAAAGAAGTCGGTTTCGAGGGGGACGGAGGAGATTACAGAAAGTAGTAATAGCAAAAAAAGAGCAGTGGCTATTCCGCACATTCCTTCAGTGTCGCACAGGCTTAAAAAAGTTGCAAGTAGATAGGATGTTAATGTTGCTTTCACTGCTCCCAATAAGCTTGGTAAGATGTGCACTGCCGTACGGAGGAAAAAGGAGCAGGTATACAAGGCATATCAATCAGGTGATAGAAAAATGTGCGGAATATAACCAACCCTTATATATAGCTTTCATTGATTACGAGAAAGCATTTGATTCTGTCGAAACCTCAGCAGTCATGGAGGCATTACGGAATCAGGGTGTAGACGAGCCATATGTAAAAATACTGAAAAATATCTATAGCGGCTCCACAGCCACCGTAGTCCTCCATAAAGAAAGCAACAAAATCCCAATAAAGAAAGGCGTCAGGCAGCGAGATACGATCTCTCCAATGCTATTCACAGCGTCTTTACAGGAGGTATTCAGAGACCTGGATTGGGAAGAAATGGGGATAAAAGTTAATGGAGAATACCTTAGTAACTTGCGATTCGCTGATGATATTGCCTTGCTTAGTAACTCAGGGGACCAACTGCAATGCATGCTCACTGACCTGGAGAGGCAAAGTAGAAGAGTGGGTCTAAAAATTAATCTGCAGAAAACTAAAGTAATGTTTAACAGTCTCGGAAGAGAACAGCAGTTTACAATAGGCAGCGAGGCACTGGAAGTCGTAAGGGAATACATCTACTTAGGGCAGGTAGTGACTGCGGATCCGGATCATGAGACAGAAATAATCAGAAGAATAAGAATGGGCTGGGGTGCGTTTGGCAGGCATTCTCAGATCATGAACAGCAGGATGCCATTATCCCTCAAGAGAAAAGTGTATAATAGCTGTGTCTTACCAGTACTCACCTACGGGGCAGAAACCTGGAGGCTTACGAAAAGGGTTCTACTCAAATTGAGGACGACGCAACGAGCTATGGAAAGAAGAATGATAGGTGTAACGTTAAGGGATAAGAAAAGAGCAGATTGGGTGAGGGAACAAACGCGAGTTAATGACATCTTAGTTGAAATCAAGAAAAAGAAATGGGCATGGGCAGGACATGTAATGAGGAGGGAAGATAACCGGTGGTCATTAAGGGTTACGGACTGGATTCCAAGGGAAGGGAAGCGTAGCAGGGGACGGCAGAAAGTTAGGTGGGCGGATGAGATTAAGAAGTTTGCAGGGACGGCATGGCCACAATTAGTACATGACCGGGGTTGTTGGAGAAATATGGGAGAGGCCTTTGCCCTGCAGTGGGCGTAACCAGGCTGATGATGATACAAGGCAAAAAAAAGAACAGATATTTGTGCAGTGAAGCACAATAAGAACAAGTTTCACTGACTGTCGTATGGGTGTAGATTATAAAATTCCCTATATATGTGGCCAGTTTTACGTAGGGCAAACGGGACGTTGTATCAATCAGAGGCTAATGGAACATAAAAGGTCATTAACCGGCGGATTGCCTTCTAATCTTTCGCTACATTGCCAAGATTGTAACTGCACGCCAGAGTTAGATGAATGCGCCATATTGTACAGGCATAAGAATGGAGATACGCGTCTTATGGTAGAGGCATGGTATGGTATGGTAAAGCTTTAATAATTAAAGTCCTGCAGATCGTGAGTCTTCACGAAGCGGGCCGCTCCCACGTGGGAACCGGAAGGCCGAGCCTCTCGGCCGCATCGTGGGCCTGCTGGACAGACTAGAGTTGGTCAGCCAGAAGAGGACTGCGGAGAACCGCCTCCCATCTGGCCGAGCTGTTAGCGATGATAGAGCGTGACCGAGCACACCGCCAGAGCATATGGTCTAACGTCGCTATATCTTCACAATCGTGGCAGGTAGCGTTGGTGTAAGTGTCCGGCTAGATTTTATTTAAGAGCGATGGATTCGGATAGGTATTCGTTTGTAGTAGACGGAGCGTTAATGCTTGAGCTCTATTGAGGCGCGGATGAGGAACAAAGTAGGTTCTAAGGCTGAGATAGTAGTGTTTAGTAATCTCGTTGTAGGTGGAGGGCGTGTCCCTGTTCTCTGGGGAGTCGGCTTCCGATAATCGAGGGTAGCGCGGTGGGCAAGTTCACGCGCAGCCCCGTGAGCCGACTCGTTGAGGTTTGGAGGAGCACCCTTTATCTGACCCTGATGTGCCGGAAACCAATAATTGAAGTGACGTGCGATTGCCTTGCCCCCAATAAGTCTGAGGGCCTGTTTGGAAACGGCGTCTTTTTCAAATGCTCTGACTGCAGATCTTGAATCACTATAGATGGCATCCCGTGAGCTATCCAGCAGGGCTAGTGCAATAGCCATTTGTTCAGCTATTTTGGAGTCCCTCGTCCTAACCGAGGCAGCATTGGTGATTCCTTGCCGACCATCAACAGTGACGATGGTGAACGCCCGACGTCCCTTACAAGAAGCGGCATCTCCAAAGCTGACCTGTCGCTGATCACTGTGTATTTTCCTAAGAAGGTTGGCCGCCCTTGCCCTCCTTCTACCGCGATTATGATCGGGGTGCATGTTCCTAGGTATTGGCGCGACCGTAATGTTCTCACGAATCGACGGAGGAACGTCAGAGAACTCCTCTGCTACTCTATCGGGGTGATATCCGAGTTCCAGCAATATGGATCTCCCTGCCTTCGTTGTTGTGAGGCGAGTTAGCTGTGCGCGCTCCTGGGCCTCTGCAATCTCTTCAAGAGTGTTATGAATGCCAAGCTGCATTAAGCGCTCTGTACAAGTGTATACGGGTAACCCGAGAACCCGTTTGGTAATCTTCCTCAAATTCAAATTATTTCCCATTAATTACCCATAATTGCTCCTGATTGACGTTTTTGTATTTACTACCTTCTGTATCGCTACTGACGTCATACAAGACGGTGATGACGACACACTTTATTTATTTATTATGCATATACTTTCAAGGCCTAGGAGGCACAGAAAGAAGTCGTGAAAATATAGAATATTTGCAGTGCAAGGCAAGAATAGAAAATCAAACTGTAATACAATTTGAACGGCGATCTTGAATTAGTGGTGTCACAAATTGAGACTGTGGAGGCGGGAAGGCGGTTCCATTCAGCAGCTGTTCTTGGCAAAAAGGTAGAATGGCACATCAATTTTGTGTTAATGGTCGATGCGAGACGAGAACTTCGTGCCGTGAAAAGATTTTCTTTACGAGAAGGGTTAAAGTAGCATATTCTATGAAAAAGACAGAGACGAAAGTACGTGCGACGCAACCAAAGGTCAGGTAGACCTGTTGTTGTTTTCATGGACGTGACGCTAGAAAGACGTGAATATTTTGGGAGAATAAAATGGGCGGGGCGGTTCTCAATGCTTTCTGAATGCTTTCAAGGGAAATGACAAGATTGGCATGAGCAGGGTCCCATATGCATTGTTGTTGCGAAGAACGCCAGCTTTTCTACCTGAAAGGACATAAAATGCTTTCGCATTTAAAATGCAATGCATAAACACATTGCTCAATGCGCAGACTTGTACACGTTACCCAGATGTATGCATCAATGCATTCACCACCCTTCAGCGGCCGATGGTTCAGTCGCCGGTGTTAAAATGTTTAGTGTGCACCTTACATCGTTGCGGTTTTGAAGTTAAATTGGAGCCACGCCCTGAAAATCGGACTCCGGTAACAGCAGTACGAGCTCAGATCGCTTCCGAGTGGGCAAATTAGCTGGAGCTCTGCGTGGCAAAAGAATGCAGGAGCGGTTTAAGCGCTCCTGAACCTTCGCAGAGAATCAAAGTGGCTGCCCGCAAAATTTTGCGGACGCTTTTACCTCACGGCAGTTCTTCCGCCAGATTTGGCTGTGGCGTACGGCGATTTCGTCAGAGATGTCACCTGCCTAAAAACGCGGTACATGGAGGCTCCCTATATGCTGGATGGATGGATAGATGTTATAAGCGTCCCCTTTGGAACGGGGCGGTGGGTTGCGCCACCAAGCTCTTGCTATTATACTGCCTAATGTCCTACCTAAGTTAAACAATCAAAAATAGAAAAATAAGCATTATGAACTCCCACATCCAAATTTTCTTATCCCCTATTCCTAACTGTGCTTTTGTACGTCTCCGTTTTTTGTCGTTGCCCTACTTTTCGTCCACCAATCCTCCAATCGCCTCTTACTAATGCCTATTGCGGATAGTTTTACTTTTCCACTGCTCCCGCTGAACGCAAGGGCTTCAAGGAAGCCTGTAGTGCCTAAATCGACCACCGGGCAGACGTCTTTACATTCTAATAAAACATGCTCCATAGTTTCCCTAGCTTTACCGCAGCAAGCACATGCTTCTTGATCCTTCTTATATCTCGCTTTATAGGTGCGTGTTCTAAGGCATCCCGATCTCGCTTCGAAAAGCAATGAGCTTCCCTTTGAGTTATCATCAATTGTTTCTTTCCTGATTTCGTTTTTTCCTCTTAAGCAGTTACCCATGGCAGGTTTCTTTTTCATTGCCGCCACCCATGAGATTATTTCAGCCTCTCTCAGTTTCCGCTTGACCTTCTTTGTTGCTGTGTTGCACACCCAACAGGCCGCATACTTCCTGGTAAGCTTTCTAGTTCTTTTCCTCCACGGTGAATCAATATTTTCCCTGTACAGATACCTGAACACTCTCCCAGCCCATTTACTTTCTTCCATATTCCTCAGCCGTTCTTCATACTCAATTTTACTGCGAGCTTCCCTCACTTCAAAACTAGTCCAGCCCATATCACCCTGCACAGCTTCATTTGTAGTCTTCCCGTGAGCGCCCAATGCGAGGCGATCCACTGACCTTTGGTTCCCTTCGAGTCCTGATTGTACCCCTGATTTAAAGCAAACAACCGCATTTCCAAAAGTAAGTCATGGAACCATTACACCTTCCGACGTACCTCGGAGGACCTCGTACCTATTGTATCAACATAGCGCTCTGTGCTTCATAATGGCTGCATTTCTCTTCCTTTTTACAGTTATGGTTTTTTTCCTGTGTTTTCATACATATATTTCCCTCGCTTATTCATATACCAAGGTATCTATATTCTGTTACCCGAGGTATTTCCTGGCCCTGTATCTCCATTGTCTGTTCGCTGTTTTCATAGATTACCATAGCACCTGATTTTCTAACAGTAAATTTAAAACCTAAATCGTTGCCTTCCTGTCCACAGATATTAGCCAGATGTTGCAAATCACTTTGCTTATTAGCTGGCAACACAATGTCGTCCGCATAAAATAAACCTGGGAATTGCTGCTCTATTACTGTACCTGCCTGTTTGTATGAGAGATTAAACCCGATATTACTTCCTTCTAGCGCCCTCTCCATCCTCACCATGTACATCATAAACAGCAGTGGGGATAAAGGGGACCCCTGTCTCAGTCCCTTGTTGATATGAAGTTTCTCCTCGATTCTAATCCCTTCCCATTCAACGCAAATGGTATTTTCTAGGTAAATCTCTCTCAAAAGCCGTAGACAATCGTCACCTATAAGCTTTCCCCTTTCAGAATATCCCACAAAATGTTGCGGTCTACGTTGTGATAAGCGCCTGTAATGTCTGAAAAGGCCACATATAACGGTCTGTTTTCTGCTTTTGATATTTCGATACACTGAGTAAGAATAAATAAGCTATCATCTAAACGCCTACCTATTCTGAAGCCATTCTGAAATTCTCCCAAAATGCCATTATTCTCTGCTCAAGCTAGAAGCTTTAATTTCATTGCCTGCATTGCTAGCCTCTATAATACCGACGGAATGGTCAACGGTCTATACGAGTGAATTCTATCTTTCTCCCCCTTGCCTTTATAAATTAAATTCATTCTACTTTGTCGCCAACTGTCTCGTATTCGTCTATCTTTTAAAGTTTGTTCCACTGCTTTCACCAGAGCTTCCTTACTTTTTGGTCCTAGTTCATGAATCAGCCTAACGGGAACCTCGTCTAGCCCTGTGGCTGTGAGCTTAGGAATTTTCTCTTACCCTTCCTTCCAGTTGAAATTTGTCAACAGGAGCTCCTTTTCCACTTGGGTCTCTTTCATGCTCTATTTTTCTTCAAATACAACCTCGTCATTGCCTTGGAAAGATTCGGCTGTTATGTTTTGGATGTAATTTATTGCCGCTTCTCCTTCCAGTCCGTTTTCATCGTCGTCTAGGATATGTTGTTGTATTGGTTGTTGACTTCCTGCATAATAATTTTATGTGCTTCCAAAATATTCTAGGTGCGGCCTTCTTTTTCACACGTATTTCTGACAACCAACGTTCACTTTCACTTTCACCTTTTAATTTTGCTTGCACCAGTATTTGAACTATAGACTTTTTCTCCCGGTATATTTCCAATTTACTGGTTACTTCATCCTGCGGCAACTGCGCCTTCTTTGCCAGCCTGCGCTCTCGAGATGCTTTCTGTTGTTCTGCGATCGCTTCTCGTATCTCCCTGTTCCACCAGCTTTTCCGTTTCTTTGTTCTTTTCCAATGAACATGTTGTTTCTCTTTCCGTATTTCTGTCGTTATTACACTTAAAAGCTCACCATAGTCCCACTCTTTACTTGGCCATTCGCGAATTTCTTCCTCGACTCTAGTGACTATAATTGCTATTTTTTCAGCCTTCAAATTTGGACTGGCCATTTTGTGCTCCTTGCTCTCTTTCCCAACTGCATATCCTATTTTTAAAATGATGCGTTTTGGTCACTCCCTATGCTGGTATACCCTTCCTCATCAATTTTTCTCAACTTATCATGAATTCTTTCTGTCATCAGACAGTAATCAATGGTCGATTGCTGGTTTCCCACTTCCCACGTGATCTGCCCTTCCCACTTAGGCCTTGTATTCAAGATAACAAGGTTGTGTTGCACACAAAGTTCCAGCATTGACTTCCCGTTATTGTTGGTATAGCCATCTAAATCCTGTATGTGGGCATTCATTTCACCTAATAGCACAATTTCAGCACCATTCCCGAAACCCTAAGTATCAGTGCTTATGCGCATTCCACTAACTCTTTATTCTTCGCTGTACAATTATTTCCGGTCCACAAATACGTAACGCCCAGCCAAGTTTCTTTCCCACTCATTGTACCTGATAACCAAAGATGCTTTTGACATTGTGAATTTACTCTTTTCCATTTGGCTCCCTGGTGGTTGAGCATATCGACTATCCCTCCCTTTCTCTCCGACTTAGTTCTGTTGCACCCTTCCCAAACATAATTCTCAATAACTGGCGGCTCTTCTGAGTCTCTAAGGTGCGTTTCTGTAACCGCATACACCCCATTTGTTCTCTATTTAACGGCTCCTCAATCTCTGCCCACTTTTCCTTACTTCTGCCGCCCTGCATGTTTATGTAGCCTATTGCATGGCGAGCTCTCTTTCTTGCTTTCCTCCTTTCCTTGCTATCGACGGTGATGCTCTTGTGAGGTTCCCCTAGGGCCCGGACCTTCTTTATTACTATCTACTCTAGAAAAGCAACAGCGCGACCACCAATTCGCCAGCCCACTTCTTGTGCCAGCCTGTAATTGAAGTAGATCCCGTCTCGTTTAAAACCACCACAACTTATCACTTCCCTGTTTACTTCGACAACCTCGATGCCTTTCTCTCGGCTCATTTTCCATATTGCCTCATTGGCAGCCATTACGGCTCTTTGTGCGTGACTGTCAGGTACAGTCACCTCCATCACCTCGCATACCACGATCTCCACCTGAGGGGATAGCTCGCGCTGGTCGTCCACCCCCTTCGCGAAGTGCTGGGCTAGTCCTGTCCCTTTCCTGTCCAGGACGTCGTTTAGCCCACCTGCTACAATGACAAGGTTGCGCACGTGGACATTTTCCGTGAGCTTTGCTTTTGCTCGTTCCATGACAGAACCCAGTGTCCGCCCTGGAAATGTCCCTACCGCCACTCTTTTATCGCATTTCACCCTCTCCGCAATTGATTTTGAGCAACTAGCCATGTTTGAGTCGCCAGCGATAATCACCCTTCCACTCTCTCCTACCTCTCCCTGCTTCCCTTTGTCCTTTTCCGCGTGGTTCGAACTCGACAAGGGGCATAGTACCCTGGATTCCTGGTTTTTCCGCGCAGAGGCATCGAGGCAGTTGCCGCTATTTCCAGCTGACCCTTCATCAGGCTGCATGAATTCCACGTGCCTTGGGGACCCTTTCTCGCCTGTCGCGTCGGAGGTCTGCGTTCCATTGTAACGCACATTCTCTTTCACAATGGCGGCTCTGTTCAGCTTTTCCTCGGCTGCTTCGAGTCTCTTTTCATCTACCTTCCGTGCATCACGCTTCCTGTTTATCTCATTTTTGAGCTCTTGCATCTGTTTGACAAGCTCTTCCTGGACAGCCTCCATTTTCTGCAGCCTAGTATCGACACCACATTGTGAGCCATTGGTTCGATGGCCTCTCCATTCTCATCCGTATCCTCATCTGCCTTGAGGGACCCCCCGCGCACTGCCTGCTTTCCCGGCTCTCGCCATTTACTGCACGGCTTTTTGCAAATACTATAATAATGCTACTACTGATGCAAATGCTACAATACTATACCACCATATCAATGCAGAGCACGCGCCTTTTAGCAAGAACCGATACGCACAGGATCCAAATCCTCAAAATGTCAGAAAGCAAATCTCATGCGGAGGCTGCTTAAAGCGCCAGCAAGTGGCAGCATGGAGAAGCACGCCTGCTTGTGGCGTCACCTGTTAGCAGTCAGAATAACCAGGCATGCCCGACAGGCAAGCGCCTGGTACAATAAGGTGGAATTCCCCTCCCCACTCCTCGTATGACTGTTGGGCAAGGAGCGGGGCCTGCAGTGCAACGCCTGTTGCTGCTAGAAAACCGCGGTGGATACGCAAGCGCACTAGAAACGTGGAAGCGCCAACATACGCCCGGTAGTTATTAGGTACTCCTGGCGTGCCTATATCAATGTGTAAGCATTCTAGGGCTTCTTCCCTCGGAACTTTGTCCGTTCGTCTGTCCGTTTTTCTGTCTACAACGCGTGACACGATGCACTGCATGCATAGGTATACACGAGGTCCTTCGGAGGTGTATATGAGAATGCCTTAAGACTACTCATCACTAATGATATTTATGATCTTGACTATACATAGTGCGTATTGGCAGGTATAAGCAAGGTTAATAACGACTAATAGGATTAGTTACGATAAAGTTAGTTAGGTGTAACGGCGAATAATTGAGGATAACTAGGAGTGCTGAGACTAATTAAAATCAATTTATGTTAAAATATTAGACTACTCAAAAGTTACTAAGGTTCAGTCAACGGAGCGTAATCAAGAATTAAAGGTACCTTGATACTAGTTCGCCGTCATTAAGTAATCTTAATTAATACAAATTTAAGCGTCTGCGTCATAACCTTAACTAAGGTTAATTAAGTGATAAACAAACGTCGTCATTATAGAAATAACTAAACCTGAATAATAAGTAAGAAAATAATTACGTTTATTTACCTTGAGTGCACTTCTCTCCTAAACCACTCCTAGTTAGGCGAGGTTTATTTCTGCTATGGGGGGAGTGGAGAGCCAGGGCTCCGGACTGAAAAAAAAGCACACTTAAAAGTCTACTTGAGTGGTCAAAAGGTGCAAAGCCTAACCCTACATTTAGGTTCGCCCACCCACAAATTTCAACTTGACCCACTACCCAATTTGAGTTGGCCCATGCTCGAACTTCAGGTTGGCATACCTCTCAATTTCTCCAAATTCCAAGTTGGCCCACCCCCAAAATTTTACGTAGTACTACCCCCAAATTTTTAGCTGGTCCACCCAAAAATGATCGTGGCCTACACCCAAATTTCAACTTAGCCCACTACCAAATTTAAGTTGGCCCACCCTCAAAGTTAAAGTCGGCCCAAGGCGCATTCCTAAATTTAAATTGGCCTACTTCCAAATTTAAGTTGGCCTACACACAAATTTCAAGTTGGCCCACCCCTACTACAGGCTTCCCCCATGCATTTGCTGTGGACCCTATGTATCTCTATTGTTATTCTCTCTAATAAATTTGTTTTCAATTGTTCCTCATCGCTTATAAAGCTACCAAGCATCTACATTTACACTATTATAATGATTAAATGTTACGTCGCACATTGCGCATTTTTGGCCAGATACAAGGATTACACTTTTCGTCACGTGGCGGACAGATCTCGCTGCGGTACTCGCCAAAGAATGCATACGCATTAAAATACGCTGGGAGTGCCTATAGGAGGGATATGTTCATCCTTCGGCGTTTCCAATGTACTAGCGCACCGAGTGCGGTCTGATAGCAGCATTGCAGGCCCCGCCTGTTGCGCATCCACCTGGCGTGGGCGGCAGTCCACAGCCGCTTGCCTATCACTCGTGTCTGGTTATTCCGACCGCCAATAGACGGTGCTACAAGCGGACGTGCTTGTAAAATTATTACGCACATAAAATTGTTAGGCAGGAAGTCAACAACAATTCAACTACATATCCAAGACGAAGATGAAAACAGACTGGAAGGAGAAGCGGCAATAAATTACATCCGGAAAATGGGAGCCGTATATTTCCAAGGCAATGCCGAGCTTGTATCTGAAGGAAAAAAGAGCATGAAAGAAACCTAGGTGGAAAAGCAGCTCACAAATTTCAACTGGAAGAAAGCCGAAGAGAAAATTCCTAAGCGCACAGCCACAGGGCTAGACGAGGTTCCCGTTAGGCTGATTAATTAAAATGAATTACGGAGTTTTACGTGCAAAAACTAGTTTCTGATTATGAGCACGCTGTAGTGGAGGACACCGGAAATTTCGACACCTAGGGTTCTATCACGTGTCCTTAAATCTAAGTACACGGGTGTTTTCGCATTCCTTTCCCATCGAAATGCGGCCGCCGTGGCCGGGATTCGACCCCGCGACCTCGTGCTCAGCAGCCCAACAACATTGCCACTGAGCAACCACGGCGGGTCGACTGATTAATGAACTAGGACCAAAAGGTAAGGACGCTTTAAAGAAAGCAATGGGAAAAACATTAAAAGATAGACGAATACCAGACAGTTGGCGAAAAAGTAGAATGAATTTAATTTATAAAGATAAGGGGGAGAAAGGTAGAATTTACTCGTATAAACCGTCGACCATTACGTCGCTAATATCCAGGCTAGCAATGCAGGCAATCAAATTAAAGCTTCAAGAATGGGCAGAGAATAATGGCATTTTGGGAGAACTTCAGAATGGCTTCAGAATAGGTAGGCGTTTAGATGACAACTCATTTGTTCTTACTCAGTGTATTGAAACATAAAAAGTAGAAAGCAGACCGTTATATGTGGCCTTTTTAGAAATTACAGGAGCCTATGACAACGCTGACCGCAACATTATGTGGGTTAATATGGAAGGGGAAGGCTTAGGTGAGGATTATCTAACGCTTTTGAGAGAGATTTACCTAGAAAATACGGTTTGCTTTGAATGGGAAGGGATGAGGAGCGAGGGGAAAGTTCATATCAACAAGGGACTCGAGTCAGCTCAAGAAGCGCCATTCAGAGAGACTACGCACACCGACGAGAGTTTCTTCTTCACGCAAGTACTAATCCTGAAACTTGCAAGGTGACGGCCGTGCCCAGCTAAGCCTACTCGCGATCGCCGAGCCCTGCTGCCTGAGGCTCCGCTCCTCGCGCCTCGTGCCTCGAGATCCACGTGCACGCCGGGCCGCCCGAGAACGGCTTTTTTAAATGTTTTTTCCCTCTTCAAACGCAGCGGCAACCTAGCATTATGGAAGTTGACCAAACGAACTCCATAACAGGAATAACAAATAATGAAGCAGAGATGAACGACACGGAGCCGACGTTCGACAGCAACAGCGGAAAAACACTACGCCAGACAGGACCATGGGTGATGCTACTAGCGCGACAACAGAAGAAGAAAGAATCCATCGCAACTTCGAAGACGCAGAAGGAGTTCTCATGCGAACTCAGCACGGGACAGAACACGAATGATGGAAAACGGCAAGTCCCTCAAAAGCCATGGGGCCACAACAACGCAAGCAAGCCACGGCCTCGCTTGCCAACGACCCCACCGCTACCAGAAAACCATTACAAGATTGTTTACAGACCTAAAGCCGGTGTGAAAGTGTCAAACTGGAAAGACGGAGTGATAGCAAGAGGATTAGCCCAAGCATGCGGAGTCACACCCTAGGAGCTCTACGCCAAGGTGATCATACAGACACAGTGGCAACAAAACTTAATTCTGGCAAATACCGAAGAAGAGGACTGCGCACTTAAACTAGCAGAAATAACAAGCATCGAAATAGGACACGCAACATACGAAGTCACACGTTACCTCAAGCCAATTCCGGGCACTGTACGTGGCGTTGTTCACGGAATAGAGGATGGCACCACCGACGAGCAGCTAGTAGATCTACTAGCAACAACCAACAAGTGCAAAATCCTATACGCTAGAATGCTGGGAAGATCGACGTCGGCAGTGATCACCTTCGAGGGCCCGCACGTTCCGTTCTACGTTAAAGTTGGATGTACGCTTACCCGCTGCAGACCCTACCGAAAGTCAGTGCAGTACTGCAGATCTTGCGGGGAGATAGGACACAGACAAGACGTCTGCCCTAATCCAAACGATGAACTATGTGACAACTGCGGAGAAAACAACGCTGATCCAAATAACCACCAATGCGAACCGAAATGTAAGCTCTGCGGAATGCCCCATGAAACGGCGCGTAGAGACTGTCGAAGGAAGCTGAAACCAGCCCCGCCACCGTTGCGAGTCAGGGAGCGGTCAAGATCGAGACAGAGACGCTTCTGGTACCAGGCCAGCGTGGTACCTAACAACGACAACGAGCACGTGATGACCATGTCACCATCGCCACAGTCACCGAATGAGGCCGAGCAGACAAAAAGATCCAGATCCAAGTCGGGATCGCGATCAAGGGAAAGACAACAGAGCGTTCCCCGGACAACGGCAACGGGCGTGGAACGCGACAACACACAGCGCAAGGTAAGCTGGGCCAACGTCGTCAGAGGGAACATTCATACGTCGAAAGAAAATAATGGCGTTCAAACCACAAGACACTCGAGGTACGAAGACACGATAATGATTCTCCGAAAACAGAACGATGAATTGAAGCGAGAGCTAGAACAGCAAAAGGAGAAGACACAAGAGAAGGAAGCCAGCACAGAAAAACAGCTCGAGTACCTGATGCGAGAAATAGAACAACTACGGAGAGAACAGACCCAGCAATCGCAAACACCCCTACCGCGGCCTTCATCCCCACCCCCACCACCATCACCAACAGAGTCATCAACAACAAGTCAACAAGTCAACAGACCAGAGCCATCAACACTGTCGAACCAAGCGGTGATAACCCAGAACGACCTCAAGACACTTGAAGACCGCATCAACGCCAACGTGACCATCATGATGGAAACCACACTGTCCACAGTAACGCAGGTTATGCAAAACACGGTAACACAGATGATACAGGCTGGCTTCCAATCTCTCAAGAACGAAATAGAGAACCAGATTCAGGCTCTAGAGACCAAAATGACACAATCCGGAGAAAGTTTCAGTGAACGCATTCACATGCTAGAAGAAAGAGATAATGCTCGCAAGAAACCTAAGTACCCTGCGCGAGAAGCCAAGATAATGCAGACCCTAAGCGAACAAGATGGCGAGGCAATCTAAAGAGGAAGATGACTACAAGCAACACCCACGGCTCAAAATTTGGCAATGGGACTGTCATTCTATTCGAAGTAAGAGAAGCAACCTTGTACAATTCTGCAAGCAGTTTGACCCAGACATTATAGCCTTACAAGAAACCGAAGCAGAAGACTTCAAGGTCAGTGGTTACCTCACTCACGTCACTGACGGTAAAACGAGGACAGCAATCCTGACCAAGAAAGCCATCAACGCTCAACGACACGACATCCAACACCGCATCGAACACACCCTCGTCGAAATCGTACCCGAGAAAAAACAGCAGCAAATACCTCTTTGTGTTAAACGTGTACAGCCCACCAAAGGACCACCTAAAGGATCTAGACAAGCTTATGAGAGAGGTGAAGAAGCTGAGCAAGGGTAACGGGCTGATAGTCGTTGGAGATTTTAATGCTCCCCATGTGGCCTGGGGCTATGCGGCCTCAAAGAAAAAAGGAGAAGACGTGCACAACGTAGCCCAACAACACCTCCTCACGCTACTCAACGACCCACAGACACCCACGCGCATCGGCAACAGTGTATCTAGAAAAACCAGCCCCGACCTCACATTCGTACACGGACTCAAACAGTATGAGTGGAGCTGCATGGACGAGAATCTTGGTAGCGACCATTTTATAGTGCAAACGATCATTCCGCACCACAAAGCAACGATGAAGATAGGAAAATCCAAGATCACGGACTGGCAGGCCTTTCGCAAAGATGAGAGTGCCATTATTGCGACGATAGACGACATAACAATATGGATCAGAGGAGTCGTGGAAAGAGCCGAGAAGCATACGAGGACAATCCAGCTGTCGCAAATCACCCCCGTGGTCGACCCGCACTTACTCCACCTGTGGGAGGCGCGGAGGGATCTCGCCAAACGCTGGCAGCGTAACAAGTGCACCCGGAAACTCAAAATTCGAATCTCTAAGCTGATCAAGGAAACGCAAGAGTACTCTGAACAACTTGAAAGAAAGAACTGGCGTGAAACATGCAACAAGCTTCAAGGTACCTTAAGCAGCAAGCGCACTTGGGCGGTGCTCCAGACTCTCCTATCAAAGAAGGAGAACAAGAACGCCACAAAACAGAAAATGCAGCGACTCATACACAACTACCCGGGGGAAGAGGAAGACATTATCAGAGAAGTGAAGGAGAAGTTCCTCGGTACTGAGAGAAACATAACTGTAGATTCGCACTTCGACGAGTATCGAGCCAACCCAAATATGTAACTGGATCGGCCCTTCACAGAAGCAGAAATCGAGAGGGCCTTGAGCAAGCTCACCCGTAACACGGCGCCGGGGTACGACAGAATAAACAAGACACTCCGGAACCTTGACGGACCCTCTGTAGACGCGCTCTTAAAATACATCAACGAGTGCTGGCAACAAGGTAAAGTACCACCGGAATGGAAACATGCCGAGGTAACCATGATACCTAAACCCAACAAGCCCATCAGCGTGCAGAACCTTCGACCTATATCCCTAACCTCGTGTGCTGGAAAACTCTACGAGCACATGGTGCACAACCGCATGATCGACTATCTCGAAGACAACGAACACGTCCCAAGCACTATGTTCGGATTTCGAGCTCACCTGTCCGCGCAAGACGTGTTGCTGCAAATCAAGGAAAAAGTCATCGACAAGGTGGACACGCACAGCAAAAGAGCCATCCTCGCACTTGACGTGAAAGGGGCTTTCGACAACGTGTCACACGAAGCCATACTGCAGCACCTCAACGTATATAACTACGGTGAAAAAGTATATAATTACATCAAAGCTTTTCTGGAAGAACGTACAGCCACAGTGGGGATAAGCAACTTACGCTCTGAGAAATTCGACATACCGGGAAAGGGAACGCCACAAGGCTCCGTCATTTCGCCGATGCTATTCAATCTGGCGATGAGCACACTACCCAAGCAACTGAAGCAAATAGAAGGGATTGGTCACGCAATATATGCTGACGACCTCACCATCTGGACTACGGGAGGGTCGACAGGTCAACAGCAAGACGCTCTGCAAGAAGCGGTTGACACCACGGAAAAGTACCTGGAAGCATGTGGACTGACGTGCGCACCTGAAAAATCGGAGCTCTTGGTGCTAAGGAAGCGCACAAGAGGCCGACAACCGCAGCAGATACCAGAACCTGTAGTAAAGGTGGGAGGCATCATGATTCCGCAGGTTACGACGCTCCGCATCCTCGGACTCCTGATTCAAAAGGACGGGGCCGGGGGAGCAGAGTTGGAAAAAATTCAAAGAACAGTACAACAAATAACCCACCTTATCAAAAGAGTGACGAGCAAAAGCCACGGCCTCAAGGAAGAAAAAGACTGCACGAAAATGATACAAGCGCTGCTCACGAGCATCGTCACGTACGGGACCCCATACGTTGACATGAAGAACAGTCAACGAGACAAAGTAAACGCCCTCATCAGAAAATCATACAAAATTGCCTTGGGTCTGTCCCCCTCCACGTCCACAGCGAAATTACTCAAAATGGGAGTCCACAACACGTGGGAAGAGCTCGTGGAGGCGCACAACGTCAACCAACTGGAGAGACTAAAGCTGACAAAGACGGGAAGAGCCCTGCTGCAAGATCTGGGCTACCAAGTCGAGGATGAAAGGCACCTACCTCAGCGTATCCCACACGAGATCAGAGACAAGCTACACATAAGTACCATTCCCAGAAACATGCATCCCGAGTACGACAAGGAAAGGAGACAGGCGAGAACACAGGCGCTCAAGCGCATACTCGAACGCACCAACAGCAAAGAAGAAAACGTTAGATATACAGATGCAGCTGCGTACAATACCAACGACCGATTCGCAATCAGCGTGGTCGACGAGAAGGGCGCACAACTTACAGCCACATCCATACGTGCCAAGGACGCGAGCACAGCGGAAGAGGTGGGCATAGCCCTGGCCATCGCAACGTGCAAGAAGGCCATGGTTACCGTGGTGACGGACTCGCAAGAAGCATGCCGAAGGTATATGAACGGAAGGATTGGAAAGGCAGCGCTTCAGGTCTTGAACACCACCAAGATAGAAGCAGCACAAATCCTCTGGACACCGGGGTACGAGTCTCTCACGGGGAACCAGGCGGCGCATGCCGCGGCTCGAGATCATGCACGCCGAGCCATCTCCGACGCGCAGAGAACGCGTACCAACGACTGTGAAGAGGATGAAGAAAGCATATCCAAGAAGTACTCAGATATCTTATTGGAGGTTGGAATGCGCAACAGTTTCACGATACACACAGAAGAGACACACACCACAGAGCGCTACTTGCAACTATCGTTTTATTCCCTTGTCAGTGGAATAAATACAGGAAGATACTCAGGGGGGAGGGCGGTGGCGACAAAACAAACAAGCAAACAAAAAACTAAAATAGTTTTGACAAATATTGCCATCTACCAATGCCAAGCCGGCTTTGTCATGCGATCGTTTTTGCTGCACTCATCACAAAAAACCCCGGATACGAAAATTCCCGATTAGCGCTTGAGGAAATCTAATTCCTTTGCACTAAGGGAAACTGAAGGCGTGCTCACGCACGTACTACCCAAACGCGCAATCTCAGCAGCTTCGATTATCTCCCGCGTTATTTGGCTGCCATCTTTGCTCACAATCTTACAATCCTTGAATTATGGCCGACATCCGCAATCTCTACAATGTATCCCAAGGTGTCCAGTGACTGTTCTTGAAACGTTATAATCATGTTCCTTTAATCTTTCGTTTAAACATCGTCCAGTCTGACCGATGTACTTTCTGCCGCACTGAAGTGGAATAGAATATACTACTCCCTCAGCGCAGTCGACGAACTTCTTTCTGTGTTGTGTTTCACAACCTCGTTTCTGTGTGGCACCTGGGTTAACCTTTGCACACATGCTCAGCAATTTCTCCGGTGCGGAAAACACCACTTTTACCTCGCATCTTTTACCAATTTTCTTAACTCGGTGCGCGATCGAATGAATGTACGGCATCACCACTATTTTTTGTCGTGTGCTTGGACCGCAAGGCTCCTTCCCAGATAGCGGAGCCCTGGTTCCGATTTCCTTGAACAAACATTGTGCCACAGATACTAATAGTTGTGAAGGATAACCTGCCTCCGTGAGCCTGCGCGTTTGCTCCCGAAAGCTGTCAGCAATGCTATGATGGCACGACTTTTGCAACGCGTTTCTGTAGCATGACTTAACTATGCCTCGTTTTACGATTTTGGAATGCGCAGATTCGAAGGGCAAAAGAGGCTTATTTGCACGCGGTTCATATTGCCAACAACAATGACTGGAGCCCAGACTTAGTTTTAAGTCAAGAAACCTAATTGCTCCACCATCTGGCTCTTCACTTGTGATCACCAATGGCTCTAGCTCCTCTCTGAAAATACTTTCAAGGTTTGTCAACAGCGACTGATTCTTGTTATCAACGTTGTCCACTAAAACTAAGTAATCATCAACAAACCTGAACACACGAGCAACCCGTGAATTCATGAGGCGTGCTGCTAGGGATCTGTCAATGTTTGCTAGGAACAGGTCACTCAGAATCGGTGCAATAGACGAACCTATACATATTCCTTGTTTTTGAAGGAAAATGTCTCCATTCCAAGACACGTAGGTGGATGTTAAATACATGGACAACAACTCTAAAAACGCTTCAACATGCATCTGTGAATCATTTTGAAAAGCAACGTTTCCGTATTTGTCAATACATCGTTCAATGCACAGCAAGAGCTCCTTGTGAGGAATAGAGTAAAATAAGTCTTTGACGTCAAAAGAGTAAGCCAAATACCCCTTGTTAGAATTTTCTCGTAGGAACGCAATAGCTTGCTCCGAGTTCTTTATCAAAAAGGGGTCGTCAACTTCCAGTAATTTTAACCTGCTCTGCAGGAACGAGGCTACCGGCAACTGCCAGGTGTCTTTAGCAGTGACAATTACCTTAAGCGGGCAGTGCACCTTGTGTGTCTTTGCTGTGAAGAACATTTGTAAGCTTAATTTTCTCTTTTTATCAAGAGATTATTCAGATTATCCAGTTTCCATTAGTCTCTATAAGTCTCTTGATAAAAAGAGAAAATTAAGCATACAAATGTTCTTCACAGCAAAGACACACAAGGTGGACTGCCCGCTTAGGGTAATTGTCACTGCTAAAGACACCTGGCAGTTGCCGGTAGCCTCGTTCCTGCAGAGCAGGTTAAAATTACTGGAAGTTGACGACCCCTTTTTGATAAAGAACTCGGAGCAAGCTATTGCGTTCCTACGAGAAAATTCTAACAAGGGGTATTTGGCTTACTCTTTTGACGTCAAAGACTTATTTTACTCTATTCCTCACAAGGAGCTCTTGCTGTGCATTGAACGATGTATTGACAAATACGGAAACGTTGCTTTTCAAAATGATTCACAGATGCATGTTGAAGCGTTTTTAGAGTTGTTGTCCATGTATTTAACATCCACCTACGTGTCTTGGAATGGAGACATTTTCCTTCAAAAACAAGGAATATGTATAGGTTCGTCTATTGCACCGATTCTGAGTGACCTGTTCCTAGCAAACATTGACAGATCCCTAGCAGCACGCCTCATGAATTCACGGGTTGCTCGTGTGTTCAGGTTTGTTGATGATTACTTAGTTTTAGTGGACAACGTTGATAACAAGAATCAGTCGCTGTTGACAAACCTTGAAAGTATTTTCAGAGAGGAGCTAGAGCCATTGGTGATCACAAGTGAAGAGCCAGATGGTGGAGCAATTAGGTTTCTTGACTTAAAACTAAGTCTGGGCTCCAGTCATTGTTGTTGGCAATATGAACCGCGTGCAAATAAGCCTCTTTTGCCCTTCGAATCTGCGCATTCCAAAATCGTAAAACGAGGCATAGTTAAGTCATGCTACAGAAACGCGTTGCAAAAGTCGTGCCATCATAGCATTGCTGACAGCTTTCGGGAGCAAACGCGCAGGCTCACAGAGGCAGGTTATCCTTCACAACTATTAGTATCTGTGGCACAATGTTTGTTCAAGGAAATCGGAACCAGGGCTCCGCTATCTGGGAAGGAGCCTTGCGGTCCAAGCACACGACAAAAAATAGTGGTGATGCCGTACATTCATTCGATCGCGCACCGAGTTAAGAAAATTGGTAAAAGATGCGAGGTAAAAGTGGTGTTTTCCGCACCGGAGAAATTGCTGAGCATGTGTGCAAAGGTTAACCCAGGTGCCACACAGAAACGAGGTTGTGAAACACAACACAGAAAGAAGTTCGTCTACTGCGCTGAGGGAGTAGTATATTCTATTCCACTTCAGTGCGGCAGAAAGTACATCGGTCAGACTGGACGATGTTTAAACGAAAGATTAAAGGAACATGATTGTAACGTTTCAAGAACAGTCACTGGACACCTTGGGATACATTGTAGAGATTGCGGATGTCGGCCATTATTCAAGAATTGTAAGATTGTGAGCAAAGATGGCAGCCAAATAACGCGGGAGATAATCGAAGCTGCTGAGATTGCGCGTTTGGGTAGTATGTGCGTGAGCACGCCTTCAGTTTCCCTTAGTGCAAAGGAATTAGATTTCCTCAAGCGCTAATCGGGAATTTTCGTATCCGGGGTTTTTTGTGATGAGTGCAGCAAAAACGATCGCATGAAAAAGCCGGCTTGGCATTGGTAGCTGGCAATATTTGTCAAAACTATTTTAGTTTTTTGTTTGCTTGTTTGTTTTGTCGCCACCGCCCTCCCCCCTGAGTATCTTCCTGTATTTATTCCACTGACAAGGGAATAAAACGATAGTTGCAAGTAGCGCTCTGTGGTGTGTGTCTCTTCTGTGTGTATCGTGAAACTGTTGCGCATTCCAACCTCCAATATGCTATACCAACACGCCCAGTCGTCAACCTTGGCAAGTTTCAGATATCTTGGCGCACTACAGGAAGCAGAGGCGTCGCTACCCGCCCGCGCATAAGACGATGAGTAGGGACCAAGCGGTAACCTGGAGAAGACTACAGGCTGGAACGTACCCACACGGAACACTGCTGCACGCCATGTACCCGGGCATCTACGGGCGAGACTGCAAGTTCTGCCCGCCGGACACGCCCAACACCTTGCGCCATATGGTGCTTGGATGCAAGAATAATCGAGAAGCAGAACCATCATCATCGCCATCAGGCGATAACATGCAGAAAGAGGCGGACTCGGAAGAAGAATTGGAAGACCAGTGGGAGGCTCTGCTGGTGACGCAAGACCCTGACAGCCAGCTGCGGTTGGTGAACAGGGCTCGGGCGGCGGCAGCGAGCCATGGCTACCTGGACTGAGGAGGCCACCCACCTTTGGGCTCAAGAAGCCTGGTCTCAAAATAAAGTTTATTTCTCTCTCTCTTCTCTGCTGAGGATGGAGAGGGCGCTAGAAGGAAGTAATTTCGGTTTTAACCTTTCATACAAACAGGCGGGTACAGTACTATAAGGATAGCAATAGGGGCTTGTTGGTACGGCATATCTTATTTTGTTATAGCGCAAGCTTGACAAGGACAAAAGAAGGCACATCTGACACACACAGCGCTGTGTGTGTCAGATGTGCCTTCTTTTGTCCTTGTCAAGCTTGCGCTATAACAAAATAAGATATACAGTACTATAGCCACAACTTCCAGGTTTATGTTATGCGGACGACATTGTGTTGCTACCTAACAAGCAAAGTGATTTGCAACGTCTGGCTAATATCTGTGGACAGGAAGGTAACAATTTAGGTTTGAAATTTAGTGTTAGAAAATCAGGTGCTATGGTATTCAATGAAAACAGTGAACAGACAGTGGCGATACAAGGCGAGGAAATACCTCGGGTAACGAATATAAATACCTTGGTATATAGATAAACGAGGGAAATAGATGTATGGAAACACAGGAAAAAACCATAACAGTAAAGGGGAAGAGAATGCAGCCATGATGAAGCACACAGTGCTATGGGGATACAATAGGTACGAGGTGCTCCGAGGTATGTGGAAAGGTGTAATGGTTCCACGACATACTTTTGGAAATGTGGTTGTTTGCTTTAAATCAGGGGTACAATCAGGACTCGATGTGAACCAAAGGTCAGTGGGTCGCCTCGCATTGGGCGCTCACGTGAAGACTACAAATGAAGCTGCGCAGGGTGATACGGGCCGGACTAGTTTTGAAGGGAGGGAAGCTCGCAGTAAAATTGAGTATGAAGAACGACTGAGGAATATTGAAGAAAATAAATGGGCTGGGAGAGTGTTGAGGTATTTGTACCGGAAAAAGATTGATTCACAGTGGAGGAATAGGACTAGGAAGCTTACCAGCAAGTATGCCGCCTGTAGGGTGGGCACGCAGCAACAAAGAACGTCAAGCGGAGTCAGTGAGGCCGAAATAATCTCATGGGTGGCGCCATGAGTAACTACTTAAGAGGAAAAAACGAAATGATGAAAGAAACAATTTGTGATAACTCAAAGGGACGCTATTACTTTTCCAAGCGAGCTCGGGATGCCTTAGAATACGCACCTATGAAGCCAGATATCAGAAGGAAAAGAAAGCTTGTGCTTGCTGCGGTGAAGCTGGGGAAACGATGGAGCATGTTTTATTAGAATGTGAAGACACCTACCCAGCGGTCGATGTAGGCACCACTGGCCTCCTTGAAGCCCGTGGGTTCGGCGAAAGCAGGGGAAAAGTAAACATGCCTGCAATAGAGATTAGTAAGAGGCGATAGGGATATGGGTGGAAGAAAAGTAGGAAAACGACAAAAAACGGAGACGTACAAAAGCAAAGTTCGCAATATGGGGTCATAGAATTTGGTTGTGGGAGTTCATAGTGGTTTCGTTTTCTTTCTCAACTTAGCTAGGGCATTAGGCAGTATAACAGCAAGAGGTTGGTGGCGCAACCCACCACCTTGTTTCAAAGGGGACGCTCATCCATCCATCCATATTTCCCGTTGGTTGCAGTTTCTGGCGCTCTTAACAGCTTCCGCAGAGCAAGGACGCACGCTTGCGTGTTCCCTTTCATAAAAGACCAGCGAGTACTAGAGAGAGTTTTGGCGACAATAAGAGCAAAGATTGGGCACGTGTTAGCCCGGCCTTATCGCTACCATCAGGAGACTGCAGAATTTCTCAGCGCTCGTTCCTGACAGTATTTTTTTGGCCTTACCAGCCTCCTCTCTACTCGTCTCCTTATTGTGCGAAAGATCGAATTTTAGCCTTTTGCCTTTCGCAGTACCATCCGAAATACCAAAATGCTGATGACTTTCGAGGAGTCTCTACTACTACAACGTCTACTCCTACGTGGATTTGACAAGATTTTCCTTTCCAATGGTACTACTTCATGCCTGCTTCTTTTAATAAAACGCACGTTTCCTTAATGTTGGACAGCTTGCCCAAGTATCTCCTGCGTACATATTATGCCCTTTGGTCTCTTCAAGCGGACACCTTGGAAAGGCAGGCATCATAATTGCCGCGCCAAATTGCAATCCTCGGTCCGCTAATTACCATTAAATGTTAATAAACTGTCGATTATTCACGTGAAAGCGCATGTTGCCATATCGGAATTGAAGTCGACCGTTACCGAAGCCAGGCCATTTCAACAGAAATCCATACACTACCGCCTCTTTCTAACGACCCATCCTCTAAATAAAATGCGAAAGACATTTCTCTTTCATTCAGTTTTCTTGCCCAGTACCCGGATACTTTTCTTGGCAAATATACTGCGAGATTCGCTACGTTGTGCACAGAGCCACTTAAGAAGGCTCCACCGAAATTCACGTCCACATCGAAATCTTCAACTGTGTCATAACCGTTCTGGACACAACCCCACCATTACAATGGGACACTAAAGACAACGACGCTGAGTAGGAAACTTCTTCACAAATAACAATACCAAGAATATACAAGCCATCATCCTAGACATTGCAAACAGGATATCTTTAAAGGCAAAGCCACACGAGTACATCGCATTTGCCTTGAAAAAGACTCGGTCACAGTAAGGAAACCTCGTCAAACAGGAACCACACGAACTTTGCCATTCAAAAAGCCCACACCGAAGCAACAAAACTTGAGCGAGCCGAGGTCCTCAAACACCGCCTTAAGATCACAAGAGCAAGAATGCCTCTTCTTACAAATAATTATCGAAAGCACTCCAAACGTGAACAATATCGTCAATAAATACTAGCCAATTCTCCCCGACAACTATATAACTTCGGTGCCCGCCCAGTGTAGCCCCCAGATACAACAATGATGTCAAGGAAAATATTGTACATGCCAAACTAAGGCCAAAGAGGAAGCCAACATCGGGTCCCCGGAACCGTTCCTGGTACTCTAGTTTCAAACATGTTAAATCTGCTACTACAGTAAAATGTACAGTGTCAGATTACTTTCGCAACGTAAGTTCAAGTTCCCCTTGCACGTACAGCAACGTAGTCTTCTGGGTACAGTGTGCCACTTGTATCAGACGACACATAGGGGAAACTCGACAACAGATTCATAGGAGCCTGAACGGCAGCCACTCCGACACAAACCACAGTTTATTTGAAGCACTACAGACAGCCACTTAAGTGAACACTGTCATATATTCGGCGAAGCATGACTTTATATTGTACAACCAAATTTGCGTTCCCCAAGTGAGAGGGAATTATGCAGAATTAAAACTCATACACAAGTTCAAATACATACGCCCTAAGGTAATCAAGTTGGCACGTGGCAACATAGAACCATTGAAAGCTATTACTTACCTCTGAAATTTTATTCTCATTAACAAATGCGCAAAAATATGTTAGGCCACTAGCCAACGTAGATTCTTCAGCTTACCTATGCCTCCTTTTCCAGTTCTTCAATACCTTTACCATACCACCCAATTTATTATGTTCCGCTCTTTCGACGCGTGTACGCATGTATCACTCTTGAAAAAACAAACGACACAATTATAAGAAACCTGGCATGTTCAGCTCTCCTTTCACGCTTGTCATGCCAATTCTCTTCGTTAATTTGAAAAGCAGGCCCCAACACGTCGCAAAGAGCCAAACTTGAGCATAGCTTTTTCGGTGTCTTTGCGCCACAGGATCATGCCATTTCTGTATATCGTCGCAGCGACACCTATGCCCATCTACCGAGGCCAACATCCCTTTAGGGACCAACCTGCTGCCTTCCACCGCGTATTCCACCCACCAGCACCCGTTTTTGCCGCGAGGCTCGCTATCTTCATTCATTCGAAACTTTCCCGGCGCACCACTCAGGTCGTTCTTTCAACTCGTGTCTCTTGGGTCGCTCCCGCGCTGACCGGCTGACCGGACCTTCTTCTAAATCCGCAAACGAACGCCGCCTCGACGCCTACGGTTTCTGTACAGTTCTAAGAACGCATCATATTGTCTTCATTTCCAGCAACTCCCCCTGCTCTCTTTCCTTTTGTCCTTCCTCCATTCCCTTTCCCATTCTCTCCCACTCGTCTTTCGTGCCACAACGGCTAGAAGCGCCAATTGACAGTACTCGTTTTATTCTTTACCGACGCTTCCTGTACAGCCAGCCGACGCAGACGAAAGCAGGCGAGGTCACCTTAATGATCCGTTAAAAATAATCCACCGAGGACGACAAGGCGGCATTCAACAAAGATAGGTCCATCGTTGACCAGCGCTGACCAGCGTTGAAACTTCGAGCAGCCGTTCTGGGGCAATTTATTCCTCTTTATGTACCTTCTATACCACAGCGAGACAAAGAGTATTCACAAGTGTAGCGATTTGAGCGACTTGATACATTGTGACTTTATTTAAGTACGCAGCGCTCGATCAGTAAACGCCAACTGAGAAAGTGAGGCGGAGACAAAGCTCGCTGGCCTATGTGTTTCCCCTTTTGCGTTTTCTTTCTTTCTTCTTTTTCCTTTCTGTCTTTCTTTCTTTCTCTTTCTTTTTTACCTTAATTTATTGACGTCTACGTATATAAAGTGAAGCTGTATCACCTCATACCGTCTATTGTAACAGCTAGGCGTAAAATACGAGAATGGAAAAACAACGCCTAGCAAGAAAAATTATAGTCAGTCACCAAACATGGCGTAAGTAACAATATATTTGCGCAAAGCAGGAAAACACAAGATCTCGCGTCAATATGGGCCAAACTTCGTAGGAGTTGCCGCAGGAGCATACCAGAAAAAAAAAAACTACGCAAAAAAGGCGCAAGTTGCAGACAAGTTGCGTCATTCGCCGGTCCCTCGAGCAGCACGGCATCGCCAAAAGTGCGAGGGCACAGTAAGGCTTCAGGGTCACAGTATGCAGAACCAATTTTATGGAAGCCTATACCACCCCCTGGAACATCCGGGACGTCCTTGTACTGCTTGAAAACTATGAACATTTGTGTGACCATTAATCCGCCCCAGTCAGAATAACGACGGAATCCTTGGCCTCACAAAAATGGAAGTCCCCGCGCGTTGAAGCCCTGGTGGGGCTGGTCACGGGGCAGGAGGGCAGCGCGTCGAAGGCGACGACGGCGGACTTGTCGACGCCACCCGCGGGGCAAAAGCTGTGGGTGCACTCGAAGCGAGGCACGCCGCCCTCTCGCCAAGTCCCACTGCAGGAACAGCGGCTAGGACTGCTCAGTACTGCTGCGATGGTCAGGAGCTGGGCGCAGGCTTCGAGAACCCGCGGCTGGTGCAGAGATCTGCGATGACACGCTGTGCCAGCTGCGTGCTCGCTCCGATTGCTGCCAACCACCGCCTTGGTTGCTGAAGCTGGCGTGAGAAGGGACACCTTTGATGGGTTGGCCGATCCACGACCAACATGACTTTGCGAGGCCTCTTCTGTGGCGATTTCCACTGCAACATTGGGATTTTGCACTAAATCGGAGTATTTGCATCACTTTGTCTGACAAATTCACCACTTGTGTGTTGTGCAGTATAGTATTTTTCTTTTGCATAATTAATTTATATACTGAACTCTCAAATAGCAAGTAACAAAATGCCAAATTATTGTTCTTTATTTAATTCATTCCTTACTAAAGGCCTTATCGAATAACATGCGTTTAGCTCGTGGACGCTTGCACAAAAAATTGTCATTATGCTACAAGTGTCCACAAGAGCAAATGTCAGCCAAAAGCGACTTTGGACGCTTTACGAATCGAAAACAACCTGCCAGTGCCATACACACAGTGACAAACAAAAGGTCTCTCCTTCCTCCCGCTGCTGATTACAGTCAACAAAACATAGCTCCAACAATAAGGACACGTGCACACGAGTTGAGCGCAGTGTCGCATGGGCTCTCTTTCTGTTTGGCCTTCTGGCGGGCACGAGGAACATTCAAGCAAACGTGTCAACATGCCATGCTTAGCTTCCAGGAGCCGGCTCAACCAATGTACAAATGACATGCACGTTTCTATTGGGATTAGCGCTACGGAGGAAGGAGTATTCGAAATACCCCTAAAATTGATTGGCGCGATTATTCCCGTGGGCCCTGGTGTACGGTGCCACCGAGACGAGGGCGACCCCTCGTTAGAGCACTGAGTGAAGGCCACTTTTCAGCTATCTCTCTCATAGATGCTACGGTTTCGGTGATAAAACGCATACGAATATTCAACTGTCCGCTGTTCCGTTGACAACGGCTTGCGTGCAAGCGTCTCCGAAACAATGGAGCGGCGACACGCCACAGCCTCCAGAAGGAAAGAGCCCGGGATGCATACCGCGTTTCGGGCACCCACGAGAACATTGGGACCGGGGGTCGCCGTGTGTGGACACCCTGTCTGATCTCTGAATGCGGCCGCAGCTGTCGTCTTGTTCAGCAGCGCGGCGAAATCCGTGGCCAGTTGTCTTTGCATACAGGTGCGAAGTCGTGGCATCGGATCGAGGCCCTTGCATCGTGATAGGCAGCAGGCGTCGCAAGCGTATACCTCGACGGAATAGGAGGAGTTCCCGCTGGTCGCGTCCGATAGAAACCTCGCCGGATTAATGAGATGAAGCACTGCGGGTCGAAAGCGCCTAGCTGCTCCCACAGAATGGAGGCGGGAGAGCATTGCACGAGACAGGCTGCTTTCTTCTTTTTCTTCTACTCAGGCGTAAAGAACACACTATTATTATTAATATTATTATTATTATTATTATTATTATTATTATTATTATTATTATTATTCGATGGGGGAAGACATATATATTGCACTGAGATGGAAATTTCGCAGAAGCAGCTTGGCCACAGCCGACGACAGGCCTAGAACGCCTGTCTGCTCTTTAAGAAGGAGGGAATATTAAAAGAATTTGAAAATGGAAAAAAGAAGTTGAGGGGAAAATTATAGTGGTTTCGTGGAGATATTTAAGTTCTTTATACACGTTTTTTTTTCATTTCTCCATGAGAATTTTTTGTTGTTTTAGGAGTAACTTCAATTTCCCCTAACACCATCCGGATCTTGGCCGATCCCTCGAAGGGGGTATGCGCCTAAGTGTAGGAAAATGAAACGAAACGAGAGAAATAAAAAAAAATTATGGGCCATAGTGGCAAAAGTAAAAAAACAATGGGAAAGTGTAGAGTGGCCCACTATGAACCGAACAGCAATGCACGAGAAGAAGAAAAAAACGAATACAAAAAAAGAGAAACAGGCAGGTCACACCGATTGCAGGAAAATGTAAAATCACACGAAAACTAGAATAGTAAAATTTCGTCCCTTCAAAAGAAAAAAAAAACGCTTTAGAGACTTGAAAACTAAGTCAGTTTCTTGTAGGAAATAGGCAGGCCGTCATAGAGTCTGGTGGCTTGAAAAACAATGAAGTACTCCGGGTGGTCGTATTTTGTTCGCAATGTACGACACTCGAAATGATAACATGTACGTAAAACGGCACTGGTGTCAGTGTGCATTGAAGGATGCCGTTCTCGATATTGAATTGAAGATTGTTGTTTATTACAGTGTGCGCCACCACTGTCGATGCTGTTAGGATCGCCCTGCGGGGGCTGGCGATCTTCGGAGAAGCGACCTCGGAACCCTTCGCAGCCAGTTGCGACGAGTGGCTTTGTCGACAGCAATGCGCCGCCCCAACAGCTCAACGGTGCCTGCATATCTAGCCACGTTCGGAGGGCCGAGTATTGCTAGTTGATTCGCTGTCGCCTTCACGGTTTGCTTGGAGTAAGAGTACTCCTGAAAAAGAATGTTTTGCGGTGCTTTCTCACGGGCCCCAGAAGTCGGCGCAGTCAATGGACAGACGCGGCGGCTACTTACTGCGCGGTCAGCTCTGCCATCAACCTGCTTGGGTCAAGACCCCTGCCTACGAGAACCCTCTCACCTCGATGTGTTCTGTGAAAACAAAGTGCGCAAGTAAGTGTGTGAACCCTCGCCCTCGAAGGCCGGTCGACTACGATGACTTTGGACGCTCCCATTGGTGTAAGGTTGAACGGCAGTTTTCCCTCACCTAGGGATCTAGGGTGGACATAGTGATTTTAAGCAGCCGTTTACTGCTGCTTTGTGTGCTTTTTTCTTTCAGTTATGCTAGACTGATGAAATGTAACATTCTCCACCCTTCAAGTACATATTGCAAATAAATCCCTTATTCCTCGTTCTCGATGAGAACAAGTCCCTCCCTTCAACAATGTCCTCAGCGTGGATGAGTCGGACGACAGCATGGGCCAGCTGCCATTTATTTCACGTCCGACTGCAATCCTTACAACTGGCTGGCAGCGGTGAGATGGACTTTCCGACGAGGGGCTGTGTCTGCGGTGAGTATTTGGTTCTTGCTTTGACTCTCTAGGCTTCATTTCGTGGTTGTTCAGTTTAGAACAGTAGGGAAGCTGGATTGTTGATTGTTAGCTTGATTGTGTTTACCTAGGTATGTTTGGCGAGCAGGATCAAGGCAGTAAAGCAGCAATCACCGAGTTAAGAACACTGCTGATAGACGAATTGGTGATTGTTGGTGAGGACACAGGCCTTGAGGTACACAAGAAATTGGGAATTGGGAAAATGGGAATTGTTGAAGCTGATTTTCGAACAGGCTAGTGAGGAGGACATTGAAATTGGGTTAGAACTTCTTAGGAAAAGAGAGAAATGGGACAGAGAGAGAGAGAATAACGGGACAGAGAGGAAGGCGAGTCAAGAAAAATGCAACTTGACTTGGAAAGAAAACGTTGGAGTTGTCTCAAAGAAGATAAGGGACTCTGGGACGATCAAGTGAGGCAGAATCATACCGCATGGACAGGCTGTTAAAGCTATTTGAGGTCGGGAACGAGATAGGCTTGTTCCTAGGAAATTTTGAAAGGACTAGCGAGAAGATTAACTTTGGCCCGAGTACATGGCCACAGCGGTTGTTGTCTATGTTGCCGCGTGACGCTGCGGAAGTAATCGCCAGACTCAGTGCGCAGGATGCATGTGATTACGGTTAGGTTAAGGCTAGTCTTTTGAAAAAGTACCACCTTTCAGCTGAAGCTCTTCGGCCGAGGTTTAGAAGCACAGGCGAGAAGGATAGCGAGGGATATCCGGAGTTTGCATATGACTAAATGTCAAACCTAGTCGAGTGGCTGAAAAGCGCGGAAGCGTACGACAGCAGAGACATGATTATTCAATGCATGTGTCTAGAGCAGTCTTACAGAAGCATCTCACAATCTCTGAAGCTATGGGTGCAAGACACAGGAGATGTAAGCACTGTGGAAAGGGCGGCTGAATTAGCCGAAGATTACTCAACGCGTAGAAGCATAGAAAGCTGAACGCCGGGGACGGAAAGTGGGACGGCCGAAATGGACCGCGGAAACCATTTCCGTTCAAAAAGGGTTCGCAGACTAGACAACCGGAAGTTGTAGACGTGGAGTAAAAGCCCTCAGAAAAGAGCGAGGAGAAATCTAACGCGAAAACCGTACAAGAAGAGCAGAAAAAAAATTCGAATCTTTTAGACTGGTCCGCTGCTATAAGTGCCACAAACTGGGACATATAGCTGCAAACTGCGGGAAGCCTAGAGTAGTTTTCTCCTACGTGGATGAAAAAGACGAGAATATAGAACTTTTAAGCCCATATCTTCAGCACCTGCGAATTAAAAATAAAACCATGCCGGGTAATGCGAGACAGTGCCGCGACGATGGGCATTGTCCATCCGTCTTACGTGACGGTAGATGACTTCACTAGAGAAGT
Organism: Dermacentor albipictus; assembly: GCF_038994185.2. Taxonomy (NCBI): domain Eukaryota; kingdom Metazoa; phylum Arthropoda; class Arachnida; order Ixodida; family Ixodidae; genus Dermacentor; species Dermacentor albipictus. Next base: position 3,519,484 of record NW_027225575.1, on the reverse strand, counting down.
AGCGTGTATAAACAAGTTGTAGAAGAACACAGCGTGTATCTGCCCATGGGCAAAGTCAAAATCAGTGGATCGTTAGGGGAGCTCATGACCAAGGCTGCAGTTTCACAATTTTTCTCGTTACAGTACCCTTACATTTCTTCGAATTGGTCGGATCAGTTACTGCATGACAAAGGGCTTAAACTGGGAGAAGAAAGAGTACAGTCGTTGACGCTAGGCCAAGCTCGTAAAATCGCGTCGCTTTCGGCTGAAAATGCAAAAGCTGCTCCAGGTGAAGTAGCAAAATAGGTAACTTCGGTAACCGAATCCGAACTAGGCTCGAGGGACGAAAAAAAGTTTGCGGAAAGCCTGCCAGCTGACGAGCTGAATGAGAGTGGATCACTAGGGTGTCAAAGATCACGCCTGCAGGAAGGGGCAGCTGACGCACCCGCAAGCGAGACAAGTTCATTACTATCATCGGCCTCAAATTATGTTGATCAGCTCTTACGCGTAGACAAAGAGTCACTCATAGCCGAGCAAAAGAAGGATGACAGCTTAGCTAAACCACATCACAGAGCTAAAGAAAGCATTGCTGTGCGCAAGGTGACGATACAAGAGAGAGGAGGATTGTTGTATCGGCACTACGGAGACCGAAAGGGTAGTATTCTAGATCAGTTTGTGGTACCTACTAACTACAGGGAGAATCTTTTGAGCCTCTGTCATGGAAATGGGTGGTCTGGCCACCTAGACATAAACAAACCATACGAAAGATTGCTTATGGAATACTACTAGCCTGGCTGTTTCAAAGACGTAAAAAACATTGTCAGATCATGCGACGCCTGACAGCGCTCGGATGAACCAGGAGAAACATGGAAAGCTCCAATAAAGGTAGTGCCCTTAATAACAGAACCTTTCAGGAGACTTGTGGTACACACGGTAGGGCCTCCACCAAAGAGAAAGTCGGGTTACAGGTACTTGTTTACCATGCTGTGTCCGGCTACAAAGTTTCCAGAAGTAATCCCTCTGAAAGAGCTCAGCTCCACCGAAGTAGTAGACGCGCTTTTGACTGTAGTCGCACGAGTTGTGTTTCCAGCCGAAATTCAGGTGGATCAAGCGTCAGTGTTCACCAGCGCACTGACTTCTACATTCTTGCAAAATGTGCGGGGTAAAGTTGCTATACAGTTTCGTCTATCCCCCTCAGTCCAATAGCGTAGACGGGTGGCATTCAGTGCTTAAGCGAGTTTTGCGGGCGCTCTGTTACGAACACAAGGAGGACTGAGTGAATTGTCTTTCGGCCACTTTGTTTGCGTTGCGAACGGTTCCTGATGAGGCTACAGGGTTCTCGCCAGCAGAACTAGTGTATTAGAAGACATTCCGTTCTCCACTGAGAACGCTAAGAGAGATGTGGGAGGAAAGATGAGAGAGTCCAACAGTGGTAGAATACGTGTTAAATCTGCTGGAATGGCTAAGTGCAACCCAGGAACTAGTCGAAAAGAACATGAGTGTAGCGCAAAAGAACGCCACATTCTATTACGACAACAATGCGAGGCTTCGTACGTTTAACGCCGGAGACCAGGTAATGATCATCATACCTTCAAGGAAGAACAAGCTTGAAGTTAACTGGGACGGGCCCGTTAAAGTGTTGCACGAACTTTCAGACACTAACTATGCTCCGAAAGTGCTCGGTCGTAGGAAGGAGGTGAGGATATACCACTGCAATCTGATGAAGCCGTAAGAAGAGCGGAGCGGAGTCGTTAACTGTACCATGAAAGAGCAGGATGACATTAGTACCAAGTTTAATGAGTATAGGGAGGCCTCCAGCGCTGAAATGCGCCTAGAAAACGTGGTAAAACATTCGGCAAGCTCGCAAGCTCTTAGACCTGACGAGCTAGATGAGCTAAAAGGGATGTTAGGGGAATATCTCGACATATTCAGTGATCGGCCAGGTAGAATCGAACTAATAACGCATGAAATAGAGCTGACATCAACTGAACCCCTAAGAACGCAGCTTTACAGGGTGTCTCCACGACAGAGAGAAATTATGGAGGCAGAGATACAGCTCATGCTAGAGTTGGGATTTATTGAGCCTGCTGAGAGTGACTACACGTCACCGCTAATACTGGTAGAAACCCCGAACAAGGACCCTCGTCCTTGTGTTGACTACAGGAAGTTAAATGCCATCACTAGGCATCAGCTGTACCCGATACCCAACATTGAGGATCGAATTGAAAGAGTTAGCGCTGCTAAATACATTTCAACTATAGATCTCGTGCGGGGGTACTGGCAAGTTCCCCTTTCAGAAAGTGGCAGCTGCTATGCCGCATTTATCTCAACCGCAGGCACTTTTCGCCCCCTCGCCCTGAGCTTCGGGTTGAAGAGCGCGCCATTTAGCTTCTCTGGGTGAATGGACCTTGTCCTAAAAGACTTGCAGGAGTTCGCGTTGCCCATCTTGATGATGTAGCAATTCCTTCGGACAGCTGGGAACAGCACGTATCACACCTCGAAAAGGTGTTCTCACGGTTGAGGGAAGCTGGCTTAACGATGAAGGTGGAAAAGTGTTGGTTTGGCTGTTCGCAGGTTACTTATCAGGGCCATGTTGTCGGCTGGGGCACGAGACAGCCGGCCGAGTGAAAACAGCTACGATTGGGGATCTTTCTCAGCCGCGCACGAAAACAGACATTCGTTTATTTTTGAGACTTGGGGGGTACTATCAGCGGTACATTCCGGATTACTCGCAAATAGCAAGTATTTTAACGGACACCCTCCGAAAGGCAGCACCAAGTAATGTGCACTGTGATAAGGACAAAGAGAACGCTTTCCAAGGTTTGAAAACGCTATTGGTTTCTCGTCCTGTGCTTCGCGCGCCAGACTACACAAATGAATTCATAGTTCAGTGCGACGCAAGCGAAAGAGGTATGGGCGTCGTGCTTAGTCAAGTCGGTGACGATAATGAGGAATATCCTATCCTCTATGCCAGCCGTAAACTAACTGTAAGAGAGGAAGCCTACAGCGCTTCAGGGAAAAAATGTGCTTGTTTAGTTTGGGCAGCCCATAAGTTGTCGTGTTACTTGTACGGGGTGAGGTTCATCTACGAGACCGAGCACTGTCCTCTACGTTGCTCAATCAAATGTCAAACAAAATGACCGCTTGCTCCAATGGAACCTCACTCTCCAAGAGTACACTTCTCCGTTAGATATAAGAAGGGAAAGTTGCATAGCAATGCGGATGCTTTGAGCAGGCTAATTTGAATTCTGCGTTTAAGGATACCGTTTAAATTTTGGGGTTATTATTAATAATTTTGTTAAGCCTGGAATATCCCCTCCCATTTAGAAGGACTCCTTCCATGATTGCTCAATTTGTCAGCATAAAATTGCTTCAAAAATTGGCGTAGCGAAATGGGGCATTTTTGTTTCTGCACGTAAGTTTTCATTGAAGCCTAGCGGGTCTAAAGTGAGATCCCAGATACGTCATCTCGGCGCAGAGCCGTGTTTGAGGTTCGCTTTGCAGTTTCCTATCCTTGTTGGATGTTTTGGGGCGGTGTCATCATTTTACAGCTTGTCGCTGCAAGCCAAGGCATCCCCCCTTGCCACGAGCCATTCTCTTCTTGCCCAGCGGTTATCAGCACTGGCCAGTAGAGGTTTTCCTTGCCATGGAGAAGCTGTAACGAACGACCTGCAAGTGAACCGACCCACAAAATTTTCCTAGCCAGCCGCAGCTGCAAGGGTGGCGAGCTTCCCTGAAGTGACCATGGAAGTCTTCCCCACCTGCCGCGGCGACTCGTTTTGAAGGGACGATGGGGTGCAGCATAAACACCCCCTCGGCGCCGCTATGTCTAAAAGCGGTCGGAGGACCAAGTATTGTTTGTGGAATCACTGCCGCCTTCATGGTTCGATCTGAGGAAAGGAATTCCTGGAACGAGATGCTGCGCGGTGTCGTCTCACGTAGCTTTGAAGACGCCAGACAATGGACAGCCATGGCGGCCACTGTGCGAGGTCAGCTCGGGGATTAAGAGGCGCCTGCTCGGGTCAGGCACCGTGTCGGCGAGAACCCACTCACCTCGGCGTGGTCAGTGAAACCTGTACGGAACTGTGTGTGTAACCCCCCTCCCCCCCTTTAAGGCGGGTCCGCTACGACGCGTTTACATGAATGCGACAGTGTCGCATCGCATCGCATTTCTAGCGCATCACATTCATGTAAACAGCAGTAATGCGCTAGGAAGGCGCATCGCATTAATGCGCCAGGAGAGGGTAGATTTACGGACGCGAGTCGACTCTCGCGGAGCATGTAAACGCAGGATTATAGTGAACTAGAATACTTTCTAGTGGCGCGACCGGTGGCTGCTGGGGCCCGCTCGGCTGAAGCGAGTTGACACTGACGGCCGCCAGGGGCGCTGTTGCGCCTTTTCCTAGCCTCCGGCGCGCGCGTTGGCAGCACATGGCAATGCGGTGTGTGATTTAGCTCGCTTCGCGCGCGCGCTGTCACGCAGTTAATTTTACTTTAGCGTTCGTATCTTGCTGTTAAGTAGGGATAGCAGTGAGCAGGAACTATGTAGCATCAGTGTCAGGGAATTTAACGAAGTTATGGCGAAAAGAAGAACTGATTCCCACTGTTTTGCGCCAGGCTGCCGCACCGGCTACCCGGGCGCGCCTAAGGGCCCGTACATGGTCGCTCCGCACGTCCGTTCCGCCCTCGTCCGGTCGCGTGCGGATAGCTCTCTACTGGTGAGCGAGGAGCGGACGCAAGTTTCCCGTCCGGCCGCCTGCTCGTCTCTCATTGGCTGGTCCGAGGCGGATAGTTCGGCTGTCGTCACAGCAAACATGGCGCGTGCTCGAAGCGAAGCGAAGCAGGGACGCAAGGCCTAGGCTACAGCCGCGTCAGAAACAGTCTATTTTTTTCTCCTGTTTGTGATTTTTACCAGAGATATGTGGCACCCACGGAGATAGTCATCGGAAGAAGCAAGCCGGTGTACGCTTCCAGACCTCATCAGTGCGTGCGATCGCCAACAGAAACAGACGGAGCGCAGGAAGTGTGTGTTGTGTTTACGAGAGCGTCGGAAGAAATATTTCAAGCCGTCGACTTCGTGATTTCTTGTGCCATGCTTCGCGTGTGCGTCGCAGACGAGAACTCCATCACATACACATGCATTCTGAGCAGCACACACGTTCAAGTCGTGGCGAAATAAGTAGCGTCCGATTTGCGCACCCAGCGTACACGTTTGGTTTCTGCTCTGTGTATGCCGATCGTTGCCGCGGTGTGGTGAACGCCAGCCCTTCGCAACTTACCAAAAGTAACGATACGATCAGTAGCGATAAGTTTTTATCGCCTAGTTATCGCTGCCATTCTGCGTGTGCTGTACTGCGTATGAGCCGTTCTGCCGGCTGCGATGCGCCGTGGTGACCGCGACGTTCGAGCTGTGCTCTTGCCGTTATGAAGTGCGTTTGCGAGCTACAAATCGTGATATATATGTGCGATGTGTTGCAGCGTTACTGGGTGTAGAAGTGGTCGTACTACGCGATGTTCGTGTGCTCAGAAGTGAGCTGAGCATAAGTGTTGCCGATTGCGTTTTCTTATGTAGTAGCCCGATAGAGAAGCCCTATCACACCGGCCTTTTCTGCTTCGTACATCTATCGTTTGTTTCAAAAGTTGTTACTGCATGGTTAAAGATGCTTCTATCGGTGGGGGGAAATTAGGGAACAACATTATAATTGCATACGTCAAGACGTTCAGCGCTGTCGTGAAATGTGGACGCACCTGAGAGCACTAATGTCATGAATGCAATTAAAATTTCCCGAGACAGTATTAAGAGAACGGTTAAAAAAGAAAACATATGAGAAGGTAAGCACAGCAGCTTGTGAACCCGCTCCTATAATACCTCGACACGCGTCTGTTTGTAAATGTATGTTTTCTTGCGTTTGTCAATTTTTTTTCTATTTTCCAGATTTCTTTACGTTGGAGTTCTTCTTAGTTCTCGCATTTGTGTGTGAATACGTGCCTGTTTCCATGCGTGCTTGCGCTTACCATTATTTCTGTCCTTTTATATTATATTAGCATTTGGTTTTGCTATTTTTCTTTCAGGAAAGTCATTAGACATTTTCATAAACCAATCTCATTCAAAGCACTAACTCATGTACACGGCAGGGCAGGCCTCTTCCATCTCATTAAAACCTTTCTCACTGGTCTACCTCGTCTTCTCAGTCTGCCTACTCGCTGTGTTTTCTGTCCTTGGTTCTTGTGTTGTTGCTGCAGTGTGATTAACCAACTTGCTCAAAACAGATTTTCATCGCCTATGAAAACAGAAAGGTTTAGAGATAGATTTTCTTAAAAGCGTCATGGGGGTTGCACAGCAACTTAGCCTCTTACCTCAGTTCATGTTTATGCATCAGTGCATGTGGCAGCTCGCCAGAAGTGCACATGAAAGGGTGCCATATTGTGAAACTGCACCTTGCTATGCTGTTGCATTTTTCATGCAATCAGTCTTAGTAAACGGATGGTTTCGCTGCCCATCACATATGATGGCAAAAAAGTTCAACACGAATAACATTGTGCAGTGGGGTGTCATTTCCTGTCTGATGCTTTTGTCGTTGCAAAGACATTTTTCAGTAAATGGAGCCCAGCAAAGCAGTGCACTGATAGCTTTTGCAACTTTCACCATTTATTACTTCACAAATGTCATTGTTTGAACCTGGCCGTCGATCACTATGCCGATGGCTTGTGAATTAAATAATTGCCTCAATAAAACACATTCAACTTCACTCAGAATTTTTTAGTACAAACAATGCTAGCAAAGCTATTCAGGGTGAATAATTGTGCTTACATTGGTGTTACTTGCCGTGAGATAAACAAATACAACAATGGCTGCGACATGACTGTGATTTGACGTGCAGACTGCTAATGGTGCATTTCAAGCGTGCCCTCGACTACTGCTATTAATAGTTACCCGACTGAGTATTTTGGGCCTAACTAAGCTAATGATGTTTGATAATTGTTCTCCTATTCGCATTACTTGCCTTGGCCAGGTAACCAAAATATACAATGCCACCGCATGAATGTGTGTTTGCATGCAAGCTGCCAACAGTGGCTGTCATTTTCGCATGGAGTGCTGCCGTTTCACCAACAGTGGCGACGACTTGCCTGCGCTTTCACGTGCAGACTGCTAATGGTGCCTTTCAAGCGTGCCCTCGACTACTGCTATGAATAGTTACCCGACTGAGTATTTTGGGCCTAACTAAGCTAATGATGTTTGATAATTGTTCTCCTATTCGCATTACTTGCCTGGGCCAGGTAACCAAAATAAACAATGCCACCACATGAATGTGTGTTTGCATGCAAGCTGCCAACAGTGGCTGTCATTTTCGCATTGAGTGCTGCCGTTTCACCAACAGTGGCGACGACTTGACTGCGCTTTGACGTGCAGACTGCTAATGGTGCCTTTCAAGCGTGCCCTCGACTACTGCTATGAATAGTTACCCGACTGAGTATTTTGGGCCTAACTAAGCTAATGATGTTTGATAATTGTTCTCCTATTCGCATTACTTGCCTGGGCCAGGTAACCAAAATACACAATGCCACCACATGAATGTGTGTTTGCATGCAAGCTGCCAACAGTGGCTGTCATTTTCGCATTGAGCGCTGCCGTTTCACCAACAGTGGCGACGACTTGACTGCGCTTTGACGTGCAGACTGCTAATGGTGCCTTTCAAGCGTGCCCTCGACTACTTCTATTAACAGTTACCCGAATTAGTATTTTGGGCCTCACTAAGCTAATGATGTTTCATAATTGTTCTCTTATTCACATTACTTGCCTGGGCCAGGTAACCAAAATAAACAATGCCACCACATGAATGTGTGTTTGCATGCAAACTGCTAAAGTGGCGGTCAATTTCGCGTTGACTACTGCTGTTTCACCTACAATGGCTACGACATAGCTGCGGTTTGAAGTGCAGATGCTGAAGGTGCCTTTCAAGCATACCCCGATGACTGTTATTTCATGGTGTACTTGATGTACACAAACGTGTACAGCTATTATAAAAATTAAAATAGCATTACAACATTGGCTCATGTCATTTAGAACATACTCAAAAATTTTTAGAAGTGGAAACAAAGTTTCCACTTACCATATGCTCATCGGATACAAAGGCTCAACTCTTTGTATCCCAGCTGCAACACATGTTGCCATTAGGAAGAGCTGCACCACAACTTCTGTGCTGTAGTTGGACCCCACTGAAACACGTGTTACATCAGTGCTTTGATACAGCCACACAGATTGCACAACCTGAGGAGCAGTTACCCGCCGTGATTGCTTAGTGGTTGTGGTGTTTGGCTGCTAAGCATGTGGCTATGGGATCGACTGCCAGCCACAGCGGCTGCATGCAGAGGAAGATGATTTACGTATGTAACAGTTACTCATCCCTTGAAATGTGAATGACCCAAACCTTCGCGAGCATATCAGTCGCAACCATCCAGCAGCACAAGTGGGAACACTTGTGCTATCACAAACGAAAACAAGTAGAATAGTACCACCGTCTCAGCTGGTTTGTTGTGATTACCTTGCCTGCAAGTTTCTTGTTTATATTGGATAGGCTTCCTACTTCCTACAAATAGCTTGTATACATATTTGACCTGCACCACAAAGAGCTGATGTGACAAAAATGTGTACACCGTAGTGTTATGTTGCTTTTCATGGTGTCTCAGTTTACTTAATACAGTTTTGAATTTACAGATTGCTTCACATGTTTATAGCTAAACACCACTGAAAACTACTTGCATTGTGACTGCGAGGTCACAACACGAGGATTTGTGTGGTATCCCTCCTGTTCGTCGGTGTGTCCTTGCACTATAAATGTAAAATGTCACACCTGCAAACCTGAGCATCCACCCTTACATTTCAAACACTTTTTTGAATGCTCGGCAGTTATGCTTACAAGCACATTGTGACAGCAAATCTACACCACCTTAATTTAAGTGCGATGTAAAGGATTGTTTGTGCATATCCAAGCTGTTCTAGCGTGCCTACAGGGATACAGCATTGTCCAGTGGCACCATATAGTTCAGGCGTAACAGTGAACTAGTAAACAAAACGGCTGATAATACTAAGCTGACCCATATGTAGGAGCATTATTTTTATCTAACCCACATGCAAAGTTTCTTTCAGTGTACTGAATAACCGCAGCTTTGATTTACCAAGTTATATTAGTGCACACAAAGAGCGCTGAAGCAAAGTCTGTACAATGGTGAGAAATGTGCCAAGGAATGAAAGATTACTTGTGATGTGTGGATTTGAATAGCAGATGTGAATGCATACCCAATTCACCAGTATGCATGTTTTCTTTTGGAACAATTTTACATTTGGCACAGAGGCTGAGCCACTGCGGCCTCTTGACTGCAAATTTCTGTGCTCTCACAGTGCTAATGGGAGTATCGTTCATTTGGCTACCCAAATAGTGTATAGGTAATAGAGCACTACAATCTTTCAGTTTTACGCAGAACACCTTGTGCATTATTCACAAAACTGAACCTAAGGAACTATTCGCTGGTTTGTTATGGAAATAAAAAAATGACAAAGAATGTTTCCTCGCTTTTTGTGTGGCCCTGTCTTCTGCCCTACGCACCTTCATTTCATTGTCATGTGCATGTTAAAACAGCAACTAAGTAAGAAAGACAAACACAAAACTACTAACTACATCAACCTTTTCACACCACAAGAGGTCACTGAGCTCACTGCTAAGCTACACTTGATAATGTCGGTTTGCTCTCAAATAAATACAGGCACTAGCCAGCTGTTTATGTTATGCTATGCATTTTTCATTTTCCTAAAATATGGCTGTGCTTGAGCTAGCAAGGTTGTTACTACATAAATACATAAACAACATGCAGCTCATGCCCAACTAACTCATATAACCTGATTAGAGCTTATTTTTTATAAGTAGAGTAATCAAAATAGAACACGCATGTATGATGCCGACAGTATCAAACAATCTCGAGTCGAATATCCTTGTTTTGTGCCATGGGTGAGAGAGGGAGCATGCCTGTCAAGGTACTGCTTAATTTTGTGTGCTTTGGTAATGTTTGTACATTGTTGAAATGTTAAATTAGGTATGTTAAGTAGTAAGCTGGCAACATATTGGGTAGCCAGGCTGGCAAGAAAGAATGCAATTGTTTGATTTCACTCAAAATAAGTTTTCCTATCAGCAATGTAAATTATATGCTTTCAAATAAGTACTCCCCTTGGAAACATATCTCATGAGTATGCATATATCTGCATAAGGTCACCGCTATACATACATATTGCTTTAAGCCAGTCATAATGAATTGTAGATTCACTGCTTAACCTTCAATTCCTTGCTGCATGAAGTTAACCACTTATGCATAACTTTTTTTTTTGCACACGGTGAGAACTTCAGTCATCGCTGAGCAAATAATTTAAGGAAAATGCATTCCATGAATCCAACTGCTTTAAGCACTCTCTTAAAATTGGCAGAGTGAAAAAAAAAAGCACGAGCAAGCGTGTCAGCAAGCTGTACTCGGAGCCTCACACGCGTGCTCAGTGGTAAAAAGGTGCGTCTTGGCGACCTACGCAAATGCATTCCGCGACAGATGTGCGTGCGTTCCGTATTCTTGCAAGCTGTCACTAGCACTACAGAAACCGCGCCACCGCGCTTCCGGCGACACTCTCAGTTTCGCGTGACGTAGAACGCATCACGTTGGATAATTAGAGAGGTTTTGTTCAACCAGCCAAGGCAGCGTGCACTGAAAGTAATCATCCGAGAATACGTCGCGTGCTGCGACGTGATGCGATTGCAATACATCTGTAAAAGGTGGCGCAGATAAGACGACTGTGCAATGTTTCGAAGAAGGATGACGGTGCCAATGCAACACATACGGCTGAAGAACAGAATGCGGCAGCCTAGAGTCGCCTTTTCACCGGAACGCGGAAACTTGAAATCAGATCTGCAAAAATATGCCAGTGTCGTCTGCTGTCAAAGGTCGTTGCCAACCTTGAACACCTTTGCTCCGCCGAACGGTTGCCAGCTGTCAACAGGCCGCGTCGCCCAATAGGAGTGCGCGTGCGTCCGGTCGTGCGGATTGAGCGTGCATCGAATTTTGCGACACCTTCCGCCTTTCGGGCTTCCGCACGCGGCCGGGCGAGGGCGGAACGGACGGGCGGAGCGACCATGTACGGGCCCTAAAGCATCGTTGTTTGCCGCACCAAGAGAGGACGAGTTGCGAGGGAAGTGGGAGCGGAACATGCGAAGGGACGACAAGAGCCTCACGGAGCTATCAGCAGTGTGTGAGCACCATTTTGAAGCCCACCTCATATTGCGTGACTACGTTCACGTAATCGACGGCGTTGAAGTGCGTATACCCAGAGGCAAGCGGTCGTTAGCTCCCGGTGCCATTCCGACGCTGCTGCCTGGGTGTCCAGCCTACCTCTCTGTTAAAACCCCTAAACAGAGGACTGAAAGGAAAAGATCTGCTTGTCAAACAATTCCACCACGAAGCAAGAAGCCGTGTCAGGACGTGAACAGCGCTGACAACGAACATCAAGAGCCGGGAGAGCTGGCTGCTACAGAATCCTCGCCTTTCTCGTTTCAGGCGCTCCGTGGACTCGCTCCTTCGACGAGCTGGTGCCGCGTCGAGGACGAACGTTTCGGGTTAATTTTTGCGACGTCTTCTATGAAAATGCAAGCAAGGCTTGTGATTACGCATGAGCGAGCTGTGGTTTTCAAGCCTGTCGGAGGCAAAGTTTGTGCTGACATTTATTACCAAGGAGTGATGTGCACAGAAAAAACAGTTGCCTCTGTTGGCGACGCTGCAGCTGTACTGCAGGATGCCGAAGCAACTTGTGTTTGCAAGGGAGCAATGACGGATGATGAATATAGGCAGGTGTTACCGAACTTGACGGTGAAACTTCAGGCAGCAACATGCAGCAACGGACTCTGCGTCTTCAGCATAAAGTGCTCCGGAAACGTCCCGTCCATTGGTAAGTAATTTTAAGAGACTTTCATGTACTAGTCTCGTATGTATGTATTCTTTATTCCAGCATTTAAACAGTTGCGTTTTTTTTTTCATCGACAGGACTTATCTGCCCAGAGTGCAAGTCGCATCGAAAGTTATTGCTGACCCGAAAGTCGAGCTTAAAAGCCCGTGTGCCCAAGAAAGGAGCTCTTGCTCAGCGTCTAAAACTTCAAAGGCAGAAGACAAAACGTTTGAAGACCAGCGCCACTGCATTAAAGGGCCAACTGAAAGCAATGGCAGCTAAAAACAAAGACATGAGAAAGAATTTGCCTCTAGAATAGAAAGTCTCCCTCCAAAACAGCGTGAAGCAACACTTCACATGTTTAAATCTGTTTCAAGAAAAATCACAAAAGGCATGCAGTATTCTAACGAATGAGTCCTGGAGTGCCTCATAATGAAAATGAGGAGTGCCAGGCTTTATGAGCACCTGAGGAAGGAAACGATACTGTCACTCCCTAGTAAAACAACTCTACGCAAATATTTGAAATCCTACAGAACAGGGTTTGGTTTCTGCCCAAAGATCTTCAAAGTCATCAGTGAAAAGACGGCCACAATGGATGAATATGCATGCCACGGTGGAATTATTGTCGATGAGATGAAGCTCTCTCAGCATCTTTCTGTGACAACGGCTGGCCACATAGATGGTTTCGTGGATCTCGGCAAGTTTATCGACTGAGGACAAACACACACCATGCGATCACGGAATGGTTCTGGTTTTCGTACCGTTTGTTGGAAAATGGACCCAAATTCTTGCAGCATTTGCAACAAGAGGGAACATTTGCGACAGTACCTTAACGAAGATCATGATTGAAGCCATAATTTTGGCAGAAAAAGCAGGGCTGAAGGTTGACTTCGTAACATCAGACGGAGCAAGTTGGAACCGACGGATGTGGACATTAATGGGCATCAAGGCGTCTTTGGACCACATTAAATGCAGTGCACCACATCCTGTAGACGAGCACCGTCAACTTTTCTTCATGTCAGACTTCCCTCAGCTCAAAAAGTGCCTTCGAAACCGGCTGTTGTGCTTGGATTTCCAAACACCAAAGGGCCAAGTAAGTATTTGCCAAAGCGGCATGCTTAACTGTTTTCGGTCATTTTTGTTCCAGTCATTCTAACTGGCAGTAAATAATTACTGATTTGCCTTACTTGCAGGTGACAATGCGAACTATTCGAAAAGCTGTGGAGCTGGACGAAAGCAATGTTACCCTGCAGGCCATGCATGGCATCACATCCAGCCATACGAACCCTAACAATTTCGAGAAAATGAGAGTCTCCTTGGCGTTCCAGCTCTTCAGTGAAAAAGTAATTCATGGGCTTCAGCTGCAAAAAGCCAAGTTAGAGCCTCTGTGCGGCAGCATAACAGCGACAGTGCACTTTTTTGAGTAAGTATTGCATATCACAGAATGATAACTCCACTACTCCAGGTACAAAGAAAATGCCTTATTTTGTCAACCTAACCTTAAACCACAGCCTAGATCAAACTGGGACTAGCCTGCCTGACAACAAGTCTCACTTAATGCAGTGTGCTATAGTGAACTGGTGCACGACCACATGACTAACTGAACGCTTTATTATTTATGTGTCGTAAATAAGTTAAATAGCTAAGTGTGATTGAAATTGAACATTAACATTGCTCTTGCAGGATCATTCATGGTGTTATACAAGTCATGACGTCACGCTTTCCAGCTGAAGCACTGCGTCCCAACTCTGCATCGGCCGACAAGTTGAATTCTTTTCTGTCGTTTCTGTCAGAGTGGGAACGCCACACAAATGGGCAGCGGGGCTATCTAAGCCAGTCCACAGTAACTGGACTGCGTGTAACTCTATGCAGTACCTTGTCGCTGTTGAAGTACTTGACTCAACACATTGGTTTCAAGTATGTAATGAGAAGGAGGGTGAGCCAAGACCCCGTGGAACATCTTTTTGGCATCGTCAGACAGTCATCGGGATGCAATACTCATCCTACACCTCAGCAGTTCATTGCTACAGTGAACTGTCTCAGCTTCAGCAATCTTGCACACTCTGTGTCAAGAGGAAACTGCGAGCCTGTTGTTTTAAGTTCACTCTTGAATGCAGATGCTGGTGAGCAGGACACTTGCACTGGGAGGGAGAAACTCATTGACAGATTTCTCGATGCCGGAAACTTGGATGCAGCCGACGCCCTGCTCCCAAAAGCTGTGCCTGACCATTCTTCCATTGTTGTGGCATCAAGTGACCGCAGGCTAACCTTTTACATTGCTGGTTACGTCGCGCGAAAATGCGTTCTAAAAACGGGTTGTGAAAGGTGTCTTAACCTTCTTTTGCTCACCAAGGAGGCAGCGGACAATTTAAACATGGCCGAGCTTGTCCGTTTAAAGGACAATGGTGGGTTACTTTACCCTTCAAGCAAGTTGTTCAAATTTGTGGCTGACCTCGAAGAGTCATTCACAACCTGCTTTAGCCTTTCAGAGCTGCACTCTGAAAGTGTGCTTGATGTTTTGGACCTTGCTAAGCAAAAGCAGCAAACTGAGCTTGGATGCCCTGAGCACGCTCATACCATAGCTGCAGAAATAACTGCATTTTACCTAACTACTCGTCTGCATTTTTTCACGAAGAGCATTAATCGAGCCAGCGACAGCAAGCGGCAGGCGTCAAAGCACCTTAAATTGAGTAGGTGCTGAACAAGGCAATGGCAGGGAAGTTGTGGATATTTGCAAACCAGATTTTTTTCTGATCATTTCTGCACTGAAGTCAGTTGTAAATAAAAGCTTCATATGGTGTTCATGTGTACATAGCTGTGACATCAATTTTATAATTATTACTACATCAAAAACAACACCAAAACTCACATCATAGCGGTAAATCGATCATATTTACAAGACCATTGACTTCTCTGAGCCATATATGAGCTCAAAATGCCGCATAAAATTTAGCTTAAACGGTTTACTTCTGAAAGTGTGTGGACAATAAATGGCTGTGAGTACACACACTAAATGGCATTGCTTTCGGGTCTTGATCTTCAAACCACAGCAATTGTCGCGCAAATAATTTGCTCTGTATGTCATGCTGACCGCTTGTCATTCTGCGATGGTGTTTTGCGCCAAAAAATCACTCTGCAAGTCGGAGTTTAGCAGACGACGCGACAGTAGGAATGTTGTATCCTTGCTTAGGTACGTGGTTTTCGGACGCGTTTCAATAATTAACAAGCCTAGTCACTGTAACTGACAGGCGGAGAACAGCAAGAAGTAATAAATGAGTGATTCTTATTAGTAAATGAGATGAAAAACGCAAGATGACAGACGACCTTTTCAAAACTACGCGAATTCCTGTGCCTATGAAAAGTTGCGGTGGCGCCATCCCATGGCGTCTGTTAGAAAACGGCTCGCCGGCGCCTCGCCGCTCGCGCCACTAGAAAGTATTCTAGTTCACTCACGACCGGCTTTATTAACAAGTAATAATAATAATAATAAGTAATAAAGCCGGTCGTGAGTTCACTATACGCAGGATCGTCGCATTAGGAATGATGGGAAGGAATTAGCCATCAACATGGCGGCGGTCCCGGCTGCCCGCTTCGAATTGAATTTGGCGTTGCTTTTGTAAAATGCACTTCGTTCGCAGCAAATGATTGTGTAAACGGCTTTCGCTTAGTCTCAGGCCGCTTCGACGACAGAGTATTAGGGATACCCTTGTGGTGTTTTCGAGATCGCTTCTCGTTTCGAACGAGTCGAAGCCTAACGAAAGAAACTTTCGAGATATCAGCGCTACCTATCGCTAGAGTGGGAAAATAGCCGCAACGACGGCATGTGGCCTCTGAGATCCGAAGATCTCGCTGGCCAACTAAAGCTGCAATACACGTGCGTGGCTTTGCATCCGCTACGCTATAGCGTATAGCGTACGCTATAAGTTGCGTACGCTAAACTAACACTGTCTATTTCTCGGCACTCAACCACCAACGTGCACTCGGCCTACTACCGGAAACCAGTTGCACCGGAAGTCGGTTGCACTTCCCTTATACGACACCATGTGGCGCTACGTTCTCGCGAGAGTTCAGGCGCTACATGTAAACGGCGTCGCATCGCCTTTCCCAAATGCGCTTGGAAATGCGATGCGCCACTGTCGCATTCATGTAAACGGGGCTATTGAACGCTCCGAATTGTTATCAGGTTGAACTGTAACGTTCTCATGTAAATACTAGCCCCGTTTACATGAATGCGACAGTGGCGCATCGCATTTCCAAGCGCATTTGGGAAAGGCGATGCGACGCCGTTTACATGACGAGACGGTCATTAGAGGAAACGCCAGTTCACGGGATTGGCTAGTCGTTTCAGCGGGTGCGAGAGAGAAAATCTGGGGGCGTTTGCGCCCGAAATTTCTCCCTTTGCCTAGGTACCATGGAGGAGCAGTTTCTTTGCTCGTTCTGTCCCTAGGCGTGCCTGGCGTGGCGGCATTTTGCCATGTGTCGGCTGGCGTTCCGTGCGTCGTGTACAAGTTTTCCTCGTGCGTCTCCTTGGGTGTTGCTGGCACAGTGCACTGGCGCGAACGATTGTTGTCGTTTCGTCAGTGGTCTCCCGTGAAGGCGAGTATGATATGGCGTTGCCCTGTCACTACCAGTGTCACACGTATACTTCTGATCGCGATCGGCACCGATCCGGATCGAAATTCTCGACTGTGATTGGGTCTCTCGCTCATTTTGTCCAAAGGAGGCAATCACGACCGCGAAATTCGATCAGGATCGGGCGTGATCGCGATCAGCAGTGAGCCAGAACACAAGATACACACACGGCGCACACTGTCAACAATTTCATTGCGAAAGCATTGCGACCTTTGAAGCTTAGAGCATGGCACTAGTCACTTGATAGATATAGCATATATTACATATATAGCAAAATATATAGTATTTTCACAGTTTGCCCTGTGTGTGCGTTTTCGTTCCTTGCTTGTGCCTCTGTCACACTGGTATCTTACCGTCCTCGCGAATGTTTCCATGCGTCGAACGCTTCGAGAGGGCTCAGTTGCGCGTTATTCAATTGCCATCACTTAAACTTTAAAATACTACTAACTTGTAGCGTGCGGTCTTTTTTTTCACGTTTCTGTGCCTTCGTCCGCTTCCGCTGCTGCCTTAGTATGTTAAACGGCAAACTTCTGACTGCTATTGCAGAAGTCTTGGCGTCACAAGTTGGCGGATGGACGTAATAATATTTATTTTAAGTCCAGCACGCTTAGGCCTCCGCCACTCCAATCTACGGACCATCCTGCTTCCAGCTTTGATCTCCCCACTACCCCTTGGGTGCCCTCAGGTCCTCTCCTGAGGCCTTTGGTTGCATGTGCCCTCCTGGAGCAGTGCTTGTAAAAAATCCAATCTATCGTCGCGACTTAAAAAGCGACCTGCGACTTATACAACACCAGTCAGAACCTTGCCTAGGCGAAGCCGAAGCCTCCCTCCCCCTTCCCCCCCACACACACACCTAAAGTGCCAATACCAGTGCTTTGTCACCCACATCATTTGAGGTTTCTTTTCACTTTCCTCGACTTTTTCCCTTGAAATTTTACTGAGGCTAATAGCTTACTGCATCCTTGTTGGCGCGGACTTGAACGGCTTTTAAATAATATTTTCAATTATTTCTGCAAAAAAGAATATTAAATTATGCGGTTTTATGTGCCTAAACCACGATCTCATTGTGAGGCACCCCATTGTGGGGGACTCCGGAAACGTGGACCACGGGGGGCTCTTTACCATGTACCTAAATCTAAGTACATTGGCGTTTTCACATTTCGCCCCCATCGAAATGCGGCCGTCGTGGCCGGGATTAGATGTGGCAATCTAGAGCTTAGCAGCCCAACACCATAGCCACAAAGCAACCACGGCGGGTCACTTTATTTCTTCAAATCCTGACAATAGGGGGACACGCCCATCAGAAGCACTCGCGGTGGCTGCCTTATCCGTACTTTCTCACTTCAACATTATTTTAAAGTTCCACTGTAAACACCATGCACATATGCAATATATTTAAATATACACACAAGACAAAGTTTATAATATTTTTGAAAGAGATGGAGGCAGCCAATTAAGAATTATTTCTAACGGTATGGATAGCCTATGTCTAGAGAATGAATATGTTGTTGTAAGCTCACGACGCTTCAAATTGTTTTGCGTGCTTTTTTGATCATTAATGAAACCTATAAACTTCACTGATCCCGTCAGCAGACTCTTTTATCCATGGCGTATGAAATGCATGTGAATGTTGTGTGTCTCGGTGTTGCTTCTCTTTACAGTAAGCAATGTCAACAACTCATGAAAAAAAGAACATTTCTAATAACTTACAACATTTATTACGTATGGGAACATTGTCACTTACATGCAAACGTAAATATATACAGAGTGTCCCAATTAATTATAATGCACCAAGATTTAAAAAGAGAGCAATGCGTTACTCGAAGAAAACCTAGCGCATATTGTTTGCAGTACATTGCAGTAGCTGCCAGTAATTTTTTCGTTCCAGATTTAATTTGGTCATTTAATTAGTTATCTAAGCCGACATGTACTATCCTAATTATCAAATGATAAATGAGGCATCTAAAGGCACAGCCAAGGGACACCTAACTGCGATATTTTCAGCGACGTACTAATTGTGTACTAATTTTTTATGATAGATAAAAAAACCCTGTGAAATATGGAGAATACTACATGACTGTGCTCCCACTCGCATCATAAAGCAGCGCCCTCGAACATGCTCCCTCTGAGTAATCCAGGACGAAATAAAGGAAATAAAGAAAAACATTGTGATCGACCTAATGCCTTATCTGCCGCATCCCTGCCGAAGTAACACGTCTCGTTTGGTGTTACCTGGAAAATAGTTGTGATAGCTGTTGTTTTAGCGTAGATAAAGTGCACGAATGTTTTTTTTTTGCTACAGAACCTGTCACCACAAAAGTGAATTGACGTCAGTGCAAAGATTTAAAGGTACGTTTTGTTCCATCCCATTTGCCATGTGTTTCTCTAATTAGCACCCGGTAAGCATGATCCTCGCCTTGGCATCTGCAAATGGCAACAAGAGGAAGACTACAAATATGTATATCAGTAATGGAAGTGTGGCGGTAGACCAAATGCATCGACTATCATCAGAAATTGTGAAAACCTGAGACAAACCGGCAGCTTCAACAAACCAGCGGAAGACTCCATGTTTGAGTCCTAGCCTACGCAGGGATGTTCTAGCATTTATGGCCTCAAATCCTCACGCTATCATGCAGAACGTGGCCGCCCAGGTACCAATTTCCAAGTCAGTTTGGAGAATTCTAAATGACAGCCTTTCACCCGTCCCACCTTAACCAGCAACAATGCTTGGAAGATAGGGACCCGTAGAATCGTTTAAATTTCTCGCAAAAGCCCATGAGTCATCATACCTTTTGAGCAACATCATGTGCACAGATGAAGCCAATTTTCGCCGAAACACCTAGGTACATTTGCATAATGCGCACAAGTGGAGGGACTCCAATCCACGCTGTGTGAAGTGCAATAGGCACCAGTACCAGTAGTTGCCCAAATTGTGATTCAGAATTTATGCTGGTGCTATAATCGGTCCCACATTCTTCGATCACATACTCACTGGACAGTGTTACATCAACAAAATCCTTGAAAGAGTGGTGGATGAGTTTCTCTGTGAAGTCCCGCTGTCACCTCTTCCGCTTCTGTGGTATCAGCAAGATAGGGCACCCGCACACAGCAGCAGCCAAGCACAAAACTGGCTGGATGCGGCTTTCAATGCGCAATAGATTGGAAGGCACAGGCCTGTGAATTGGCCCGCTAGGTCATGTGACCTCTCTCCACTCGATTTCTTTCTTTGGGGTTATTTATGTGAATGATCTTGCTTACGTAATTGAGACAGAGTCAGGTTAGTTCAAGGCAAGGATAACGGATGTCTGCCGTAGAACTCCGGCGTCGGTCATCAAGAAAGCCACTAAAGATGTTTCATATTTAAAACAGCACCAAAAAACACGGACAAGGAAGGACACAGAACGAGCACTGACTGCCGACAACACCTTTATTGAAGCGTGCACAAATATATACAATTCGCAATGGGCATAAAGAGAGTAAAAGAAGAAAGGGAAGGCGAGTCATCGTCATTCAACTCCTGCTGTGCATGCGTCAATAACATTAAACTTGAGCAAGGTTAGTGACATGTTAGTCGCACATTCAGCCACACAAACTATAAACAAAAATACTAGTGACCTATTTCACTAAGTGTCCCTTAATTCATAGAATAAGGGTTCTCTCTACTTTAACATGTCCAGCCAGCTCAATTGTTGGCGGCGGTGTGGTGTACAATCTTTACAACGATGTGACCGGTATTACGAACGATTTTGGAGGTCCCAGGCACTTTCTTATGTCTTTGACTGTACATGTCAATGCCCATCTATCTGTCACCCTGAAGGTCCAAGCCAAGTAGGTCCACTTGCTAAGTTTCTGTTACTGAGTAAGATGCATGCTAATCCCATTTTTTTTAAGACTTGCATGCCAAAGAACCAGCAATAAGTGCAACATTTTTTCTCAAAGTATAGATCAGAAGACACTTCTTGAAGCAAACCAGCTTGGTGCCTTTGTACAAATGCTGCTTAGTCACTAAAAGTCGTACCATAACATGTTTGAGGAAAATCGATTAGAACATTGATGCTTTAATGAAGTGCTCCTGTCGTGCTTAACACTGCACTGTAAGTCAATTAGAACGCAGTATTTTCTCATTCCAGTTACAGTGGAATCTTGCTAATCCCAATGGTTCTGAGGCACCACAATGCATTATTGCTGTAAACATTTTGCAAAGCCTTTGCCAGTAGGCAGTGAGCTGTCATGCTCATTTCAATATGCCTTTGTCTTCTTCACAACCTTGTGTTATACTGTGAGATGTGGATCCTTCAAATATTACAGGAACTTGCATGGCTTGTGTACAGGATACAACATTTCCTGGGAGTGTTCTCAGCCTAGGTTGTGAAAGACTGCTTTAAACTCATGGGGACAACTGAGAGTGACAAGAGGCATTATTTTGTTGAGGTAAGCAATCCTTAAGCTAAACCAAGAGGTAGTATGCATGATTGGAACTGAACTTTCATATTGAGTGAGCAATTCTCTAGCAGCACTGGCACGATGCTTAGATCTCTGTGCTTCGTGCAGTTCTTTTTCTTTGCCTTGTTGTTGCCACAGTGTTTCACTTCCCTGCATTCGTGTCATTGACTCTTGCTAAGCTTGTGCAATTTTTCCTCCATGCAAGCATGGACTGATTTATCTTCTGTTTGGGAAACAGTCATAGTTTGTCCAGTGACCCACTGGGCTATGTGAATAATGTACATAATGATACCACTTCAGACTTTTAAATCATCATGATGTCGATGGCACTGTCTACAAAACTATCACCACTGGATTGCCCCTCTTCAGCGGGCAAGACAGCAGCAGCACCAATAGGTGTGGTACCATGATAATGTTTACTGCATATGTTCTGACCATCCCTTCATAGCTTCATTGCCCACATAGTCGGTGCCTTAATTTTATTCCTACTTGTTGCCCAGGTGGTGTCCCAATCCTGTAACCCTCTGGTGAGTGGGGATATTGAGATGAACCATCGCCCTATTAGACCAACAGGATAAAAATTGTAATCTTGGTCCCCCACTTGATTAATGGCTAATGTCATGACTATTGAGGGTTGATAGCTCAGATATGTTGAAATAATTTTTGCTCTTCAAAATGAGAAAACACATGACATTGCTGAACTGTGGCTGTTCGTCAACTCTTGATATTAAACAATAAAAAATCTTCTTACCGCCCTCAAATAGTTTGTGCGCGGTTTACAAGCTGGAACATACATTCAACAAACTTTCTCCTCAAAACTTAATAACCGCTTCTCAGAATTACAATATTGGAAATTGTTCATGGCAGAACAGCTCTTTTTGCATCATTTTGTGGAGTCTTGATAACAACAATCCCTTGCTATTGAAAGTTGTAACATTGTTTTCATTAACATTGAAGTTCAAATGCTTTCAAGTCCTCTTAAATAAAAAAAAATAGGAGGCTTGGGACATATTGTGATACAGGGCCTATGCAGGCATTTTTTAAACTGCTGGAATAACAAGTTAACATTCACGAATGCTTGTACTGAGAAAAAGGTACTGAGTTCGATTTATCGAAGCAGTGGTTCATACACACCTCTAACACCACCCCAGGAGGAGCCAGACACTGCCAAACTTTTTCCAATATAACCCCCCCCCCACTTTCTCCCGCACGCAAGAGGTATTCGCCAAATGCCAGTTAGGTCGGAAGAGACAAAATAGAAAGGTCTCTTTTTGCACCTCTTGGTCATCGAGCAATGTTTAAGAAAAAATGAGGACATACAAGGCACTGTTTCCAACTAAATTTTTTATCCAAGAAAACCAATATACAGTAAACTACCACTTGAACGTCACTTGAACAAATTAGTCAGCTGTACGAAGTTTTTTATATCCCCCATCAAAACACCGTTCAACCCAATGCAAATGCCTTTCAGTTTAACAAAATTCAGTACAGTGGCATTTCACTTCTGTGAACATATTCTGCTACATCATCATCATCATCATTTTTATTTTCACCACTGGATACAAGGTGAAAAAGGGAGAGCTGGGATAAAACCGAATTCTCTTCGGCTTGACAAAGTTCCGGTCTCCCAGACAGGCACGGAAGCGGCTGGTGTAGGAATACAATTACGGATAAAGTGTGGATATAAGAGTTTTTAAGCGCAAATGCATATAGAAATTTTCATGTTATTACATGGAAACTAGTTGTGATACAGTTGTATCAAATAACTCCCAGTATACAATTATGATCTGTTATCTTGCATATTATTATTTAACACAGGCTCAGTTGCATATATCATAGTGGACTTGGAAGCACCAAACGAGCGCGGATGCTGATCAAATTTTTTCTGATCGCAGAGATCGTGCTGTCGAGGACCAGATTCATCGACGCAGGGTCTGAGCATGCACTGCATCAGGCCTATCTACTGGTACCTCTGGCTGTCTGCCCTGCTGGCTTCATTGGACGAAACAAGTCGCAGGAAGCTGTACCACGTGCACTGCACTGGGACCATCTGACCAGCACGGTGACGTCGACGGAGACACCATGGCACCCGGATAAAAGCAGCAGCCTTTTCGACGTTACCTTCAGTGGACTTGGAAGCACTGAACGAGTACGGATGCTGATCAAATTTTTTCTGATCGCACAGGTTAGTGACCAGCATTTAGTCTCTTCAACTAAAGACAATGACATAACGTTAACGGTGCTCCCAAGTCCACAATGCTGTGTTGATATTTTGCGGGATTGTTTTAATGTTGTCCGCTTAATGTTACTAATATTCGGAGACGTTGAACAAAATCCAAGCCCTGACTCTGATTCAGATGAATGTTCGCAACGGGAACGAATGAAACGCATTCTAAGAGAACAAGAGGAAACGAACAAAACACTGAAACAACTGTCTTTAAATATCAAGCATGTGGAGACAATAGTTGCAGATTTGCAAGAAAGAATGACAGTTATTGAGAATGAAAGGGGATTATGGAAAGAATGCGAAGACAAGATAGTACACTGCGAGGAATCTTGTAAATCTACCATGACGCAAGTAGAATTTCTGGCATCGAAGGTCGATGATCTAGAAAATAGAAGTGGGCGGAATAACCTAGTAATTTATGGATTAAGAGAGAGCTCTGCTGAAGATGTTAAAACACTTGAAGAAGAAGTGCGAGACGGTATATTTAGGAAGATCCTAGGAATAGAAGTTAACTCAATAGAACGAGTTCACAGAATCGGTACAAAGCAAAGCCAAAGGACACGCCCCGTTATTATCAGGCTATTCAACTTCGCTGAGAAAAACAAAATATTATCAAGCTGCTTCAAGCTGGAAAACACCCAGATTTCAATATCCGAAGATTTCTCAAAGAAAGTACGCGACACACTTGCTAAATTATGGCGTTCTGCAGTAAGTGACAAGGCGAAAGGGGCAAAGGTATCTCTGGCATTTGATAAACTAAAAATAAATGGCAAAACCTTCATATGGAATGAGTGTGAGGACAGAAGAAGTGAACTATCTAAACCGATAACTTCTGCACACGCTGGCTCAGCAGCTCGTGATTGCACGTGACAAAATGCGCGCAGTGTAGTCAATAAGTTCAGCCTACTTGAAAGCACAGTTGCAGCCCATCAACCACACGTTATAGTCATCACGGAAACCTGGCTTCACGAAAGCGTCCAGGATTCCGAAGTGTTTCCACCTTATCGGCTCATACGGAAAGACAGAGAATCGCGGGGGGGTGGGTGTTGCTGTCGCAATTAGATCTAACATAAAATTCACAGTTTTAAAAGCGTACCTGACCATGAAAGCGTATGGTGTAAACTTACATTTAATGGAAAAAGCATATTTCTGGGTGGCCTATATCGACCTCCGAATGCACCCCTTGTATACCTAGACGTTATGCACACTTACATTGCACAACACACTAATTCATGTTCCAATATTATCATCACAGGTGATTTCAATTTACCAGGAATCAATTGGTCTAATCTTTCGCACAACAGCTTTGACGCAAAAAGTGCTGAATCTCTATTGTTCATGTCATTTACCTTTTCTCTAGACCAGCTAGTTTCCGAACCGACTAGAATAGCTGGTCGGTCATGTTCTGTGCTTGATCTGATGTTCGTAAGCAGTCTATTTCAAAATAACACATTAAACGTTGAAAATAGCATTTCGGACCATAAAATGATTGTATTCTCCTGTCCAATTTTAGGAAACCGTGAACGCGTTAAGCCATCGATTGCTGTTATCAGGGATTACTCAAGAGCGGATGACAATGCTATCTCAGAATATTTAAACGCCTGCTTTCTGCAGTTTTCATTACTTCATGATGTAAATTAATTACGGTTACGTTTTAAGCGTATTGTGCACTTTTGTGAAGAAAACTACATTCCCTCCAGAAATAAACGAGTGAACAGAGAACATCCTTGCGTATCGCGTGAAATAATACATTTAAAACGAAAAATTAAAAGGAAGCGCAGAAAGAAAACCACACGTGACCTTCAAGATCTTGTACGCCTATTACAATATAAGATCCATATGGCCAAGGAGCATTTTTTCACTGTTACTCTGCCTTTTTACCTGACGAATAAACCACAAAAATTCTGGCGCTACCTATCGAGGGAGCGGCACACTGTATCGCAGATTACTGTTTCGAACGGGACAGTTCTTCAGCCTGACGTCATAGCAAGCAAATTTTATGAATTTTTTCAATCTGTATTTAACAGAACTACCTTTAACTGTCCCTCTCCACAGTATCAGTTCGAGAATCCAATGCCTGAAATAGATATCGACCAACAAGGAATTTTTCGACTCTTACAAAATCTGGATGTAAAGAAACCCTGTGGCCGTGATCTTATATCAAATGCATTTTTGCAAAAACATGCAGTTTGGACGTCAAGATACTTACACGTAATTTACAGGCGATCTTTGGAAACTTCAGTGATACCTGATGACTGGCGAAGGGCCAAAGTAATACCTGTGCACAAATCTGGCTCTATACTCGACGTAACTATAGACCTGTTTCATTAACATGTACATCCAGTAAATTGTTCGTACATATTATTTAAAAGGCCATAATATTGCACTTAATATTTTTAGATTAAGAGTGACGATTATTCTCTCAAAGAACAGTTTACACCCTTTCGAGTGCCCCTTCTGCCACACAACGATAATCGTCATCTGCCTTGATGCGTTTTTTTATTTAACGCTGCGAGCCCGGTAACGAACAGCACGCGCGTTATCAGCATGATAGCATTGCCTGTTACTTTCCTGTCGGGAATGCTATGTCATTCTGATAACGCGCATGCCGTTCGTTACTGAAAAGTACCGGGCTTGCCGCATTAAAGAAAGGAAATGTGGGCAAGCAGATGACAATTATCGTTGTATGGCAAAAGGGTGTAATTATGCTTAAGAGTGTATGCTAGCCACCATACCCTTAGTATAAACATATCTTCTCTGTAAAAAAAAAAGTAACACAGCGATTTTCGTCTGGCGACAACAACAACAAAAAAAGGTCGCTTCCAAAGATTGTGCGCAGCTATTAGCGGCGAGAATTAGGAGTGGCGCCCTCTCGCGAGTTACGTCACGGCCAGGACGCCGCTCGCTCTGGCTCGCTTGGTTGCCGCGCGCGCTCGTTCCTTTCGTGTATGCTTGGGGTATGGGTGGCTCGAGCCGTACGTATTGAAGAATACGTCGGCTTCTTTCAGCTGCCATACCTTAACCACAGTTTCTTCTTCAAAAGCGTGTGAGTCGAGAAACTTTGCGGCTTGGATATCGCAAGCTAAGCAGCGTTAAAGGGGTCTACTAGGTTTTGCAATGCATATATGCGCCGTGTCTATCGGTAAATTTTGACAAAAAAAGAATATCTGTAAATTCAACGCGCGAAGTTGTGTGTGATGCTTCGCTAAACACTTAACATTCCTTTAGTATTTAGCTATGCGAGGCATTGCATTTTACGTGGAAGAAAAATTTGGTAATTGGCGTCAACATGTTATCCGATGTTAGAAAGACACTGCCCAGTGAAGCTGTCATCATGATTCCTATTACTCTGGTGTGTTGTTCTATTCAAATATGCCCATTCATTAATGCGTAAAAAAATAGTTAGGCGCGTATTTCTTATGAAAAAGTTTGCTGCTACTTGCATCCCCCTCTGAAACAGGCCTCCAAAAAACAAATTGCTCATGGCTGCTAACACGACGGCGCGTCATGTAGAGTATTTACATAGTTAATTCACAAACACCATAGTAGCAATCACCTGAGAGAAAAGTTTCATTGTTAAGATCGAGAGCCACTCAATTGAAAGTGATGAAATGTTTCATAGTGGCCCTCAGTAGCCTTTATCGACAATATGGCACACCCCTGATCACGTAACGGTAGCAATCGACTGTCCGTATAGCGAGGCACACTATGATCGCGAAAGCCATCAGTTCACTACAACTTTGAATTAAAACCATAAAGCATTTTTTTACAGCGCCAACTGGAATGGCTAAAGTATTCTCGAGCTACTACACCGCAGCTTAGATTGCCTACAAAAGGAAAATTCAAGCACCTTCTGTCTCATGATGTCTCGATCCAGCGTTATTAAATTATACAAACGGATAACAATTCGCTTCGTCGGTACATAAAAGAGAACCTTGCAGGCTAAATTAAGTTTGCTCCAATCCAATCGCAAACATTCATAAAGAAAGCACCACAAGCCTTGCATATACTTTCACTTGATTTCTGACCCTCCACCGGGGGAATTTCGATATCTTGAATATGTCCCATACTACTAGTCATTGACGCTTCGACTTCTTTCTAGCTGCAGCTATGCGGTCCAGCAGGCATGCTTCACTAAAAAAATTGGGCCGAGTAGCCTGTGTCAGTTCGCCAAACAGATTCGTCATGTATATTCCTCAAGCAACAAGCACCAGTAAATTTCTCAAATGAGTTTGATTTGATTTGATTTATTAATTTCCATTTACACACACACATGTACAGAGGAGTGGTAAATGGAGGTGGATGAGGGAAAAAAGCCGCACAGACGCGGCTTGAGGTAACCTCACCCCCTTAGGTACAATATGGCTGCATGGGGTAACACATCAAGCGCCATATAAATTACATTTATATAGTCGCCATAAAACATTGCAGTTATACAATATATGAAAGAACAGTGAAATATTTCCACAATAACAATGCAAAACACACTGCGGCATTGAAATAAATAAATGATATACACTAGGTACCATAAACAAAAAAAGAGGAACATAACAAACATTATTAATCATTAACAAACGTGCTCTAAAGAGGTGAGTTGAACGTGTAGCACGGAAAAGGGAATATATATTGGTACATTCCTATTTGTACTATGTAAATAGCTGTAAGCCTTCATTAACTTTACTTCAAGTTTCCGCCGCTTATAAAAAATAAACACGTGAAGAACCGCCTAGTGTTGACAAGCAGGTAAAGAAGCAAGTGAGGCGTGTAGAATCTAAGCTCCAGTATTAGTTAAGTCCCCATGCTACTGCTGAGCGTTTCTGTGAGGAAATGCAAAAATTCGATATTATACCATGAACTACTCGTCGTGAGCAAACCTGTTTTAGCGGAATAAAATCAACGTGACTGCTGTAGAAGTCATATATAGCCAGCTTTGTGACATACTTGTTGCACCGCGGCAGGTATGGTATCATAACTGGATTCCTATAGGCTATGCTTTTGCGATTGTCTATCCGCGTATGAAAAACCCGCAACGGGCTGGTCTGCGTCGCTTCGGCTGGCACTGTAGCGCTGCCTTCGAGAGCTGCATTGTTGTCTAAGAAATTAGCTCTTTGAATAAATGTTCTCAAAGGAAGACGTCGTAAAAATATATTTGAGACGACCACCATAAGTATACAAGCAGAGAGAACGAGGGCGAACAAACGAAAACACCGCAGAAAGCGCCCGGACAACGCCCGAACTGTAGCAGACGACAGGCGCGAGTCCGTGCCCTGACGTCACGCGAGCGGCGCTCGTAGCGCCGCTCGTGTTCGTTCTTGGGGCTAATAGCCAAGCCGATCCACGCCTAAAACTTCCCAAAATGGCCGACGGCATCGTCGACATCGTTAATACACTCTAATCGTTCACTTGATTTTTCGCTGCATTGCAAATGCAAGCGGTTAATTTCGCCGAGTGAAATGTCTCGACACTTTTCAGCGCCCGTCTCGTGCTTCTGAATAGAGCTTGCGGTATTGGCGTGAACAGACAGGCAAGTGGACGTATTTATTCTGGTTATTGAACAGTTGCTTATCTCACCTCAATGCGAAATTCTTGACTGCGTTCTCGAGTTTTGTTTAACGGTAATGAGAAGGAGTTAGATAATGCACAGAGGCAAGGTTTTGTCTGGTCTTGCAGGAGTCTCAGGTGCTTTTTCCGCCGCGTACACTGTCGCAATCGTTACACGTCTGAGAAACCAGACTGGCGGCGCATAGGTAAAGCCGGCTGCCACTGCTAGCCACAGTCCCCTACCTTGTCGCTATAAAGAGGAAATTTGTACGTGTACTAAGTGTACGCAATGTTTCTTTGTTTAGTACGATTTGGCGGCGCCTCCAGCAGACAAAATGTGGATACCATACTGCTCCTTCGGTTCGGGCTCGGCAATGCCTCCGCGTGGCGGGCGCGTTTCAGAGGAAGCTTTAGCTCGGGTGTTCCAATCTAAATACATGTAAACGGAGTATTCGTTTTTCTCGGCAACCACTGCACCAAATTTGACGAGGTTCGTTACATTTAAAACAAATGCTTAGAATCTAGAATTTCTGCTGGGTACACAAAAGATTTAAGCGAAACAATTGATGCAAAGCGGGGCATGGTGCTTTCAGTGCCCAATTTTTTATAGAACATGTAGTTTTCCATTATAAAGGGAACTGTAATGCGATGTCTTTAAGTAGGGGTTGTCTTATATTCAGAGTCGACTTATGTTTCAATATGAACGGGAATGAAGTGTTACGCAAATCTTCTAACGAAATTTACCCCTGCTGTTTAGTTTCCATATTGTGCGTAGAAGAAACAGTGCGTGCACTTTCAGCTGCTCAGTTTATCTTCAATGCTGCTCTCATTTTGTAGAGTTCATCACATGTGCATGTGCAACACATTGGCGGAGGCAATACGAACTGCATTTCTCTCTAGCTGGACAAGTCGGAATGGCAATGCACCTTGGAGAACAAGACTCGAATTGTGAAAGTCTGGTGGTAAGTCTGAAGTAATATATTTTCATTTATATTTGGTGTTAACTTTCCAGCGCAAACTTTCTATCCTATCGAAGAAACATTTAGCCCCCTGTTTGGCCTGTTTTTTGAGGGCCTTACATCAGGCCCCCTAGCAAGTTTTATAGCGTCCTCGATCACCTTGCCCCGGGGTTGCGCTGAAACCAGAATGGTGCGCCTTGCACCGCCGTGGTGGCGCACTGCGGAGGGTCAACATCGAGGACAAAACTGCACCCATTGCAGGGTGCTTGCATGCAGCGCTATTTTGCCCCTGGCGCGCAAGACGTGCGCGAACGCGCGCGCGCGCACATTTTGTTGTTTGCAGGTGCTGAGCATCTGCGGCAAGCGCTCAAACCTTGTCAAACTGCATGCTCCGACATACCTGGTTGCAAGCAAACATCAATGGATCTTATAAATAATCCTGGCGACCCTTTCAACGAACCTGTCCACTTTCGGCCGCTCTTCACCACATTGTTTTTGGACGAGGTCGATAAGCATGCCGTCTTCGCTGTTCGAAGAACTTGAAAAAAGCTCATCGATTGCAGCAATTAGCAGCGCTTCCTTTCTCATTGCCGACATCTCCACTGGCTAACTCCGTCAACTCCATTGCAACCGCAGCTATCAGGCCAGAGCATCCGCAGCTATCGGGCCAGACCCCGGCGCACCGCCGATTTTCTCGGTGCGAGACGGGGCAATGGAAAACCGCTCCAACAGGGTGCGCTTCCGGTGATCGAGGATTAAAGTGCGCAGCAAGGCGCCCCGGTGCGAGTGATCGAGGACGCTATTAGTTTACACTGCAATTTAAAGCTTCTTGAGACCCGAATACAGCCACGGGACATAATTACTTTTCAAGCTGGTTATTATTGCCTACAGGCATGTTTCGAACATGAAAGATGTTTTTTTAATAACATAGTTTTAAATAACTGGCATCTTTTTTAAATATCACAGTCATACGTAGACAGGCTAAGAGCTGCATCTCCAAGTAAACATCTCATGCTCGCTATGGTAAAAACTGCATTTTATTGCCTGAACGCAGAGGTGAAGATGGAGTTATGTGTAGTAGACTGTTACTTGGCTGCTGCATCGTGGATTTTCATGCATTAATGAGGAATTCAAAACAGACTTCAAGGTTGCTTCCTGCTGTTTGTGACAATGCAGAGGTCTACATCAATTTAGTGTGAAATTTCTTGAAAGTAGATGAGAAGAATATGAGTGAACCACTTTCGACAGTTCCACATGCATTGGACTTCATATCCACGATGAATGTTTGGAGTAACGACTTCAGACTTCTGGCATTTCTTTACAGAAATAATCTTTTAAACTGGTTTATTATTAGAGGAGACAGCAGAAATTGAATGCCCTCTTACCACACCACCATGAGGTGAGCATGACTGCCAACAGAGAGACACTCTGCCTCGAGTAGCCTCCGCGAGAGACGTTCCTTCCTCGCCTTGTCACATACATGAGCCAAAGAACCACATCGGGTTCACGTGACTAGCACCACCCGCTTTTTTTTTTCTTATCCGGTTTTGTTGCATGGCACATTTTCCACCGTGGCATTGCGCATTCTGAATTGGGCGATTTACCTAAGTAATGCGTCATGGCGAGCGACACTTTTAAGACTATTTTATTTGTGTTGCCTTGACTCTGGCTGGGTGTGGCGCTTTCTCGAGAGGGAGGAAAGTGGTGTTTCATTTGAAATTTCAGCGGTCTGTGTGACATGCACAGATTTGTCATGAATACCCGTGTCATGTGCTGTAAACTTAAGAACAGCATTAAATACATTCTCTTAGTGGTGAATGCAACCCATACTTATCTTTTGCGCACAAAGAAAATGTGAACAGTGTACAGTGCTCCCACTTCTGCGTCAGTCTGATAAAAAGGCCAACAAAGAGTGATACTGCACTAAATCAAGTATCTTGAAATTGGGAGACATACTAGGGATGCTTCTGCAGCAGACATGATTGGCCAGAGAGGTTAACAATGTACAGCTGCTTGCAGTGACCAAATGCACAGCACCATCAGTTTTGTGCCATGCTATAGTTCTATCAAAACCGCCTAAAATTCTTGCAGCTTTTTAGGAAAGGATTAGTGGCACATAACACTGTGCCTATTTTTCCTGTTTTTTGAATGTATATTTTGCTCCCACGTAGCTGATGCGACTCAAAGGTTTATAGTCCTGAAAGCTTGTTTGCTTTGTTATGAATGTTACCAAAAACTTACGTGTGCAAGCTTACCCCTGCCCACACTAACGCAGACCCAGTGAGTTTATTTGGTATGGAAAGCTAAAACAATGTAGTGGCTGCACTATTGTTATGAATCTGTCGTAATGATAGATGTTGCTGATTTTATGAAGTGCTTGTTTTCATCACTCAGGATATCACCCAAAATGCTAGGAGGCAAAAAAAAATGTATATAATGTTCACAAGATATGGTTGAGTAGAGGCTGGGTGGTGGCAGCCGTTTGAGGGAACGAGCTCGCCTGCGGATCTTGCGACCACAAGAGGTTCAAGTAGATTTTATCGCATTAAAGTGCAACAAGTGACTAGAAAAAAAAAGCCTGGGCATGTCATCAAAAGATACCGTTGGGAACAAAAGTCTATGGATCTACACGCACCATGAAATACCCAAATTTCTTTTCTTACTTGCCATGTTGGCGTACACTGGTCCACAGTAAAGTTGCAGAATGGGGCGGGCCCTCCGTTTCATTCCTACTTGACAAAGTTGAGATTTCTTAATTCCACTCTTTTTAACTCCCCGGAATGCCAAGAGTTGTACTATTTCTCCAACTTTAAATGAAATTTTTACTATAGTTGTTTACTAGTTGTGCCTTTCAACAAAAAACTTATTTTTGAAGTTCTGACAACATTGCAGATAATGTTATGCTTCTTTAACGAGAACATATTCGCTCTGTGACCTTTTATTTTTGCAGTGCGTTGCTAGCTGTATAATCTCTCTCATATCTACTCTTTTTGACAGTACATGCATGTTACCTGCGCAAGTGTAATTCATGAATAAATAATGTGATTGCAGAATATATTCAGTAATGTTAATCTATAATGGCATCAATTGGGCAGATTTAGTTGGAATGGAACTGGCACAGTCCTGTAGTGCTAAACCTTCACTAGAATAAGACTGCAAAAACAGGTATCCTTGCCAATTACTCTAAACTAGACTAGGCCGAATTTTTTTACATTTATAAGTTTTTACTGAATACTGGCTCTTTCAGTATCTACCTATAGGTCGCTATCTCTGCCGTGGTACTTACCAACAAAATGGTATTCTACTTATTGTGAAATTCTGAAGTCCTGGAGACTGTTCCAATGACGAGCTTTAATTGCACTTAAACACTAACCTTTAGTTGCCAAGAATGATTCTATTTAGCAAGAACATGCTTGGACTATGACACAAGGATGGAGGCCAAAAAAGTTACTGCCATTCCACTGCTGTGAAGCGGGGTGCAAGCGAAGCTTGGGATCTGCTGCTCTTTGTAACGCCTCACGGCGAGAGCGGCACATCAACGTCGACCCCTTTCTCGAATGAGTTCCCGGTGGCATCAATCAAACATTGCCTGTTCTTTGGCCAAACGCACAACACGTGACCTGCTCCCACTGCCATTCCTTCAATGCAGCCTGCTCTTTGGCAGAACAGACCAAACGCGGCCTCCCCATCTGACTGCTGGGTCTGAACTGGTGTCAGGCGAGCAAACACGCGAACACACCCTTTCCCTCCTCTGGAGGAAGGGGACGCCCGTGATTGGCTCATGCCATGCGCTGCTTCTACTTACCCACCTTAAAGGCAGCGTTTGATGAACTGACGGTGGCTGAATCGGTTAGCGTGGTGGTCTCGCAATCCGGAGGTCGGTGGTTCAAATCCGCAGCCTGATAAGCAATTTCTATTTTTGTGCAGCTTGGGTTTTTTCGCGCGGTAACACCGACACCAGTGAGGCAATACAAGCTTCTGTTAAAAAGGTCGCAAGTGGTTGCATCTTATGCCCGTTCCTGTTGATGTGGACATTCAGTGTTATTTTTCACTGTCAGAAGTATCCTCGAAGAAAAAAGGGGAGGGGGTCAACACTACGGAGACAACGTCGACGTACATGGTAGTTGAAATAAATCGATGATTAAATGTAGATTAGTATGCTGTCATGTACGACGCACAAATTGTTAGATGGATCTGGCGAGCTTCAAGCTCACGTGTCAGCACTCTCACTGGCCTGTTGAGCATGTGCAGTGTCGGTAAGATTAGCATTTCCTCTCTTCATGGTGGATCCACACGACAGACGAAATCCATCTTTTTCGCGACGGACGGCGCATCACATGACTATGCGTCACGGATTTGTACCGTCCGCGCGTCGTCCGCGACCCCCACGGACGGAAAATGCCGTGCTATTTTTCGCATCCGGATTTTGGGAGTTGAACGCTGCGGATTTAGCCTAGCATGCTCTACAGTGTGGCAACAAGCGCGGCTTTGGGATCTTTCTGAAACAGCTTCATCACTGCTGACACCATTCATGTCTGTTCGCGAGCGTGCGACTCGCACAAGAGCGACTGAAATGAACCTGAGCGGACGAGGTAACTTTGTTCTTACATCTCGTGGAGCAGTTCGCCGCGTTGTGGGATATGACTCTCACCGATAACGCGGACACGAGAGCGTAACAAGACCTCTTTCGATGAAACAAGCACTCGTCATCATCCAATTCGGACAAAACGACAGCCATTGCGGCCAACCGTCGTTTCCTTTCGATTGCCATTTTCATTCAGAGTGAAAAACACGTATGACAAAGTCTGACAAAGTCTTTGTTACACCGATGGCGCCATCTAGAGTGAGTAGAAACAAGCAATCATAATAACTTACGTCCACTGAGATCCGCCCGGGCCGCCACAACATTGTCGACGCCATGTTCAGCCATACAGCCACTCTAAGCCTACACGCCGAGAATCTGAGTATCTCTTTCAGAAACGGTGCCCACTCATCACGAATGGATTGCTGTCGAAGCTTCTGGACACAAATTTAAACCAAATACAAGCTTGTTTGAAAATTACGGGTCACACAGTGGACGACGACGACTTCACAGGTTCGAGGCGGACGGCAGTCGCTTCGGGTGGTGCCGCCATGTTTATTTTTCCGGCGCGGTCGTCTGCTCAGTCTGTCCATCGTCTGGATGGGCGGCGGATTAAGCGTCTGCGGCACAGACTTGCGCGGAGCCGTCCGTCGTGTGGATACACCATCAGCGTTGACTGCTGCATTGTGGCGTGGTGGAGCACTGCCATTACGAATCCCCTCACAAACTATAAGCTACCAAGCTGCACTAAGACCAGTTTCACGTCTTTGCGCACTCAAGAATGACAGCACGCATGCATGCGCACTCAGATGTGCATACATACAAATTCTTGATTACATCTCTCATTGTATTGTTACACTAAGGTACGTTTTAATACTGGATAAAATTGCTGCTTAATTTGCACATCACATAGCATTAATTATAAAAAATTCAGCATGTGCATATTATAGCCGGCTATAAAGAAAAAAAAGTTACGGGGCTCCTTCCAACACATCATGCTATGTTTCGCAAGCTGTTCCAACAATGAAATAGAGATGATTACACAATGGTGGCCGCTTTTCTTAAGTTAGCTTCGCTGGAATACATCCGTGTTAGTGGCAAAGCATACGAATTCGGTTTCGTGTCGTGGTGAACTGTGCAAGCTATTTCCGGCCCATATTTCTTTTTAAAGAGTTGCACGCATTCACCATCATCATCATCCTATCTTAAAGTTCAATGCAGAACGAAGGCACCTTCCTGCAATTATCATTGTCTTGCACTAGCTGATGCGAACTTGTGCTTTCAAATTTCATCATCCTTGGCGAAGCTTCCCTTCCCTTGGCGCCCATTCTGCAACTCTAATGGTCCTCTGGTTATCTACCCTATGCATTACATGGCCTGCCCAGCTTCATTTCTTCCTCTTAATGTCTACTAGAATATCGACCATCCCCATTTGCTCTCTTATCCACACCGCTCTCTTCCTGTCTCTTAACATTTATCATTGCATTGCTCTTTGTACGGTCCTTAACGTGTTCTCGAGATTCTTCGTTAACCTCCAGGCTTATGTGCCATACTGCATGCTTAGAAGAACAACGTGTCTACCAAGTTGACATTTTCAAGTTCCCTGATTTTTTTCAGGTTTTCACCAAGTTTCATGTCAAGATGAGCTGACACCATGTCACCTGATGCTGTCACTCTCTGGTAAGCATGTTAAAAAATAAAAACAATGCAGTTTGAACAGTAAGGAGTAGTGTTTATTTTATTCAAAATAGAAAACTGAAACGAGGGGTTTGTAAAATGCACAACTACTAAAAATATCTTCGAAAGAAACCCGGTGCCCCTTTACTCTGTAAAGGCTGACCAGCGAAGCTGCGTATGTGGGCCCCTTAATGGTGAACTGCACCTCTGCTGCAGGTCAGCCTGGTATTGCACTACCTATGGGATTGGCCCATGTGTGGGGAGTGCTTAAAGCCTGCTTCATCTCCGCCGGAGGTTGGACTGGCATTTCACGACCTTCGGGATCAGCCCACATATGGGGAGTGCTTAATGCTTGCTTCACTTCTGCCTCGGGTTGGCCTGGTATTGCAATTTCTTCAGGATCGGCCCATCGTATGAAAAATTGTTAATCTATGCACGGATGTGGTCCGCCAGATCCTCGCAATAGACAGCTTCACTGTAAAAAAAAAAAGTGGTCTAGCTCAGGGCAAATAGTCGAACATATTAAAATGCGAATAAAAAGAGATGCATACAAAAGCAAATAGAGCTATTTGTATCAACTGATAGCAAGCTCATTGGTATTATGCCCGAACTTTGTCACATATCAGATTCTCCAAGCAACTGGAAAGTCAACCTCAACTGTCCTGAGATACTCTCAGACTGCACATAATGCCTCAGTGTTGCATTTCACTGCACTGTTTAAGGGGTTTATTTTGGTGTGGATGTGGGTAACCTGCATCTTAGTGTCAGCCAACACTTTGCTTTTTGAGCTCGAGCTCCTTCAAAGAGGCGGCGGCACAGTTCCTTTCCCAGTCATTCCTCAAAGCAATGGTTCTTCCTATTCTTGTCCTCGTTCCACTGCGTGTTATTTGAAGCATCCTTTTGATCAGTTGTACAGTCCAATTTTTCAGAGTCCCTAAGGGCCGCTACAATGTCCGAAAAAAATGAATGCATGTCTTTTACTGCCCTTAAGGGCCCAAATCGCCACAGGCACTTCCGAAAAAGCTCTGAAGGTCTGCCAGTACACTTATTAGGCATATAGGTGCTTGCACTGTGACAGGAGACGGCAAGTGCACGTATATGTGCTGCGTCCCATACAGTTCACCGCGTAGCATCACTGTGCTGAGGCAAAGCTGCCTTTCGAGGACCAGCAATATGCAACGCGCCGTGCTTTACGAGGATTGCAGAGGCAGAGTGGGTACCATTGCTGACAGCGGTGAATTCTTTCAATGAAAAAGACAGCACTGAATGGCAAGAACCGTAATAGCATACCTAGGCCTAGCGTTCCCGCCATGGTGATTACAGTGGATCTGCGTGTGAGAGTGTCAATTCAAGGTGGTGAGATAACACGGCGGTGTTGACTTTGATTAATGCCATTTCAAATCTGCTGTTGCAGATCAATGGTGAATATCTCGGCAACAGTGGGGACAAATTACTAGTGATTGAGGACCTTGACCAAAAAAGAGTTAGAGTGTGTTTGAAGATTAATATGCAGAAGACAATGTTCAAGAATTCACATCGCCAGTCAGCCTCTAGAGTCTGTACAGGAGTAATTTTACCTAGGTCAGTTGCTCGCAAGGGACCCTGATCATGAAAAGGCAATTTACTTAAGAATAAAAATGGGTTGATATGCATATGGCAGGCATTACCAAATTATGGCTGGGAGCTTACCACTGTCATTGAAAAAAAAATTAAATTATGGGGTTTTACGTGCCAAAACCACTTTCTGATTATGAGGCACGCCGTAGTGGAGGACTCTGGAAATTTCGACCACCTGGGGTTCTTTAACGTGCACCTAAATCTAAGTACACGGGTGTTTTCGCATTTCGCCCCCATCGAAATGCAGCCGCCGTGGCCGGGATTCGATCCCGCGACCTCGTGCTCAGCAGCCCAACACCATAGTCACTGAGCAACCACAGCGGGTGTCATTGAAAAGAAAAGTGTACAACTATTGCAATCTACTAGTGCTAACATATGAGGCACACATTAGAATCAGGTAAATACCATAATTAAACGTTGTGATATATGGTTCTTGCTTGAAAAGTTTCGTAGGGCAAGCATAAATGGGAGCTGTTGACACGCGATCACACGTGTTGAATGCATACATTGTTTCCTAAGCATCGCCGAGGTAGACGTGCTGCCACTAAAGGGGTCGCTATTGGGTTCACCATAGGGGTCAACAGCGAGTCACTGTTCCAAGTTCAAATTATCCTGCGAAGGCCCATTTTACGATCAAAATAAGAGATTCAGGACTGTAGAAATGTATGACTGCTGGCCAAGACCTTTGGCCAGGATTGAATTACCCGGAGTCGAATTAACAGAAGTCGACTGTACCATATATAAGGCAGTGGACTTCGCAGCGAGAATGTATCTCCTACTACACATAGCAGAATATTGGCATACTGCAGTGCTCAGTGGCTGCAGAACAGTAGACTTTGATCGCGGCTGAAAGTCCCAGCCGACACACGTGCATTTCTATAGGTCCAAACTTTAGTTATTTTGATACTAAAATAGGCCTTCACCCAATAATTCCAACTTGAGCAGTCGGCATGCATGCCGACCCCTACAGTGAACCCAATAAGCGACCCCTTTGATGACACACCTCAGAGGACAGTAGATGTGTTAAACAGACTTTATCTCCTGCAGGAAATGCCTATTTTCTGCCTGCCCAGGAGGAGCTCCAAACAGTAATCACAGATCAAAACGTCTGATTGTGTTATTTACCCATTTCTAATGTGCCATCTTTAACGAAACTTCCTTGGCGATTTTCGTATGCTTTACCGCATAACACGACTGTATTGCGGCGAAGCTCACTTTGGAAAATTGGTTGCAATGTGCAACACATTGGACCCTTGTCCATTTTTTTAAAATAGAAATTGTCTGCGCATTTGATTTCTCTTTCATT
This sequence comes from Dermacentor albipictus, assembly GCF_038994185.2. NCBI lineage: Eukaryota > Metazoa > Arthropoda > Arachnida > Ixodida > Ixodidae > Dermacentor > Dermacentor albipictus. Next base: position 3,480,547 of record NW_027225575.1, on the reverse strand, counting down.
TTAGGGGCTTTTGTCCTTTCTATGCTAGTTTGCACTTTGGACACACAGACAGCGGGCGTGTGTTTCACTCTGGGGCATGTTAGAATCTGTACGTAAACCATGGCAAATAAATCGGTCATGCGTGTTGGCATTTCTTCTGCATCTTCTTAAATTTGACCCACCAAATAATTCATTCTGTTTCATCAGTCCCGTCAGTCGAATTAACGGAATGAAGTTAACTGCATTTTGCTTGCTGCTCAAAAGTATGAGCTTGAATAAAAAACATAACATTACAACACATAGGACATAAAGGAGACAAATGAAGTGCTGCAACATGTGCCAACTTGCCTAAGTTAGCACTATATAAGCTTGAACCCAGATGTGCCAGCTGCATTAAGATTGTGACAAAATGTAAAATCGCATGTGTTGGAGACTGAGTAGGTTGGCTTTCCTTCTTGAAAAAGTGTTGCAGAGTGCCTGTTAAGGATTCACTGATTAATGCTGTCAAACTGTCAACAAGGCTGCCAAAAATTATTCTTAATACAACCCTTTCATGGACACAACAAGGTAACAAATTGTTTTGTGTGTGAAGCATTAAGAGTATATTCGTGATCAAATATTGTTCTTAAAAAGTGACCTCAACGAGACAGCACACGACACCACACAAGATCTAACTCACCGTGTGAGCCCGGACTCCCTCTCGGCAGGATGGGCAAGCGAGCGCGATCCCCTCGTCACTTACAACGATCTCACCCAGCATTACAAGTTAGTCAAGAGAACCATGCTGCTACCACACAAAGCGCCCAATAAAGCACAAGAAGTCATGTACAGGTGGCTTCAGACGGGCACCTACCCATGCCCGGCCTTCCTGCACAAAATCTTTCCGGATGCGCACCCTCACAATGCGTGTCTCTACTGTAAGGATGTAGCTAGCCTTGATCACATGCTCTGGGCTTGCCCCCTGGTGCCGGGACCACCAAGGGGAGAGTGGGACCAAGCTCCACACAGCTCGGACCTTGAAGCACAGCTCTGGGTTGTCCATCGAGCCTGCGACGCGGCGGAGGGGCATGGCCTCTCTGTCCCGACGTGGGATTGGCCCGCTGCGCACCAATCGCATGTACCAACGGACCGCAAGAAATTTATTCATCCATCCATCATCAAAGCAGTTGTCAGAAAACATACTGCAGGGAACAGCTAAAACACTATGCATTTCTCATTATAGTGATATTATGTGTGCGTGAGTTTAATAAATAGATAACTTGTGTACGGCAAATTCAGATGCTAACTTCACCAAAGTCATAAAAGCACACAGCACTCTACTTAAAAGAAATCTGAGCATTTGGCCACTGTTGTGTCACCAATGTGCACTGTTATAGCCGTCTTCATTACCAAGCAGAAATACACCCAACAAACTATTTTTTGGGCATGCATGAGAATTTGGGTATCTTCGCAACACAGCCACGTACCTCATAGAGGCAATTAATTATAAGGACAGCTGAAATTTTGGATGCTCAAATGCTTTGCCTTCGTAGTGCGGAAAGCACAACCATTGTTGAGTGTTGTATAATGCCGGTTTTCAAGCGTCAATTTTGCTGCAATATAGCTTGCTACGAGAAGAAGCTTATGCAATGTATCGTGGTGAAGCATACCAGCAGTGGAAAGGGGCCATTGTAACATGGCATGATTTACATTTCTTTATTTACACACATACATACTCTCTTCTGCTACAGCACAAGCACCAAGAAGCCTAATAAGTGTTGTGGTTGGTTTACAAAATTAAGAAAAATTAAATTATGGGGTCTTGTGTGCCGAAACCACTTTTCTGATTATGAAGCATGCCGTAGTGTGGGACTCTGGAAATTTCGACCAACTGGGGTTTTTTAACGTGCACCTAAATCTAAGTGCATGAGTGTTTTCGCCTTTTACCCCACTGAAATGCGGCGGCTCTGACCGAGATTCGATCCTGCAACCTCGTGCTTAGCAGGCCAACACCACAGCCACTAAGCAACTAGGGCGGGTACAAAATTAAGTTCTTTGCCTATCCAAACAAAAATGTTTGCAACATGATATGCATGGTATACCGTCCTTGGGAAGGCAAGCTTAATTGGTTGCTGTTGGCTTTGTGTCTTGCTTCACTCTTGAGCAGCACTTACTGACTGCACAGTAATAACAAGCTCCACCAAATGGCTAGATTACTTCTGTACTACTCCAAGTGTCCCAAAATCTTTTGGAACACGAAGTAGAAAAAAAATTCTGCTCCTAAACTGCTCCAGAATGACAATTTTGTGCTTGAAATCCTAAACTGTCTTGACCACCACCACTGAGGGGTTGATCTTCAACATCACTTATGTACTTAAGATAAAATCTTGAGTAACAATTACTGGTTGTCTAAACATTTTGAAATGGTTTCACAGGTTCTAATTTAACACTTGTTATATGCACTTTTTAAAACATAACAGTGAATAACAATTTTGGTATCAATTTCGGTAACATATTTCAGTATTCTACAGTTGATTTGGAGGATTAGGCGCCATCACTGGTCTGCAATTATGGAAGTTTAGAGATAAAAAAGTGGGGGCAAGAATGTCTACGTTTTACACATTGTCGTTGTACAGAACAAAACCTATGCAAGTTGCTATAAAACTTATTTATATAGTATTTCAAATTACCCGAAGAGAGTATGTAAACAGCTGGGGTTTCATAGTTCTAGGTTCTTGTTATGTTTTCGACTAGCACCTCCCTTTAGATGGCAGTAAAAGGCATGCATTAATTTTTTTTTTGGACTGCCTGATTTTCTTAATGTTTTGTTTTTGCAGTCCTCAGGGAACCACCCCTTGCCGCCAAGAAAAAGCACCTTTGACTGTAGCAGTAATCAGTGATTCGCCTAATTGGCAAACAGTTCAGGATGCCAAACAGCCTCGAGACAGCTGTACCTCTGACAGAAGGCACTAATACACAGTGCAATGCACTGTTTCTGCACTTTATACTGTGGGATTCTCATCCCTTACTCTTGGGTCAAAGGGACGACAGTACAGTAGTGCAAACAATCACAAGGGAATTTATTGCACGTTTCATAGATCAATGCCTGCTAGCCAAGTTGCTATCCACAAAACATGCCAATGGGCGCGCGACAAATCGCGGAAGTCCAACTCACCGTGACCGGATAGCGAGCGAATATGTTTGCCCCTTGCTGGATCCCAACGCCTGGTTGTTCGTGTGCACGGTCACGCGAACGGTGGCTCTTTCACACAAGGCCTCACGAGATGGTCTTGCAGAAGCATGGATCGGTGCACGCGTGGCACGTCCGCGCTGCTTGCCCTCCCAAACCAAAGAGGAAGCGTGTTCTCCCTTGCGCCCCCAAGTAACCCTGCCGTGAGGCGGCGTTGGCAGTGCAACACTTGCGCCATCTCTCGCATGGCCTGGGGCCCGCGGCGAAGCCGCAATGCAGGAGACGGAAGCTATACAGGAAAAACAACAGGGGACGTGCGACAGTCGCGCATCCCCACAAGACAAATGTGATAAGAGCTGTATTATGTGACCTATCATAACTGCGTGGTACCAATACAGACAGGATATGCAGGGCATGTAGCGATGAGGACAGTAGCAATGGAATGATATCACCAGTGTACAGAGCGATGAATTCATTCTTGCTCTGTTACTGATAATCGAGAACTGCATCAATTAAAAAATGTGAGAAAAATCATGTGTGAAGGAATACTACTCATCAAATCTATTGCAATTATTCTCAGACAGCATTCCCTCTTTTTTGCTTTTATTATTAGTGCATTTATATAGTACTGCTCACCTGCTGTTCCATGTGTTCCATCGACACATACACGATCAGTTCCAAGCCTCTTGAAAAGCTCCTGTTGTGGTATGGTCATGATGACTAGCATAAAATCTGTCATCCAAAAGGTCCTCATTTTTTTTCTCTAAAGGAATGTCACTTTTTGGTGTTTAAAGAAGAGCAATGGGTTCTCCTTTTCACTATGCATCCTCTCAACCCAGAGTTGCACGCTCACATAGTCATTATCATGCAGCCGCTCGGTCTTTGAGACTCTGGCATCCCTCATTATGTTGCGGAGACCCTGCTTGCTTAACAGGTTAATGCGGTGCAATGTCTCAACCACATTGGACTGCACATTATCCAGTACTGCATCAATGAACACGCCTTCTCGCAGCTTGTCTTGACAGAGTAGAGAAAAAGTGTATATTAGTTGAAGCATAAGTAACTATTACCGAGCACGCAAGGAAGTGAAATGGGCACTGATGAACATTTTTAATATCATTATTTAGAATTCCTTTAATTGAATAATGAGTTACATTGCCTTACAAAAACCTTTTGCAATGGTGTGTGTTAAATAGTTCAAGCTGTCGCAATTTTTGTTCTTTTTAGGTCAGTTCTTTGCAAGGACATGGTGCTATGCAGCCTTCAGCTGCTGAAGAGGCAAGATTACATATTTAAGTGTTTCAATGTTTGGTGTCATTGATAAACCGTCATAGGGATTATCTGCACCAGTGCTATCAGGTACGTAAGTGAAGAAATTTATTGTGTGTACCAAGTTTACAGCTAGGCTGCCAATTTCATCCTTCACTGTTGGTAACCTTGTCCGCACAAAAGACATTACTGAAGCATTGTGAAAGCATTGCACTGGACTGGACATGTGAAGATTGTGGTTCATATCCTACCCAGGGCAAAAATGTCTTCCACTTTTATTTCCTTTACTAAATATTGCCATTATTTACAATTTCTATCCTTCAGTTAGAACTTCATTTTCCAATTACATTCCACAGCAGAAGTTATTGCCACTTCCATAGTGGCATGCCACCATAGAAGGGCAAAACAGAGTCGGCAATCGAAAACGTGCAGCATTTCCAGATTAACTTAAATATAAACATCACTGTTACTGACTGCATTGATGGACATAATTTGATTAATGTCAATATAAAAATTTTCAATTAAAGCTTTCAGCAATTATTTATAGAGTTGATTTATCAGTCACTCATCCATATTTACGGAGCAGACACACCTGTGAACGTATGCTTTGAAGGCTATGCAGTCATGTGGGTTTTTGAGTTAAAGGTATTATTTCAGTCAAGTAGAGTACTGACTGGACACTTGAAGCTGTTTTACGAGTTCATGTCTAATACCCAGGGTGTCTACCAAGTTGACATTTCCAAATTCCCTGAGTTTTCCAGGTTTTCCCCGAGTGCCATAGCAAATTTCCCTGAGTGATGCAGAACTATGTTTTATATCAACACGGGCTGAAACCATATCACCTGATGCTGTCACTCTCTAGTAAGCACATGAAAAAAAAAGCAACTTAATCCAATTTGAATACTAAGGAGCAGTGTTTATGTTATTCAAAAAGAGAATAGACGGCAGGGGTTATTAAAATGCACAGCAAATAAAGTGTCTTCGAAAACAATTGCAAATAGGGTCGGACATTATCAAATACGAATAAAAAGGAGATGCATACAAAGGCAAATATTTTCTAATATGAGCTATTTCTATCAACTGATAGCAACCTCTGTGGCATGAGGCCTGAACTCTCACAATTGAGATTCTGTCTCAACAGCTCGTAAGTCAACCTCAACAGTCCTTACATACTCTCAGCCCGCGCACAACGCCCGAGTGTTGTGTTGCACTGCTTCAAAGAGTGTATTTTGGTTTGGATGAGAGACACCTGCATCTCGGCATGAGCCAAAACTTTACTTTTTGAGCTCGAGCTCTTTCAAAACGGCGGCAGCAAGCTTCCTTTCTCGTTTATTCCTCAATGCGTAGGTCACTTCTGTTCTTGTCCGCCCCAAGGACCATTTGAAGCATCTTAATCAGTTGCACAGTCCACGACCGATTTTTCGAGCTCCCTAGGGGCTGCGAAAACGTCCGAAAAATCGGCCAGTTGGAAAAAAATAAATGCATGTCATTTACTGCCCTTAGGGGCTCAAACCGCCACAGGCACGTTCGAAAACACTCTGAAGGCCTGTCGGTACACATATTAGGCATACCTGTGCTCGTACTGTGACAGGAAATGCCAGGTGCCCGCGTGCGTAATTAAGATATACATACTGTATTGCGTGGCAATAGCCCCTTCCCACGCTTGTTATGCTTCACTGCAATACTTTTCCGTAAGCTTTACCGAGTAACATTTCTGTACAGAGGCGAAGCTGACTTTCACGAACCGGCATTATGCAACGCACCATGTTTTCCAAGTTTCTAAGCCAATCGCAAGGACCACAAAGGTGGAGTCCGTGCCATTGCTGACAGCAGCGAATTCTTTCAATAAAAAGTTCGGCACCTAATGGCAAGAAGCTTCGTAGCGAACTTCGAAGCAGCTAGGCCTAGCGTTGCCGCAGTGGTGGCAACGGGTGCCAGCGGATCTGCGTGCGAGTGCCGGTTCGAGGCGGCGAAGTAATCAAAACGGCAGCGGTGGTGCCTTTGATTAATGCCGTTTCGAACCTGCGGTCGCGGCAAAACGTCCGGAAAATCGGACGGCAAGGAGTTCTTACGTCGGAAATTTCACACGTTCTGATACGTTGACACTATGGGGTACGAGGTGGCGCCGCAAAGCCGTCCAAATTATCAGGAATCCGGAAAGTCGCTCGTTGACTGTACACTGGCAACTCCTCCTGCCAACGACAGGGCGTCAAAGACGAGTCATTACGATTCCTGTCTGCTACTCGAGCCAGCATTACCGCGACTTTCGACCCTTTCAATAAAACTGCCGCTAATTTTCCCTGATAGAGGCCCAAATTCCCTGAGTTTTCCCTGACTTTTTCCAGACTACTCAAAATCCCTGAGAATTCCTGGTTTTCCCGGTTGGTAGGCACCCTGAATACCCCTGTCACACGGCAAATCTAATGTCATTTACAACAAATGACATTTCCTGATAATGCCATTTCTTTGGTGTCACACGGTAAAACGTAAGGACATTTTCGAAAATGACATTTACAAACAAATGAGTTCGCCAAACTCATTTGCATTCGTTTGGAACTGAATGTGTATCCTCGACACCACAAGTTTACCAGTTTTTTGCAAACAGTACATGCTTCTTTTTTGTTTTAACAAGAAATAACTGTTATTCTATCCATTTTATTACCTAATTATTGCTTTAACAACATTAAAGTCCATCACGTGCGTAAATTCAGAAAACTACTCTCAGTTTAGTGACCAGACAGCCCTCTTTCGCTGCAGCAGTTGTGTTAGTTCTCACCGGAGCATCGGCCGCGGCCACTTCAATTGACTTGGCGTAAAAGCGTGCGCATGTTTTCCTGTGGCACGCTCCAAGAATGAGGATATTAGAAGGTCGCATGCACATCAGAACGGCGATGACATGCAACTGCCCTTCTCTTACCACTTTAGCAGATGTAGCGGACGCACGTATCGTTCTCTTCGCCCTGTTGCTTGCCTTAGCTGGACTCGACTTCGTTGGCAATGTCGACAAGTCAGTGATCAAACGCTACGGTTTGAAAGCAACGATCACATATTCTAGTGGAATTTAGCATATTGGAAAATAATTATTGGACAAAAGTGGGTTTGAGGCGTGTCTTTTTTTTACTATCGTCATTGTCATCATTTTCAAATGACAGTTTTCGCCGTGTGACAGCGCACTGTGATAATGACATTAATCGCAAGAAATGTAATTTGTTGGAAATGACATTAGATTTGCCGTGTGACGGGGTGTAAGCCAAATTATCGTGATCATTCCAATCATGTTTCATTCACATAGCTGATTCATGAGCATTCAAAATATTTAGGTACCATAGGTGCCACTATTCTTTTCATTTTCGTCCAAACGTATTATACAACAGTGTAACTTATATATGCAAGACCAACATGAGATAATCTTTTTCTCCAGCAATGTGCTTGCAGTTTATTTTGCCTGCTAGAATGTGCGGCTCATGAAAATTTTTTTTACTGAAGTTTATTGCCCTGAAATGGCTAAGTACGACATTTTAGGATAAGTGTATAAACATGCACAATCGCATTTCACGATGCTGACCCAAGTTAAGATAGATGCATCTTATACAATGAGATATATACACATATTTTTCCTTTGAAGGTTGTGAAAAGAGGGGGAAAGGGGGTGATTTGTACAACAGTTCAAATTATAGTCCAGAAAGTATGGCACATGGTTTGTGAGCCCTACATATGGTAGACTGAAATACAACTTGAGCTGATGAAAGTTTCACATGGAAAGCACATCTGCTGTGGATGACCTACAGTAGTGGTGAGAGGTCGCAGTTTCATCAATGTCTGTAATACTTGCACATCAGTTTCAGCAAAATGGCAGACATAATTATGTACAATGCACCTTAAGTAATCCCAAGTGGAAATTATTCCAGCTTACTGCTATTTTGAGACATTGAATCCCACTAGGATCATAAGTCATACCAATCCAGTTAACTGCAAGCCTGAAAAATAAAGCAGAAAGAGAAAAAGCCACAGTCTGCTGCGTGGCCTACAGTGCACCAGGAGGCACTACACCTTCCTGCTTGGTACATGAAGTGATGCAAACAAGTATAAAATAACTAAAGTCGTTGCCTGCAATAAGAATAGCCATATAGGTCAAATGTAGGCCACTGGCTGTGCCAAGGTAGTTGTTACCACTGTGAAATTGGAGAACGGTTCCCTTTTCTCTCTCTCTCTGAACTCTTCAGGCATTGATACAATGTAGCAAAATGATAAACATGTTTATGATGTCTTTAACTATAATGCCCTGCAGTCAGTAAAGTGGCCTCGAATTATGTGGAAATCATGAATTTCAAATGCACTAACATGTGCTCCAATTTCATTGCATGGTCTGGCATGAGTATTGCCTTGTATTTGGGATGTTGAAAACTCAACAACCACTCTTTATGTATTATAAAGCAGAGCAAAAGCGGTTTCTTACCAGCAATAGCAGTTCTTTCCGACTTGGACAGAAAAACACCACCCAGTTCAAAGTCGTGGCCTCTGTGCTTGAATTGGAAAACCACATACATACCTGTGTTGTCTTCAGTCACAGCCATTGCAACAAAACATCTTTTTCCACACTTAACACTTGAAGGCCGCTTCAGCTTTTGTTTACTTGTAGCTGTGGAAAAAGATAACCGGGTGGTTTATTCTAACTTAAGCACTTTACATTTACACCATTTAGCTACTATTCAACTTGCCTGAAACCTGGCTACGTGAACGGCGCAAAGGTGCGGTATTTTCACGCTTTCAGGGCAACGCAGCGTTTTCAGCAGGGGTATGAGAAGAAGACCTAAATATAGGAAACAAATAGTGAACGTGCAAGTAATTCAGTTTGAGATGGATCATCTACTAGACTTTTCAAATATTGAGTAATATTTGCAGTAATGCAATGGATTGCCCGAGGTCAATGCATTGCATGCAGCATTTCAAGGGCACTTGGTTTGTCTCTAAACAAGAACACAAAACAAATCTGCGTTTTTACATGCCAATACCACGATCTGATTATCAGGCATGCCTCTCTCAGTAAAAATTCGTCCTGGCTGTCAACACCAATCGAAGCAATTACTATATGCAATGCTAACAGGGTACGGTGACAAAAGCAGCATTCATAGCAAGCACAATGGCATGCGCTAAGACCCATTGACCACTGGAAGGCACACAGTCTGCATTGCATACATGTGTTCTTGCACGTGGTTCCGAACTGTATGGCAATTTGTGATCCTTTAAGTACAGAAACTAACTTCTGTGCACACTTGTGATGGTTGTTGACTTGTGAAAAGAGGGGGAGGTTACTTGTGCCAGGTTCAAATTATTGTCTGGAAAATATCGTATATGGTTTGTGAGCCCTGCATATAGTAGAATAATATGCAAGTTAAAGTGATGAAAGCTTCACATGGAAAGCAGATCTGCTGTGATCTTATGCACTGATACAGCAGTGCTTCATCAGTTATCAAAAACCCGTACGAATGATCTCGGAAACAATCGCCAATCGTACCAATATATTAACACCAAGCTTCCTGCGACTGCTTGCAGCCCATATCACTATCAACAAAAGCTAATTTCATGGCACACTACCCTGACCATTGGCCCTAATCAGCACCGCTTCATCAGGTCGGTTGGGTATCAGCAACTAAAGCTTTATGCACTAACATGTGCTCCAATTTCATTGCATGGTCTGGCATGAGTATTGCCTTGTATTTGGGATGTTGAAAACTCAACAACCACTCTTTATGTATTATAAAGCAGAGCAAAAGCGGTTTCTTACCAGCAATAGCAGTTCTTTCCGACTTGGACAGAAAAACACCACCCAGTTCAAAGTCGTGGCCTCTGTGCTTGAATTGGAAAACCACATACATACCTGTGTTGTCTTCAGTCACAGCCATTGCAACAAAACATCTTTTTCCACACTTAACACTTGAAGGCCGCTTCAGCTTTTGTTTACTTGTAGCTGTGGAAAAAGATAACCGGGTGGTTTATTCTAACTTAAGCACTTTACATTTACACCATTTAGCTACTATTCAACTTGCCTGAAACCTGGCTACGTGAACGGCGCAAAGGTGCGGTATTTTCACGCTTTCAGGGCAACGCAGCGTTTTCAGCAGGGGTATGAGAAGAAGACCTAAATATAGGAAACAAATAGTGAACGTGCAAGTAATTCAGTTTGAGATGGATCATCTACTAGACTTTTCAAATATTGAGTAATATTTGCAGTAATGCAATGGATTGCCCGAGGTCAGCATTTCAAGGGCACTTGGTTTGTCTCTAAACAAGAACACAAAACAAATCTGCGTTTTTACATGCCAATACCACGATCTGATTATCAGGCATGCCTCTCTCAGTAAAAATTCGTCCTGGCTGTCAACACCAATCGAAGCAATTACTATATGCAATGCTAACAGGGTACGGTGACAAAAGCAGCATTCATAGCAAGCACAATGGCATGCGCTAAGACCCATTGACCACTGGAAGGCACACAGTCTGCATTGCATACATGTGTTCTTGCACGTGGTTCCGAACTGTATGGCAATTTGTGATCCTTTAAGTACAGAAACTAACTTCTGTGCACACTTGTGATGGTTGTTGACTTGTGAAAAGAGGGGGAGGTTACTTGTGCCAGGTTCAAATTATTGTCTGGAAAATATCGTATATGGTTTGTGAGCCCTGCATATAGTAGAATAATATGCAAGTTAAAGTGATGAAAGCTTCACATGGAAAGCAGATCTGCTGTGATCTTATGCACTGATACAGCAGTGCTTCATCAGTTATCAAAAACCCGTACGAATGATCTCGGAAACAATCGCCAATCGTACCAATATATTAACACCAAGCTTCCTGCGACTGCTTGCAGCCCATATCACTATCAACAAAAGCTAATTTCATGGCACACTACCCTGACCATTGGCCCTAATCAGCACCGCTTCATCAGGTCGGTTGGGTATCAGCAACTAAAGCTACAGTTAGCTGATGAATCGACTCATATCTATTTGCAGAGGCCAGCAAACCACCTTGTAACAAAAGAGTGCATGGAATGGTAGCAATGTTGTTTGTGTCCACCACTGCCATCTTTGCATCCATTTGTGCTATGGCCCCTCCTTCTGGACGCCGTTCATAGCCTCGCGGCAGTCTCTTGTCGAGCTTCTTGCATTGTTATCGGGTGTAATACACTTGTGCATATGCCATAGTGCATATGAAAGCACATGCGTCATTTGCAATGCACATAAGACATTCACCTTCACTTCTTTTGTTATGTGTGACAGAGCGAATTGTTTTAGTGCAGTTGTAATTTCTTGCCTCTCCGACGCCTAGGCACACAGCTGCTTTCATTAGCCCACAAAACTTTTATTTAATTATTTACAAAGGCTTTCTACCTACTTAAATAAAAGTACTTGCAACATACTGGCATGGTACCAATTGGCTGGTTCTGGGTGTTAAAATTTTCTTAAATGTGTAAGCATCTCTATGCTTACCAAACCTCCATCACGCAAGATAAAACTGTGGGCCGATCCCAGAGATAGTGCAATACTGGGCCGACCCACGGCGGAGGTGAACAGCCTTCAAGCACTCAACAAAGTGAAAAGTGCATACAATATAGATAGAGCATGCAGCAGCGAGTGGCTTTACCTTTGTTCTGCCTGTCGCTACCACGAGATCGAAGCAGCGCTCGCAAATCTCTCAGCACACACCGCACCGTGCCCCTTTCGCAGATCGCTTTCAAGATATGGGCTTGCTCTTCAAGGCAAAGCGACGAGAACACGGCGTTCAAGATATGGTCCACGCAGCGCATAATGGTTTGACGTAGATGGATAAGGCACTAAAGAGCAGTATCAGCTTGTAATGATCAGAACGTCATCAGCACACCTGGTGCTGCCGTCTGCAGCAGTCCGTGTTGCTGCGACGCTGCTGTTTATACCGGTCATATTAACATCCATAACACTTTTTTTTGTTCAAGTACTCTAAAGAGCCCAGGAGGCATAGGGGTGGGGGATGTTACGATTGGCCAGCGGGGATAGTGACCTTCTGGCTTCGCTGCAATGAATCGCTTCGTGAAGCCAACACGCCCCCTTCGAATAGCCCTTCGGAGCCAGTAAGGCTAGACACGTTTGGTGGACAGGATTGTTAGCTGGTTCGCTGTCACCTTCAGGGACCAATTGGAGCAAGAAAACTCCTGGAAATGTTTGTTCTATGGCGTTCCCCCATGTACTCTGGTAAAAGTCACAGTCATGACAGATTCAGCAGCTAACTGCAGAGTCAGCTCGGGAACCAAGACGTGCCAGCTTGAGTCAAGCGTGACAACACCTGTCTATGAGGCCCCACTCATTTTGGTGTGTTCAGTAAAACAAAAGTGCAAGAGAGTGTGTGAACCTTCGCCCTCAAAGGCGGGTACTTCGACGACTTTGGACGCTTTGGTTGGATGAAGGTTGGATGGCAGCTTTCCCTGGCCTAGGGATCTAGTAAGGAGAGAGAGTGTTTAAGCATTTTCGGCTGTTCAGTGTGCATTTCAGTCATGCTAGACTGATCAGATGTAATGTTCTCCACCCTTCATGTAGATATTGTAAATAAATCCCCTACTCTTCATTCTTAATGAGAACAAGTTCCTCCCTTCAACAACATCCTTAGCATGAATGAGTCGAACAATGGTATGGGCCAGGTACCCTTTTCATGGCAGACACCAACTCTTACAGGGATTACAATGAAAGGAGCAAAAAATACCAAATGTACACAACTAAACAAGAAATATGAATTGGAACAACATGAATTAGTGCAAAAAAAATGACTTATTACAGGGTATATACAGTGTGTGAAAAAAACATAGTAATTACAAGGTTCAAGGTTCCTAAAATACTTGACTTATCACAATGAGCTGTTTCACATTACAAAACAATGGAAAAAAATTTAAGTATAGATTTCTAAACAGGAAAGCAAAATTGCATATTAAATAAGAACATCAAGAAATGCAACTGGAACAGAACAGCAAGGTAAGAGGTAGTTCAGATATCTAGGAACAACTTCAAATTATGTACAAATGAGTCGTGTCAGATAGCGAGGAGGAGAGGTGAGTGGAAAAACGGATTAGTGTGGGCGAAGATGGGTGCGATTTTAAGTTGGTGATCAAGCCGTCAAGACACACGTCACAAGCTAGTCTGATATTTAGAGTAACGTGGGACAACCGATTGGAGTAAAGTTTATGAAAGAAGGACAATATTGTCAGAAGCCTGCGTATATTGAGAGGAGCTAAATTAATTTAATATTTGATTTCCGTAACTCTAGATGTATGCGAGTAGTTTCTTGTGATGAAGCGAGCAACCTTATTTTGCAAGGACTAGTTTGTGTTCGAGGTAGGCCTCGACACAAATTAGAGTCGGAGTCAAGTAAGCGAGAAATTTTGTCTTGGAGTTAGCTGAGTGCAAATAGTGCCTTATGAAGCCAAGTGATCTGGTTGCTTTAGTAGAGTTTGCCGTTTTTACACTCTGCTAAGCAGCTGAGCGGAAGCGCGAATGCACATGCGCCCTTCGCTTAGGTGCAAGCGGGCTGGCGGAGTCAGAAACACGGTCCGCTTACAAGCTGCCTGAGCAGAAGGTTGCTGCCATTTTTTCCTAGCAAGGGTGGTCGATGCACACACCTACTCTGGCTCGTGCATCGAGGCACCTTGTCTGCCTTGCTCTTTACAAGATAGATTTGCACAGACGAAGACTTATGTCTGCTAGAAGGTGCGCATGCTGACCCATTTGAAAACCTCGCAGAGCGGGAGTATGTGATGCACGCTGTGCAGCACGTTAGCATCAGAAAGGACCAGATTGGATGCAAAATGCAAGCTCGCTGGCTATCACGTGGCATTCCCCAAGATGCATTCCAAGATGGGGTTTATTTTCCACTGGATAAAATGGACCAGTAACGCATTACAAGTTCATGTTTAGATGCTTTATGGACAAATAAGCTATATGTTTTCGTTTTACTTATAAAAGTTTTACTTATAAGTTGCCGATTATGTAAATTTCATAAGTTGCCGAAAAGATGCCGATTATGTAAGTTTCATCTTTCCAATAACGTAAATTTATATGAGAATAAACAATGTTGTCTTTTTCTAAAATTGATGGGAACCTTACTTCTGGATCAACCCTCGTATGTCTATCATGTCATTAACGTAAATGTCGAAGGGGACCTAAAATGCTGCCCTGTGGGACACCTAACAATATTGCCCTGTCGAAGGAAATACTATTTCCAATGACAATGTATTGCCTGCAATCAAGCAGATACGAACACAACAAAATGTGTCATTCCGTTTACACCGTTGGCAGCGAACTCTGTTAATAAAATCTTGTGTTGCATTGTCAAAAGCCTTGCTGTAGTCAATAAATATCCGGACTACTAGGTTTCATTTTTCTAGCTTCTTGATTAACGCCTGCTGAACAAGCAGTGCAGTTTCTGTAGAGCAGGTCATCAAAGGTGTTTCTCCATCGCCAGGGTTCGTGTCATGCTCTCCAACCATGATTCCTCACTCCTTTGTGCCCTCCAGAGGGGCACGGTCATGGCCTCCGAAAGAAGGGGCTTAAATCACCACAGCAATTAAATTGCAATTTTTTGCTTTTAACATGCTTCAATGCAATACATTGCATAAGCTTCCCTGCTTAACTCAACTGTAATGCGGCAGAGGTGACTTAAGGAACACTTTCTAGACATGCCAAACAATATGTGCATTCTGGTCGGAACTACACCTGACTTAACATTCCGACACGTCGGCATATGGATGGCCCTTGTGCAGTTTAAGAGCACGAATATGCATGCTGGTTGTGGCTTGAGGAAATGTGATTGCTTAAACAAGTTTCAATGCCAATGCCCTAGACTGAGCTTCACCGCAATGCAGTTGTGTTATGCACTGAAGCTTCCGTGATGTATTGCGGTCCATCACTGCAGCAACGTCAGAACCAGCTTTGAATGGGTGTCAGGTGAGTTATTAGATGTCTCGGTGCTCATATTGCGACAGATGACGGCACATGTGCGCATGTATAGCCGGGAACATGTGCAAGGCTGTGTTGCATTCTCGTATACGGAGCTTGCATATGGGCGAAGCAAGGGCCCAAATCACCACAGCCCTGCCGGAAATAGCCCTAAATCCCTGCCTGTACACTTCTTAAGGGTCTCGGTGCTTTTACCGTAACCGGAGATTGCACATATAATAGTATATTTTCAAAACTTAGCTCATTGGAACATCTTCCTGTTCATGCTACGCACACAAAAATGAGGAATAAGAGAAAAATTATGCAGATCCCACACCCTGCGGGAATTGATGTAAGTGAAGCTTTCCATGCTGGATGCTCTGATTGACGATAATTAGCAGTGTTGACGGCTAAAGCTTAATTTCTTCAACATTTATGCTAACATGAGATTGGCGAATTGATGTTAAACGTTACCTTGTGGGCACCACTGCTGTTTGCCTGCGCAATAGGCAGAACACACAGGGAGGGGTGTTTGCATGAGGCATTGTTGTGGGCCATATCTTATAACTCCTGAGAAGGTTGAGTGTTGTCATTTCCTCATATGGCACATCGCGTTATGGCGGAAGTATTAAACTTAGATTGTGGGGCTGTACGTGCCAAAACGACACTCAGATTATGAAGCACAGCATAGTGGCAGACTCCAGATTAATTTTGACACCGTGATGTTCATTAATGTGTCCCAAAATCTAAGTGCACATGGGTTTTCTATTTCGCCCCTGTCGAAATGTGGCTCCCGCGATTGGGATCAAATCCATGACCTCTCGCAATGCCATAGCAGCAGAGCTAATGCGGCGGGCACAGAAGTGTTGATTTGATGGTCAACCACTTCTGTAGTGTTTCCTGGACGCTGCGGTGCGTTTTAATTAATGCGGCTCTGCTTCTGCACGCCCTGTGTGAGTTGCTCACTTGACATATTTGCATGGTGTTTATTTTTTCAGAAATAGCAGCAACATATTGCACTGTGCCTTGAACATAAGCACCCCGCAACCGCTGTTGTATGTTAGTGGAGTTTCCTTGCCTTCTCACGTCACTTCCCCCATCTTATATGGGAACTGCCTCTTCTCCCTCTTCTCTCTACAGTTCTATCTGTGTCCCCTCTGGCCTCGCACGTAAGCATTGCAGTTTCTTCAGTGCTTCCGAAAGGAGTCACGGATAATTGCAGCTGTCAGGTGGCTAATGTGACAACGGCCAGGGAGCTCCAGAGGGCATTGTGCACATTCGATGCGCTGGGGTGAAAACAAGCTTCTCCCATCTCCTTTCCTCTCTTACTTGTGCCTGTCATGTATATACACACTCTGAACACCCCCCTCCCCCCTCCGACGTGGTGTGTGTGACATCAGCAGCTGGAGTGGGAAAGTGAAAGGAAGAGACAAAGAAAGCTTCACTTTAAAACAAAATGCGTAAAGGTTTCTATGCTTACCCAATGAAAAAACTCGTCCGTCACGTAAGATGATTGCTTTCAAGATAAGGCCCGCATGAGCGAGCGAATTGTGAGATCGGGCCTGCGCAGCCGCGCCATAAGCAGCGGCCGCTAATGTACAGTTGATAATGGTTTGCATCGAGAGGAGGCAGCATCATTGACATCTACGTATGACGTCTACCTAACGTGACACTGTTCAATTACGTCACGTAGAACAGCACGCATTGGCCAATGCTCATCTTCCATGAAGCAGCAACATCATCCAAACGCACCATGATATAAAAGGAGTGAAGAGTGCTACTACTGGCCTCTGCTTCATACTCATGCTGGTCTTTGTTTAACATTTCGGTGTTGCATCTGCGCTTCTCCATTTCATGATTTTTTCGTGGCATTTCTCGCAATTATATGAAACGCAGCAGCATATGACGACAAAACAGTAGGTGATCAGTAGCAAATGCTTATGCATCAATTAGATAACTCCGACAGGATACTCTGCATGTAATTTTATCTTTTTCCACTTTCAGTATGCTTCAGCGCTATGGTATGCTTGACCGCGTAACCTTGCTATGTCCAGTGTTTATGACCCTTTCCCACTGTTGGTATACTTCATCACAATGCTAAGTGCATGGTTGAATGCGTAACACCACTGTATTGGGATGAAGCTAACTTATGGGTCTGACATTAGACAGCTTTAATTTAGCGTACGCAACTATAGCGTATGCTATACGCTATAGTATATATAGCGTATGCTAAGCAGCACACATTTTTTTCAGTTTTAGTTGGCCTGCGAGATGTTCAGATCTCAGAGGCCATGTGCCGTCATTGCAGCTATCTCCCTACTGTAGCTATAGGTGGTGCTAACATGTCGGATGTTTCTTTCGTTAGGCGTCGACTCACTCGAAACGAGAAGCGATCTCGAAAACACCACAAGGTTATCCATAATACTCTGTCATCGAAGCAGCCTGAGACTAAGCGAAAGCCATTTACACAGTCAGTTGCTAAGAACGAAATCCATTTACAAAAGCAACGCCAAATTCAATTCAATCAAAGCTGGCAGCCGGGGCCGCCGCCATGTTTCACGCCAATTCCGCAAACCACACAAAGACGCTAATGCTCAATCTGAGAAATAGTGTGTGTACGCTATACGCAATGGGTCGTTTAGCATTCTGCGCATGCACAGTGATGTATGCTAAACTAAAACTGTCTATTATGCAGCACATTTTAGATGCTTGCTGGTTTTAAAGTCCAAAAGCTGAGATACAACAGCGTCACACACTATCACGTGAGGAAAACGAACCGCGGCATGCAGCAAGTAGCGTCAGCATAAGCACTAGATTACAATCGAACAGCTCTAGAATGAAGACCACAATTAATTTGCCTGTAAAACAAAGAAACCAATGCGTCCCTGGTGGCTGATTGACGTTTATAAAACGAATGCCGCACCAGTGCCGCCAGTGCCCCACGAAGATGTCACCAGGGTAAGCTGTGCGCTAGCGCTAACAGCAGTGTATTTGAAGAGCGTGCTGATATTACTAGTGCTGTTGCTCTGCCCCAGGATTCACTCACCTCATATGCTACTTGTTGTAACGGATCAATGGCTGACGAATGCATGGATAGGCCGCGAATGTCAACGAAGGCGACCAAAAATTTTGCAGCAAGGGAGGCTTGGGGAACTAGACAATCGGGGGCTTTGCTTTGCATGGTTCCTGCATTTGGTTGGAGAGCAAGCTGGGAACCTCAATGGAGCACAGGGAGGCTACAGTAGAACATGCTGTCAGGGATATTTTGCAGAGAAAGATTAGCGGTCTTTTTCATTAAGTCTCTCTTGAATTCTTGTTAAAGATTTTCTTTTGTTGAAAGTGCTTAGCTATTGTGAGCAGTGAGCTGCGCAACCTTTAAAACAAAGTGACCTGCATAGCGAAGGATTTTGAAGGTGCGAGCACTTTGTTAAAAAGGCTTTGACTACATAGATATATTCAGAGCAGCGCTTTCTGCCCTTTAGCCCATGCAGAATTTGTAGGTCCTATTTGCGCCACCAGGATCTGCCGATGTACTGCAGTGAAGCCTTTAATATGTGTCCCAATGTCCAATGCTGCGGAGTTCAATATATCCATTTAATGTCTGAGCAAGTTTGATGTATGAAGTTTCATATACATGTAATTCTCTTGGTGATTCACTACCTGTTATTTAAGCAATAATTCTATTTATAATTGTTTCATATAACAAGGTTCAATTGTAATGAATTATTGTATATGACATTCTTCCCATTATTATAACTAATACTCTCAAGCTTGGAACCTCCAAGCTTCCTCATACAGTTGGCCAATGTGACAGTACACCTGACACAACAAGCCATGTCGTACACTTACTCTGTGCATATTCACAGCCCATGCAAGCTTGTGCTGAAAGCTTGTTGCTGCTTGCAGAGGTAAACATTTCACTTGACTGTTGTAATGATCTCGCTGACTGTGTGATGGAATAAACAGTCACTCCACAATAAAACATAGTATGAGGCCATTTTGTAAACATGAGTTTGAAGTAAAACTGTGCCATGCATCATCGAAAAAGGAAAACAACATTACAGGGATGAGCATAGTTATCGTGGGCTTGTCTCTATAGCTTTTATGTCTTGCTTAATCCACATTATGCTGCACAGTTTTAGTTGAAGCGGTTATTGGCTGGCAGACGTCTTCCCATCATGTTACTACGAGTTTTGATGAAAGCAGTCTTGGCCAGCCTCTCTACCCCTGGTTCTCTGGCTTAGGTGCTGGTGCCTCCAGTAGTTCAGATTTGAATGGGTGCAAATTAATTTTCCCTCTCAGTGAAATCATACCAACTTTCCCAGGTTACCGGGCTTCTACAATTCCTCCTAAGTTGGACTTGTTCAACAGCTTTACCGAGTACTTTAAGTAGGCAGTGTATTCTATGTCGTAGGGCAAACAGAAAATTAGCATAAGCACTCTTGCTTTCAGGCTGCCATAGACTTCGAGTTAAAAGTGCAGTCCAGATCAACATGTCCGACCTTGATCCCTCCAGTCTATGTGCCAGCCTTCCCTATGAGCCAATACTTGCGCAGGTGAACATACCTTCTTTGTTCCATGCAAAACATTTTGTTAACTGTTTCCAGGAAAAAGTAGTTCAAGCATAAATGGCTAACACATGCTCTTCATACCAGGTTGCCATGGATAATGGAGACGATAGGAAAGTACAGGCCAGCGTCGCTGTCCCAGATCCATCCGTCAGCTTCTCTGTCACAGGTCCATGTGTCCTAACTGCTGGTCTTCAATGGGAGTTGACACTGTCTCCTTCTATAAGGGCATTTTCTGACATGCTCTTCTGTGGGAGAATGCCCCATTCATAAAAAGGAACAACAAAGATTGGACACGAAATGGTGCAGCTAAAAAAAAAATTACTTGCTAGGTTCGCCACCGGGCCATACGCGTCGGCGCTCGTGACTCGACAAAAAGCAGCCGCAGCGGCACGCGCAAGCTCAGGCTTCACATAGTTTCGCACCCATCGCAAGAGAGGCACCTCACGGCTACATTCGGATATTGCCGGCGCACAAGGAGGAAGTGCAGAAACATGCACGCTTGCAGTCTCGGAGGGATGCGCATGCGTGCAAACTTGATACCGTGGGTGCACAGCTAGAAGGGGAGAAGGGTCGTTTTTCCACACGCTCGCGCACCCTGTAATATTTTGTGGGCGAGTGTACATACTAGACATATTGTCTGTAGTGCTTATTTTTGAAATGTGATCTTTTGGGACATATAATACATATAATATGCATCTTGGCTTTGTTGCACATTAAGAATTTATTTTATAAATACTATGTAATTATCTGAAAAGATTAATGTTTCTTTAGATTTCACACATTTCTTTTGCTACATTGTAAATGTATATCCTGATAGATTAGTGTTTCGTATGTTATGCGTTTGCCGATAGGAGACTTACTGCTGCCATGCAAGGGCCTTCAGGCACATTAAAGCTGTACGTTGCAGCTTTTCGCCTGGAGGACACCCAACAAAGTTTGTTGGAAATAAAACCATTTCTGGTACGTCGAAAATTCTATTTGAAGTCGCTGCCTCTAGACCCTTCGTGCCAACCGCCATTTTGGCAAGGCTGTGTGATGTCTGGGAATAAGGCTGCTTCGATGGATTTCAAGACCAGATAGCAGCCTTCCTTCGCACACTCTAGCACCAAAAAGGGCAGCACAGGTGTCAGTGTTACTTGTGCTACAATTCCTTCACTTGTGCTATAAATAGCAGCAGCAAACTGCCAAGATGCAAAAGCAAAACAATGAATGAGGGCCATAACGTATTTCCCAGCTCCTCAAATCAGTTCCAGTGTTTGCAGTAGGCAAAGGCATGGCCTTCAAGATCAGCTTCGATTACCAGTGGGAACAGTTTCCGAGGGTGCCAATTCATTTCATCAAGACTCAGTGTTGCCACACTGCTTTTGATTCAAGTGTGGGAAAAAAATTGAAGTGAAAATTTGAAAAATGAAAAATGAATGCAGTCAAATTTTTTTCTGTTATGCTTTCCTTTTATTTCAAAACAAAAAAAACCCCAAAAATCTAAGAAAACAAGAAGCAAAACAGAAAGAAAAATATCTCAGTATAGGGCGAACATCATTGCACAGTGTTGTGAAACCAGATTGGCATGCCTGTGAGGGTGATGATTGGCCAAGTGTGTGCACTATACATTCAGTGATGCTACAGGCACGCACTGTGCTGTTTGCGTTTCATTTGACGGTGATAGTACATCCACACAATGTAGCCACAGGGACAAGTGAGCAGTCAAGTGAAGCTTTTTGAGATCATGTTTAGTTGGATCATGCAAATAAAATGCATTAATTAATCATATGCCATGGAAGATACAAGCACAAGTACACAAATTACTGTGCATGACAGGAGTGGCTGCGAAGATGTATAAGGCTCACACAAAGGACGGACAGCGGACAAGGGACGATGATATTTAACTAATTTTGCCAGGGAAAATGACTTAAAAGTTTGTGTATTAAGTACGAAGAAAATCCGAGGACACCTAAGCACTTCTTATGAGTTCTGAATACTTTAATGTCCAACTGAACGCCACTGAGCAGTCCGAGTTATGAACTCCTCGCGGGCAAGCGGGTACGTTACGACGCTTGGCATATATTGATTTAGCTTTACCAAGGCACAATTAGAACACACACAAGAGCTTGAGTAGACAAGGAACAGGTGGTAACACAGGCTTGCGAGGGGGAAGGTGATGTGTTGTCGTAGCAATGCACTCTCCCCTCGCGAAGTAGCGCAGCAGCAGATGTTCCCATTCGCTCGCTTTCCTCCGCTGAGACACGAGCCAGCAAGTGCAAGCTAGTGTCATGAGCGCGCCTTGTGTGCTCACATGGCGTCACAGTCAACGGAAATTAAGCATCGTTTTGCTGCTACGGATGCTGCCGGCTTTTTCACTGAAGGAACCTTTTAACTCTTGCATAAAAAAAAATCCTGTCACTGACCACATAATAAACAGCAATAAAGAAATTCCATTAAAAGTATTGCATCAAACCAGCTCGGAGCACGAAAAATTGACCAAAACTGTCAGGCTTGGCTGCTGAAAATTGATGTCTTGTAGCAAGGTTTAACGAGCACAAATGATATGCAAGAATACTCAGAATGATGTGAATGCTCAGATGCTAAGCTCTGCTCTTGTGCAGGAGCTTGGCAATGCAGCTGGCATAAATGTCAGTCTTCTGACTACTACACTGGTTTCATGAAAAGTAGGTTATTCTGGCAAGAGTATCACTGCAACATCACTGCACTACACTTTTACTTCACTGTGTCAGATAAACAAGTCAACAGACGTCTGAAGTGGTCCAACCACAATTCACAGCTGGAGAACAGGATAGCAACTATAGAATTTGGCGAGATGATTAGACAACAGGCAAAGAAGAGTGGACAAATGTTGGAGGTGAAAGCTGTTCTGTTTGACTGTGACGAGGTGTATTGGAGTCGTCAAGCAACAGGCAATAGCGATGGTGCTTCCTAGCGTGCCGATATTCTTCTTTAGATGACAAAGTATTTAAATTTGTGTATTGGTTACATTTGCAGTGATGTCCAAAATCTAGATTTGTAGTGGGCAAATACTTAAAAATTAAGCTCAGTGGTTTTACATGCCGAAATCACTAAATGATGATGAGGGATGCAATAGTGAGAAACTCTGGATTAATTCTGAGCACCTGGGTTTAACGTGCACCCAATGCATGGTGCAGAGCATTTTTTTGCATTTTGCCCCAATCGAAATGTGGCCGCAGGGGCTTGGATTTGATCTCACGGCCTTGGGCTTCGCAGCCAACACCAAAGCCACAGCACCAGTAACATTAAAACAAAGCAGTGATTTGATAAAGCGTGTAAGAGCACAACAGTTTTTAAGCATTACTTCATGCTAAGGTCTAAGTCATAAGCTCGGTACTGTCACACAACAGCCACATTAACCAGACGAACAATGGGGATAAAATGCCAAATTAAGCTGCAAAATTATGAAGCAAAAGCCTTTGAAGCTGTGAAGTTCTTTAGGAACTTGGACGGTGCGGACATTTGGACATGCAAAGGATGCAGTCTTTGGAAACAACTTGCCAAGTTAATTAGTTGTTTTTTACCAAAGTAATATTTCATCACAAAGCAAATAGCTATAATTTCAATATGCTCCAAGATTGAATGCCCTATGATAAAGATTTCTATTGCATTTCTAGCAAGTTATATGGCGCAACCAAAGGTAAGAGACATTTGATGCTAGTGTCCAATAAATTTCAGTTATTAGAAAGCACTCGTCCTGTGCCCTTCTGTGTGTCTTCCGTTATTTCCGCACTGATTAGTAAGTATGACGCTAGTGACTGCAATAGAATACGTGAAGGCCGAGAAAATAGCAATGGCAATGAAGAGCTATTGCTTGAACAACAACACCAAAAAAAAGCTTAGGTGTAGTGACAAAGCAGAAAGGCAAGAGAAAGCAGCAGGCAAGATGTGGTGAGCAGGGGGGTGGGGTGTGGGGAGGAGTATTCTGTAAGAGCCCACCTAGGGGACTGTCCATTATGGCCGCTACTTATTGGCTAGGGCTGCTCGTCTCCTCCTCTCACAGCCGAATCCAATCAGCAGCGGCCGAAATAGACAGCCCACTAGGTGTACTCTTACAGAATACCCCCCCCCCCCCCAGGAGAAAATGATTAGATGGATTCTTGCCTTGTGAAGTGCAGCAACTGTTCTTTTTTTTTCTGTTCAGAGCAAACGTGAATGAGACTGGAGATGTAATGGTGATATGAGGCTTTGATGTGGAGATAAGCTGTGGTCTGGGATGAAGCACAATTTTGGTTTCCAGCTGTGGATGAATTTCCAGGAGACCCTGCAGATAAAAGTTTTTTTAGCAATTAACAATTCACGTATCTGGCGAAGGAAATCATTACAGTGAACATGCGGCATAAGCAATAGACAGACAGGCACATATAGCAAAAGACGGTGCCACTGTAGATGAACGGCGACAGGGAAGAGCAACAAAAAGTGATCAAGCATGTGCAGGGAGAAGGGTACAGAAAAAGTACAAGGGATCACACAAAGGAGATCAGTTTGACAGTGACGACAAGAGCAGCACTTATGAGCACAAATTTCAGAAGAAAGTAGCAAATTAATTGGGTCATCAGTTGCCAAAGAGCAAGCATTTTCTGTCACAAATGCTAATAATGCCAAGCATCAGTCCTGGCGCTGTTAACGAAATGAAGGCGCAGTTGTGGCAAGAGATAGCAGCAGCAGGTGTCTCATAAAAATGGCAGTAACAGGCTGGTACACTTGGCTACAGTGAGCCAAGTGTACCAGCCTGTGCTTCTGGAAATCTGTCACCTATGTCGAGTTGAAATGTACTGCTAAAGTGGGTTTACGTCGGAAAGACTTTCTCGCCCGTACGGCGCTCGTGCCGAGTTGGTGATGACGGATTATTGATTTAATGAGCCATCTTTCGTCTCATTAAAAATGTTTTGTGTCTCTTCCCGGGCGAGGAGTAGGGGCCACAGTGTAGACCAGGCATGCTCTCCTGGAGCAGTACCTTTGCTCGTGCAACACTTTTTGTACGCTGCTCTCTGACTTTTAAATGGAATATTTGAATGGTCCCCTTCGATATAAATAAAGGTTCTTCAGCAAAACCATGTGCAATAAATCGGTAAGCGGGAGCCGCAGAGCTAGCGAAACGGAAGCAAAGCAGGCAAGTCGGACTTACATTTAAATTAAATTATGGGGTCTTACGTGCCAAAACCACTTTCTGATTATAAGGCACGCCGTAGTGGAGGACTCCGGAAATTTCGACCACCTGGGGTTCTTTAACATGCACCTAAACTTAAGCACACGGGTGTTTTCGCAGTTCGCCCCCATCGAAATGCGGCCGCCGTGGCCGGGATCGGATGTACATTTAGACAGAGCGTTATTATAAGCTCAGGTGCTCTCGTGAGGGCTCCGTTTGCCGGTGATGTATGCCGTCCTGTCGCAGTATTGGTAAAAATCCATTATATCGTCGGGACGAAAAAAGCACCCCGCCACTTCCATAACACCAGTCGGAACACTGCGGCCGCCATCACGATTCAGAGTGGTCTACGGCCATAAATTGCATAACGACTTTCGCTTTTCCCAGCTACAGGGTGATAAATGTGTTTCGGCATGCAGACATGCATGTTCACGCGTATCTCTTGAAGGGTGCAGTATGCACCGATAACCAACACACGATGGTTCACTGATCCCGTCGAACGTTCCGTATGTTACCAAAAAGCGCAACAAACCTACCGGCAACATCCAAGGAGACGCAGGAGGAAAACTTATGCACGACGCACGGCACGCACGGCTTCGTCAAGAAAGGAGACATTGATTTGAAGGAATCGCCAGCCGACACACGGCAAAATGCGCGCCTAGGGACAAAAGCATACGAAACAAGCAAATCGGCTTCTCCTCCGTAGTACCGAGGCAAAGGGAGAAATTTCAGGCGCAAACGCCCCCAGATTTTCTCTCTCGCACCCGCTGAAACGACTAGCCAATCCCGTGAACTGGCGTTTCCTCTAATGACCGTCTCGTGTTTACATGTAGCGCCTGAATTCTCGCGAGAACGTAGCGCCACATGGTGTCGTATAAGGGAAGTGCGACCGACTTCCGGTGAGACTGGTTTCCGGTAGTAGGCCGAGTGCACGTTGGTGGTTGAGTGCCGAGAAATAGACAGCTTTAGTTTAGCGCACGCAACTTATAGCGTACGCAATACGCTATAGTGTAGCGGACGCGAAGCAGCGCACGTTTGTTGCAACTTTAGCTGGCCAGCGAGGTACTCCGATCTCGGAGGCCATATGCCGTCGTTGCAGCTATTTTTCGACTCTAGCGACAGGTAGCGCTGACATTTCTAATGTTTGTTTCGTTAGGCTTCAACTCGTTCGAAACGAGAAGCGATCTCGAAAACACCACAAGGTTATCCATAATACCCTGTCGTCTGAGCGGCCTGAGACTAAGCGAAAGCCGTTTACACAATCATTTTGTTGCGAACGAAGTGCATTTTACAAAAGCAACGCCAAATTCAATTCGAAGCGGGCAGCCGGGACCGCCGCCATGTTGGTGGCTAATTCCTTCCCATCATTCCTAATGCGACGATCCTGCGTTTACATGCTCCGCGAGAGTCGACTCGCGCCCGTAAATCTACCCTCGCCTGGCGCATTAATGCGATGCGCCTTCCTAGCGCATTACTGCTGTTTACATGAATGTGATGCGCTAGAAATGCGATGCGATGCGCCATTGTCGCATTCATGTAAACGCGGCTACTGTAAATAAATCCCATATTCCTCGTTCTCGATGAGCAGTCCTTCCCTTCAACAACGTCCTCAGCGTGGATAAGTTGTACGACGGCATGGGCCAGCTACCAGCCGCGACTCCAAACATTACATGCTGTACATATTGCGATTGGTGGTATGTTTCAGTTGGACTTCACCTGTTACTCTTGCCATATTTTTATTCATTGTTTAACTGTACTGCACACGGATTCACTAGTGTCATGTATCTTACTTAATTCTGCATTGAGTGCCGCTTTATAACATATATTGTTTATCTTTTCAAAAGCTACTTATACGAATTATATTTAGTCCTTAACACGCGAAAGATTATCCTTTATCAAATGTTTACACACCTGTGTTTCAAGCTTGTTTCCACCTCTGAAACATTAAGATGGGGTCCTAGAGAGTAGCTAACTGTATTTCAAGCGTTTTAAACGCCCCTCGTAAGAATTTTGATTAATCAATTAATCTGTGAAAAACCCTGCATCGTAAGCGAGTAATCCAGTAAAAGCAAACATGATGAATGGTTAATCGTTAATTAAATTAAAAAATTAATCGCCCGTCCCTATGGTGGCGGCGCCAGTTCCAGTGTCAGAGTGAGATGCTCTTCGGACTCAGCTTTTGCGGAGGCCAGCTGGGCGTGGGCATTCGCCAACCTTGCTAAGAAAGACTTTCGCGTTAAAATCGGGTCCACCTGTGTGTTGACATCTTGCTCACTAATGTTTCAGCTTAATGTTAAGGTAAGCGCTTGCCTCGATACTGGTGCAATGATTTCTCTGGAATCCACCAATGCGGCGGGAACGCAATAGTTTGGCGTATTTCACTTCACAGCTGCAGATTCTGTTTGTGGAACGTACCATCGGCATGCCCCCAAACGTGTGTTGTCTCATAGCAACACCCCTGTCACACAAGCGTTTTCCATCGCGATCGGGCTGATGCAGATTGGTTGCTACTACACAGTCACTTTCGATCGACATCGAGTCTCGATCCGAATCTAGTCTGTGATAATCCGCGCATCGTGATCGGACTGCCCGATAGCAATTGGAGGCCGACATAAGCAGCTTCAAGCTCAATGTGTTAGAAAACGTGGTACAAAGAGAAAGAAAGAGACCCGAGGAAATAACCCCATAAAGAGGCTGTTTTATCCAATATTGCAAAAAGATCATCTTTTATTTATTTATTTAACAATACTGTCAACCCCCTTGCGAGGGTCCTTACAGAGATTTACGTATAGTTTTTTAAATCTCTCTCTGTGGCGTCGACACCATGAATTTAGTTCTGAGAGTTGCAGTTGCTCAGAATTGGTGGATGTGGCACGTCCGTTACCTAAAATAACGAACGAAAAGTTATTTTTCCGAAAATCGTATTATACAACCATCTTTAGTACCTATTAGGCAAGTGTATTTTTAGGGCGCAGCTCTTAGGTTGCCGTTCCTCCAGCGAGCGTCGGCGTAACCAATTGAACGAACACTGCGAAAGATGAAATCGAACGCGGAGCGCCGCGGGGGTTGAAAGACGTTAGAAGGAAAGCCGGAGAGGAGGGTATGACGAAAGGGTGAGAAGAAAAGCGTAGCGCGTCGGCGATTGTTATGATATGGCGCCAGAGTAGCCCGCGTCGTTTGGGAGGTCTGTTGGCGGCGGCTGCTGTGAATCGCGACCACGCGTCACCCACGAGCTGGTTCTCGTGCATGATCTCCAGATTAGCGACGCAATCGCGCCACACTTCGAGCTGTTCGAAACGTGCGGGACGAGACCGGCTGTCCGCGACAGCCAATATAAGGCGAAGTGAAAACACGTATATAGCTGCGCTCAAATTTCACATTAGGGAGTATCGTAATCGTCGCTGATTTTTTTTTTTTGCTTCGGACCTATACTCAGTTACACTTTCAGCCTTAGAGCTCAAGCAACAGCATCCCGAGCCCGGACTGTGCAGTAGCGATCATTTTAGATTGCGATGGAAAGTCCGAGAGGGATGGAGGCTCGATAGCGGTCAAAAATGCTTACGTGACAGAAGCATAACTGGCTGTAACTGAAGCGTTTTATAAATGAGAGCTCTCGCTTCAACCTTTCAAACCCTTCAAAGGAGAGCAACACGCGATATGCAGCGCAATCAATATTTAACAATTATTGCCCCTCTGAAACTATAATTTAGAAGTCTGAACAATCAGTTTGATATCAGACTGTATCTGTAGCGTTATTTGAGTTCTTTCACCCATCCGCAATTGTCTCGAGCAGGGAATAGAAATCAGCTTTCGGTAAGCTACCATATAGAAACGGCCTCGTGCATGGGGGCTCATAATGCAGCTGCGGCGCGTGCATTTGACACACCAATGTCTTCTACCGCTTAATGTCTCCATCACATTGACTGCATTCGAGCAGCCCAATAATAACCTCCACATTGTGCGCAACAATGTTCCTCGTCCACCGTCAGCGCACAGCGTTCAGCAAACGGCGCTTGCCAGATGCCTCTGGCTGCGCTTTCGGGACGGAGCAATGGCGGCAATGGCACTTTCCTTTTGGTGTCCAAGGCACACCTCCATGCCAAGGCAGCTGATATTTCCAAGCGCGTGGCCCGCCGGTGGCGCCACCCAGTTTCATTTGCACAAAGCGGCTACTGGAAAGCATCTACTAACGTCGCCTAACGTTCTTTCGCTATCTCCCTCACAGCTACGTGTGTCTTTTTGTAATAAATCACGCCGTTTCCGCGCTGGCTTTGTGCACGTTCAATTTCAAAATTTAAGCGATTTCATCTGCTGAAACAGCAGATGCGTGCCCAGTAAGTCAGTGGAATAGATTGATAACTTGAAATGCGTTTGACAGACCGATACCGAAAGAAACCGCGATTAGATTGCATGCTACACTTGTTGCTCAAAGGAGGATGTTTTCTCGGTTGACCACACGGCCCGTGAGTAGATTGCTTTTCTTAGTAGTGCACGTGCCTGTGACTATTGCAGAGCAGTATTGGCTGTGTAGGACTGTGATTTCTGTAGCAAAGTCAACGCAAACGGTTTTTTAATGGCTTCCCGGCACATATTTAACTAATCAAGTAAAGCAGCTTTGTGGAGGAGCGGCGACCGCTGTGTGCCATATAGAAGTGGGGTGTGTAGTCACAAATAGATGTATGATTACCGAAGTCCTTGATGGCGGAAGGGCCAGAAAAGCTCGTCGCCTTTTAAGTGAGAGATGGAGTCGAAGTAATAATAGATTCTGCTTATTAAAGAATGAAATGCGCTTGACGGCATGTATTGTGGTATATATTAAAACACCATTTATTGTACCGTTGCATAATTCTCTATACAACAGAGCCGATAACGGGTGCGTCTATAGCTGTAGTAAAGATCACGGAGGAAGACATTTAGGAGGTGAAACTCCCGTCAGCGCGAGCGAGCGCGGGCGACCAGGGGCGCTATTCTGTCATTCCGCCATTTTCTTCGATGCGTTACGTAGACGCGACGCAAAGAAAATGGCGCCGATGGCTCCATTTTGCTTTCGTAACGTGACGGGAACTTGACGTTTTGCCTAAGAAACTGAAATGAAGGCGCTGAACATAAGGTTCTCGGTAAAGCAAAACAGCTTTTCTCCGCTGTAAAAATAAAGCAGCTAGCTGAAAGCGCATGATTATTCCGTCGAAAACGCTTCTCGCTTCCGTCGTCTGCTGCGTAGAAGCCGTCGTCTGCCTCATAAGGTAAGATGCGTGTCCCCGGGAAATGGAATGAGTCATCGCATGTTGGCACCAACGCGCTTGTTTTCTACCTTGAGACAACATACGCGACCTACCAGTGGTGATGCGCACGCGTTCTAGGCTACGTTATCGCTATCTCGTGAAACGCTAGTGACTCAGCCCGACTCGGATGGCTGAAAAATGGCCGAATATCACCGATAGCGTTGCGCGCGCCAAAGATATCCACTAGCGCGAGGCAAGCGCCGGCGCTGCCATCTCTTGTTCGTTTCGCTGGTTACTCGCACCGCGGGAGGTAACTTCAAGGCGACGCCTTGCGTACATTTTTTTTAAATAAGAAAGACGAACTTGTCATAACTTTTGATTCTGCGAAAAGGCATTATTCTTGATTAGAATACAAATGCAGCAGTGAATAGTGGACAACATTGCCGAAGGTTTGCTATATTCAATCAATATTATTTCGTATAAATGCGTTCTTTTAAAAAAAATGACGGCCCCAAACACAAATGCCAACACCACCCGAGAGCGATGCAAATACTGTAAGCACGGGTTATGAACAAAAGATGTTTATGGCGCCCAACGACAGGGAAAATGCGGCGATAGGCATTGCTCTCGGCTGCCATTGCATATCGCTGCTCATTAGCATAATTCGCGCGGCTCGTCGCAGCAAAAATTATGGCGGAAAATCTCAGCAATGGCCGCTCAGCGCAACGTCACGCATCGTCAGAATGACGTTTACGAAACAGCCCTTCCTGTGACGCTCCTCACGAGATATTCCTCCAGCCAATCGGCAAGCTGGCATGGCGGCTATCTTGGATCGCCACCCCATATTCGCGAAATTGCAGATGCATTGCACTGGCTTCTGCCCGCTACCACTCACCTTCTTTTTGAAGCGCTAACATCACAATATAGCTGCCAAGGACCAAAAAAAATGTATTAGTCGATAAAATTTGCAGCTCCACGTCACGTTTCGTCATCTTCATGAAAACGCAAAATTGCATTTCGCAAAACTTCCGTTTCCCGGCACAAATTTCAAGGCACGTGAGCTCTGCACAGCCAGTCAGAGGGTCGACATGGTGGATAATGGCGGCCGTGCAGCCGCCATGCGTGTCGAGAATAGCGCCCCAGATAAGCGTAGAGTTTCTCACTATAACACCTAGAGGGTAATCTGGCGCCACCGTCTATGGGAGTTTCTTAAGGAGGCACCATGCCGTCATGGGAATGACGGTATATGTGTCTGCGAGGCTCGTGTTGGCTGATGTTGTAAAAGGCTTCGTCTAAAACGTGGATTTGGCTACACAAATAACACGTTCTCAAATTAAAATCTTCATAAAATGTTTCCATTCACGCATATTACATCTTCACTCACCTACAATGCACGACCAAGCGAAGAAAACCAAGAACAGACGACAAACTGTTTGAAAGCGAGCGCGAACTTTGTCGTCTATCCTCCAACTTTAGCGGCTCGCTGATACTTTTTACGTATTATATAATCGTACACGTAATAACAAGTTCTCATAGTTAAACAAAACATGTTTTTGCGTAATAATAAAGCTAAAACAGCTTTTCACGTGCTGTTTTAGTAGAAAATGAATCATTGTGACAGACGGAACGGTAATTGCCAAGCACGTCTTCAAGGTGTCGTGTCCCTCCGAGAACGATGTCAATCCGAAGTCACAATATACCGGCATTTCCATGCATACCACAGCGCAGCAGCGCCAGATTTCCCTCTAGGTAAGGTAGGGAGAAACTCTATCTGTATAAGCGCTTGCTCAACGCCTCCTCTAGAAAGATGCCTGCGGCGTCGTTCGCTTACCCATCGTAGCCGTCACGCCTTGAGTTGCGGTCAGTTGTCAAGAGATGGCGCCATTTACGTCCTTATCTCCATAGAGTTTCCTACAAGAATTTTTGTAGGAAACTCTATGCTTATCTCCACCAAGGGGACTGGGGCGCTGTGGTGTCGCCATAGAGAACAAAGATCTAGTGAAGTGTCTCGATGACGATATAAAGCAGTTTGGAGAAGGTGCCGATATTTGTCCGCTGGGCGACATGAATGGCCACATCGAGGATCTGGATAGATACACAGATTGTAATGGGAAGTTAATGCTAGACTTCTGTGAACGACACAACCTAGGAATAGTAAATAGAGAAACTAAGTGTGAGGGACAAATCACGTGGGAGTCCCGTAACAGACAAACGACCATTGACTACTGTTTAATGTCGCAGGGATTGTATAGCAAGCTAGCAATAATGGAAATAGACGAAGAGGGGAAGTACAGCCTCGGAAGTGATCATAAGCGTATTAGTCTACAGTTGGGAGCCCTACTCAAAACAGAAATACATGGAAGCCAAAAAGAGTACGCAAAATTAAATGACGCGCAAATAGCGCAAATAGCGGCGGGCATAGAGGAAGCAATAAAGAAACATCCCATGGAAAGGTGGGATTATAATCAGTTAGAACAAAAATCATTAGTACAAAAATAAGAGAGAGAGAAGGGAAAACGGAAAGGCAGGGAGGTTAACCAGACTGAGTCCAGTTTGCTACCCTACGCGTGGGGAGGGGAATGGGGAGTGAAAGAGGAAGAGAGAGAACTTAAGTGTAGGATGTCTATAGTCGGGCACTCAAGTCCGTTGCCTTCAGGTAGCGAAAAAGCGCTCTAACTGCTTTCTGGGCCAATGAACTGTGAGGCCAGGCTCCCAAGATCTTCGCTTCCGTGAATGGCCTGTCATCCAGTCTATTTAAGGCACACTGGAGAGTCTCACGTTGATTATCGAAGCGAGAACAGTGGCACAGAAGGTGACTGATGGTCTCTTCACACTTGCACTTAGCGCACATTGGTGAATCCGCCATTCCAATGCGGTAGCTGTAGGAGTTGGTGAATGCTACTCCTACCCACAGCCGACACAGCAGTGTTGCGTCACGTCGTGGAAGGTTCGCTGGTAATGTAAGTTTTAGTGATGGGTCGAGGCTGTGTAACCGACACTTAGAGTTCTGTGGTGTATGCCAGCAACCTAACGTGATTGTACGAGCAAGACTGCGAAGCTCTCTTGCAGCGTCGACTCTGGATAAAGGTATAAGGAGTGTCGGTGAGCCAGCCTGGGCACGTCGGGCAGCGTCATCGGCGAGGTGATTACCAATGATGCCACAATGTCCCGGCAGCCACTGAAATATGATATCATGTCCTCGTTCAGATGCGCAATGGCAGGTTTCGTTGATTTGTGACACCAGCTGTTCATAATTGCCACGTCGTAAACTTCGCAAGCTCTAGAGGGCTGCTTTCGAGTCACAAAATATTGCCCATTTGTTGGGCGGTTCTTTTTCAATGTATTCGACAGCAGCGCGAAGAGCGGCTAGTTCAGAACCTGTAGATGTCGTTACGTGTGAAGTTTTGAACTTGATGACGACCGATTGAGATGGTAGAACAACGGCGCCCGTAGAATTTTCCGAGACGGAACCATCCGTGTAAACATGAATTCAGTTAGCATATGAAAAATGCAGAAGTTCCAATGTGATCTGCTTGAGAGCCGCGGTGGTCAGGCTAGCTTTCTTCACTATTCCTGGAACAGCAAGGTACACAGGAGGCTTTTTCAAGCACCACATAGGAGATGGCGTTCTTGTTGCGGGTGAGTGCCTCAAAGACAAAGAGTGCCGGTCAGCCGCAATCGATCTGGAGAACGCTGCCTTGGGTCTTTTCTCAGGCAAGTGAGCGAGATGGTGGTCAGGGACTCTGGATATATGGCGAACATGCGCCCGGAGAGTGTCGATATCTATATAGGTCCTTATTAGGTTGTCTCTCGCGATGGCAATTGTTGCCACCGTTGAAGCATTTCGAGGAAGCCCCAGACATGTTCGAAGGGCTTGGCCTTGAATGCTCTGTAGGACATGGATGCTAGTTTTGTTGGCATTGGACAGCACTGGTGTGCTGTCCAATGCTAAAAATAAAAGAGGTAAAAGGAGTAAACCGCTGGAGAGGAAAGGGGCAGCCACGAAGTTGGTGGAATAAGGAAATTAGAGAGGCCATCGAACAACGACGGTGGGCATCTCGGGAACACAGAGAAGCAAAGAGGGCGCAGTTATCTGAAGAGGAAATAGGTCAAAAATGGGAATATTATCGACAAAAGAAACAACAAGTGCAGGTCCTCGTCCAGGTTAAAATAAAGCAGTCCTCTGATCGCTGGCTGGCTGAAGTTCGCGATACAAATAAAGGGGGGTCAAGAAACTTCTGGAACCATATAAGCTGGCTGGGTAAAGCTAATCACAGAAAAGAGGAACAGATTCACGATGCCGAAGGAAATTGTTTAGAGGGAGATGACGCTGTGAACTACATTGGTTCAGTTATAGCAGAGTCATTTAGGAATGACGATAGGGTAATCGCCCCAAGTGAGGGAGCAACACAGAATAGCATAATAGAAAACATCTTAGAACTGACCAATCTTAAATGAAAAAAGGCGGAAGCAAATGTTCCAAAATGCACGTCCGCGGGGATAGACGAAATTCCAATCAAGTTAATTAATGAACTTGGCCCAAGAAGCAAGGAAACGCTGATAAAAGCAATGGAGGCAGTCATAACAAATAAGCAAATTCCGCACAGCTGGAAACAGAGTAAAATGAATTTGATTTATAAAGGGAAAGGTGATAAGAAGAACATAAAATCTTTCCGACCAATTACGATAACATCAGGTATATATAGGCTGGCGATGCAGGCGGCGAAATTAAAAATGCAGTCATGGGTAGAAAGTAATAGAATACTTGGAGAACTTCAGAACGGGTTCAGAAGTGGTAGGCGCTTAGATGATAGCCTGTTCGTGCTTACCCAGTGCATAGAAATAGCTAAGGCGGAAAATTGACCTCTGTATTTAGCTTTCCTGGACATAAGTGGTGCATACGACAATGTGAATAGGGAACTCCTGTGGAACATATTAAAAGCTGAAGGTATCGGTAATGAGGTAATTGATTTTCTACAGGAACTATATCGAGAAAATAATGTGAAATAACATGGGAAGAAATCAAGAGCACGACAACTGTCGAGGTTCACAAAGGATTAAGGGAAGGTTGTCCTCTATCACCGCTGCTGTTCATGCTTTATATGATAAGCATGGAAAGAAGGTTACAACGAAGCAATCTAGGGTATAATCTGTCGTACAGATTAGGCGAAAAGGTTGTTGAGCAACGACTACCGGGTTTAATGTATGCGGACGATATTGTACTGTTAGCAGATAGCCAGGAAGATTTGCAAACTCTGGTTAATTACTGTGGGGACGAAGGAGACAGTTTAGGTTTCAGGTTTAGTGCAGCTAAGTCCGGTGGGATGTTTTTTCAACGATACAACTGATCAGGAGCTTACAATACAAGGCCACGAAATACCCCGAGTGGCCGAATACAAGTATCTCGGGGTATGGATAAACAAAGGGCAGATGTACACGGAAAAGCACGAACAGTCTCTAATAGGAAAAGGGCGAAGAGATGCCGGGATAATGAAACATAAGGCATTGTGGGGTTACAACAGGCATGAGGTACTGAGAGGCATTTGGAAGGGAGTAATGGTGCCGGGGCTTACTTTCGGGAATGAGGTCCTGTGTTTAAGGGCAGAGGTTCAGTCGAGACTAGAAGTAAATTAGAGAGCTGTGGGAAGGTTAGCACAAGGTGCCCACGGGAAAACCACCAACGAAGCCGTACAGGGAGATATGGGCTGGGCATCATTCGAAGCACGGGAAGCTCAGAGTAAAATCCTATAAGAAAAACGGCTGAGGAAATGGGATGATAACAGGTGGGCAGCTGAGGTGTTTAAATACCTATACAGAAAGAGCGTTGACTCACAATGGCGGAAAAGAACTAGGAAGCTAACCAGTAAGTATGCCAGACAAGAAGACGAAAAAGGACAGAGCATTAAACAACAGGTTAAAAATGCGGAAGGTAAAAATTGGATAAATTCAATGGAAAAGAATCATAGTGTAGAACTATATCGATACTGGAAACAGCAGATCAGGAAGGAAGCGTTTTATGATAACACAAGAGGCAGTGCCCTACTCTTTGAAGCTAGATCAGGATGTCTTAGAACACAGAGCTATAAAAAGAAATTCAACGAAGAAGAAGACACATGTACTGTGTGTGGTAAATATGTAGAAACAATGGAACACCTCATACTAAAATGTGATGGTATCAATCCCGATGTCGATGCGGCCACAGTCACCCCTCTATGGTCACCCTTCCTGAGGCCCTAGGCATAGAGTTAGTAGAACAACTCTAGAGGAAAAGCTGGGCCGGAAAAGTGGGAACCTCTAGGGCGCCGCCCTGTTGCTACAGGTCAATGTGGCCAGCGCAATTACTATTCAAAGAGCTGAGAACAAGTACAGGCCACCTTATGCTTTGTCATCTAAAAACGCATAACTAATGGCTTTATGAAGGTGGTACGTTAATATTAAGCTTACAGAAAGCGATCGCTAAGTCCGTGACTTACATAAATCACGATGTACGCATTCATACAATAAAGGATGACGCGAGTTTCGGTTTCGAATCTATTTTTTGGATGCGTAGTAGTTTCGTACAGTTTAGGTTTGACATGCCATCGCGCGTCGACATCGGACGCTATGGCACACTCGTGCCTTATGTGCCACCGAAGCCCCTAAGTGCTCTGGCATATACCTTCACATGTAAGTAAACGAATGTATCTCCTTGTTGAGAATATCACGCGAGTA
This sequence comes from Dermacentor albipictus, assembly GCF_038994185.2. Classification (NCBI taxonomy): domain Eukaryota; kingdom Metazoa; phylum Arthropoda; class Arachnida; order Ixodida; family Ixodidae; genus Dermacentor; species Dermacentor albipictus. Next base: position 3,443,501 of record NW_027225575.1, on the reverse strand, counting down.
GGCAGCTCTTGCGGTGCATCACAATCGTTTGAGAAGCGTGACAGTAGAGCATTTTTCTGCATGCGGAGCGGTGTTTTTATTTGCAGGTTTCCCTTCAGTAGGAAATTGCTCGACAGGTGGACCAGCGCACCGGAATTGTACTGGCGAAGCCACAAGCAACTCAAAGAATCTGTTTAATTGTTGCACTTTGAACAATCATGCTTCTACAAAGGCCACAGCAGATCAACAGCCTGATGCCGAGAATTTCTGTGCCACGAAGTAATCAAGAGGCGAGTGCCTAATGCGGACGAAATCGAGTACATCGAGACTTAGAACGACAGAAAGCTGAGCTAGTTGGTAAGGATTCATTATGCAAAACAGAGGTGAGGCGTGCAGACAGGACACAAGAGTAAAGAAGTGGGCGGCGCTCGTGTTGTTTGCTTGTAAATACTCTAATCTTGTGTCCTGTCTGCACGCCTCACCTCCGTTTTGCATAACGAGTGCATCAACCCACATATTAATAGCGTAGGCGTTTTATTACCTGTGCAATATTTTCAGCGCTTCCTTGCATGCCATCTCAAGTGGAATATATTTCTTGGTCACAAATTTGTGCAGCGAATCTATTTGCATGATCGACCCCGGGCCTGTGGGACCATTCACTTGCACTTGATGCTGAGTCTTTTACATGTATCCATAAACTGCAGATATGCACATCAGATCCCTGCGAGCATTTTCGAAATTCAATTATTTTCGACAACAGGCACATATGCAATACTGACGTAATCCCGAATACCACTAAGCAGCTGGGACACATTTTTGTTGACCATACTCGCAGGTAAAATAAGTACATCATGTGGACAGCTCCAGCTCATTTTCCTTAAGTCAGTGTGTACAAGGGTTATGCAAAAATAAATTTTTTCTCGCGCACCGATTATTTTGCTGTATAAGCAAGAGAACCCACCACGTTAGTGTAACGTATCTTGTGCATCACACTAATATGTGCTTTCATTTACCAAGTGAGATTAGTTAAATTAAAGAAGACATTTCTAGTCAGAAACAAGCAAAAATGGTGACTGCAGAGTATGAGAAGCCCAAGGTACAGAAATTATGAGAAGTGTCGAATGATTTTAAGGAAAGAGTCGTATTTGAAAATGCAAGACTCTTTAGTGTAGGTCAAGCAAGTCGATATAGGTAGAATACTCTGCAAAATTATGCGAGTGAGGGGATGTCAAACAATGGGTCAGGAAACGCATTGTTTTTCTGCAAAATAAAAGCTGATTGCCATTACATAAGTCACTTTAGCATCATGATAAATTGAGAAATAAACCAAAAAACAAGACACGTAAAAATAAAAGAAAGCATTTAATGATGCTCTCTCCACACTGGGATAAATAAAAACAAACACATCACATCTAATGTGGACATATCAGATGCCTTGTGAAACACTAAAGGAACAGTTTAGTTTCGAGCTATGGCACTTGCCGCATCGATGTGGGGGGTGCCTTGCACCAATAGTGATAGTTACCACTGCATTTAGAAATTGAAAGCATTCGTGCAGACAAGGATGATTCTTTAGATTTTTCGCTACCACTTCATATGCCTCCAACAAGTGTTACGATGCTGCACGCAGCCATACTAAGGATCTCGCAGCAACACCTGCAGGTAAAAAGCAGAAGCAGTCAAAGTGCTGGTGTGTTCTGGACACTGTGTTTGAAAACTTTTAGGCAAGAAGAGAGCAAGAAGCAGACATAACAACTGCATTTATTCCCATAATTCCCCATTTGAATGGCCTTTTCTTTTTGCTTAGACAATGCCTACGCCTAGCCACAGCAGCTCCCTCATACAGACTCTGCAAGCCAAGAGGCCGTGGAGGCAAATGCAGGTAAGAGGCAATAAGGAATAGCACTGGTATCGACATTCATCTAATTTCTTTTTATTTCGTTTAGGCAGCCAGCACACCTCGAACAGCCACCTTGACTGCGGGTGTGTCGCCCTAGTCGCCAAGGAAACACTTGAGGGAAAATAACAGGCAATGTGAACAGCCACTTCTCCATATAAACAATACTTTTTCTCTCGGATGGCTCCTGCGCCTCGCCACGCCAGCACACTTGTGCACAAAGATGCCGCAGAGGCACGTGCAGGTCAGAGGCAAGAAGCAGTGGCACTGGTGTCGACATTTACGCAATTTCTTTTTCTTACACTGAGGCAGCCAGCACACCTCGAACAGCCACCTTGACTGCGGGTGTGTTAGTAGATTCCTGTTGTACATATGCTCGTAATTAACTTCAGTAAACTTGAACTTCATAATAAACTTGAAGGCAAATGGGACATTGATGCATTGTATTTTTGAACATTTATTGTACACATACAATATATGTTATACATTGCAGTGCTACAGAGCGTATTTTGAAGCTTCCCCCTATATTTTGCGCCTTTAATTACGTATGTGTTGTGTGGCCCTCAATGCAGTTCATGTTGTAGCAGCTGCTTTGTCTGTGTATCGCACATTGGCTTAAGCTCGTGATATCCACATACTTCTCTCAGATATACCAAATAAAGTTCTATGTAGTCCTCAGTGTTACAACAAAAAATGATAGTAAACAATCCGATCGTGGAATTGTGTTTATTACAGTGATTCCTATGACAGTTACTGACAAGTTCACAACTTGAACTGGTCAATCGGTCCATAGCCTCTTCTATTTTTCAAAAATAAAGGAGGCTATGATCCGTCATGGCAAGGAATTGTATATATACATAAAAAATCGGGGGGGGGGGGTATGTGTGTGTTTGTAGTGGGGGTAAGGCGGTATGAAAAAAATGGATGTGGCTTAGGTAAGGTTAAGCCCAGGATGCGAAGCATACTAGCCTTTATTTTAGTTGTTGAACCACTGTTTAGCCTGGTGAACTGCTGTTGCTTGGCTATATTTGGTTCGGCTAGACGAAGAAACAACTCATGCGTTACTCTGCTTCGCCTTCAAGAGTGGAACGCGACAGCGTTCCCGTCGACCCGCCATTACAATGGGCTTCGGCGCAGGGACTACGCGCCCCGCATTGGACGCGGTGAGCGTCGAGCAACACAGCGTTTGGCGCGGCAACGAAATGTGCGCCTGAGCAAGCGACGCACGCCTGAGCGTTAGAAACAGCTCGTTTCTAAGGCAACACCGCATTCACTAGAGGCGCTTTTGTACCGCTTTGAAGCATCGTACTCGTGGCTCAGTGGTAGCGTCTCCGTCTCACACTCCGGAGACCCTGGTTCGATTCTCACCCAGCCCATCTTGCAAGAGTTCAGCCAAAGCCACTTCTCCTCTGTCGTGACGTCACGGTGTCACGTGGCATTGAAGGCGACACCGCCGCGCCTGAGGAGCTGGGTTGAGCTCTCGTAATATGCCTTCGCATAAAAATGTACCAACACCATCCTCTAGACCCATTCCGTTAAGGTACCGTAACAAAGCGTATTATGCATAAAGTTCATACAACCAACTCTGATATTACTACAGACGCCAGGCGACGCGAGCTACATTTGTCATGATGCATTCGCGACTGCACCGGATGCCCTCCACATTATTCTCATTAATCGTGCTCACTGCGCCGAGGCAAAAGAAAGATCATGGGCGCAGGTGCCTTTAAAGTATCTCGACCTTGCGAGGCACCGCTGCGCGTGCCAGGGGAGCTGTCCGTGCGAACACTCCCTGGCACACACCTGCCTCGGCGGCCCCAACCTACGTACCGTTCTGCTTCGAGCTTTGATCCCCCCACTGTCCCTTGGGTGCCCTGGAGTTCCTGCGCCGCCTGCTCTATTATCATCTCAGGTGCTCTCCTGAGACTTCCGTTTGTCGTTTACATGTGCCCTACAGCTGGATCATTACTTATAATAACAAAAAACCCTATCTATCGTCGCGACGATAGATCACGAATGCGGCTTTTGCAACATACCGCGCCCGTGCGAAGAGAATTACGGAATGCCAACGAGGAATCTGACCACAGCTTCGAGCTCGTAACGTGGTCGAGTGACACTCCTGCAACAGGCGTGACCGCTGAAAACCGCATACCGCCGGAAACTTGAACAGGATCATCCTTCGTTTGCATAACTGTCAGCTGTATGGCCAACATGGACCACACCCACACCGTTCCGCATCATAGAATAAAGAACCAACTTATAAAGCCCAAACACACGGCTGCACGCACGCATCACAACACTACAAGCGAGACGCCATGCTGCTGCGCTGCTACTGTTGCCGGATTAAAACTGACTACTGTCACCAAGTCTAGCAAGCGTCTCAGGAGCTGGCAACCTCGGCGCGTAGCAACATGGTGGTGCTCTTGCGGTTCCCGGTTTTAATGCATGGGCCCTATGGTAGCTTGTCCTCTAGAGTCAGTATAGTAACTCTATGGCCCTAGGGTTTAGAGATAATGATAGTCATGTAAAGAAATGTGCGGTAGAAATTAGCGAAAGGCGATTGGAGGATAGGTGGCTCAAAAGCAGAGAGGTTACATAAGGTTAAAAGGGTAGGAAGGCGTATTTAAAGAAAATCGAGAAATTCAATAATAACACTGATAAAAATAAAAGGCAAAATAAAAATCTGAGCATGGTGGCAACTGCCATCGCCCCGTTTCAAAGGGGACGCTCCTACCTTCCATCCATCCAGAGTTTCTCACTATAACACCTAGACGGTAATCTGGCGCCCCCGTCTATATATGGGAGTTTCTTAAGGGGGCACCGTACCGTCATGGGAATGACGGTGTGTCTGCGAGGCTCGTGTTGGCTGATGTTGTAAAAGGCTTCGTCTAAAACGTGGATATGGCTAAGCAAATACCGCATTCTCAAAGTGAAATCTTCATAAAATGTTTCCATTAACGCATATTACATCTTTACTCACCCACGATGCATGACGAAGTGAAGAAAAGCAAGAACAGACGACCAACTGTTTCAAAGCGAGCGCGAACCTTGTCGTCGGTCCTCCAACTCTAGCGGCCCGCTGATACTTTTTACGTAACATGTAGTCGTACACACAATAACAAGTTCTCATAGTTAAACAAAACATGTTTTTGCGTAATAATAAAGCTAAAACAGCTTTTCACGTGCTGCTCTAGTAGAAAATGAATCATTGTGACAGACGGAACGGTACTTGCCAAGCGCGTCTTCAAGGTGTCCTGTCTCTACGAGAACGATGCCAATCCGAATCCACAATATACCGGCATTCCCATGCCTACCACAGCGCAGCAGCGCCCGATTTCGCTCTAGGTAATGTAGTGAGAAACTCTATGCAGATAAGGTCACAATTGCATGCGCCGACGGGGCCGTATGCAGTGGCGGTGCCATGCGTCACGTTGTAGAAGCCGCAGTGAAAAAAAATTCAGTGTACGGGCAGGCGGCTGCGGCGCGCTCTCCGGCCACTTCCTCCATGCCCTCTATAGAAGTCAGGCGCGCGCGGCCGAACGGGAGAAACACGTTCGACCGGTTGCCCTGGCAACCTAAACGGCCGCCAGCATGATAGTGGCTCCGCGGGCTTGTGACGTTTTCTGGTCGCCGCAAACAGCGGAGTTTCCACTCCTAAAGGGCCGTTTATAGTCCGACGTAACGCGCGCTCGCGCACGCTACGTTACGTTGGCGAAAACAACTCCTTCTATAGTCCGACGCACTGCAGCGCCGACGTAACCGGCGGCTGCCAGCGTGCCCCGACGGGCCCGGCGCAGATTTGGCTCCTGCTCCATTCGCACGCCGGCGCCGCCGACTGCGTCGACCCACAATGCATTGCGCGCGAAGAAAAAGGTGCCAACACAACTCCGCAGACGGCTTTTGCGGACGGTGCGCGACTTGGCGAACCTTCTGCGCATGCTCCGAAGATTGCAGCCTACGGCGCGCGCGTTGAAGTATAGAGGGGATGGCATATTGGCTGGCGCAGCGCAACCGACGTAGCTTGACTGACCGCAAACGACGCTCGCCCGCGCGCCGATAACGTCGGACTATAAACGGACCTTAAATGTTTTAACGCGACAGCGTTAAGGAGCTCGTGTCGCAGAAAAGCCGGTGTCGTCGGCGTTGGCCGTGAGCGATAAATCCCAGCAGACACTTTATGAATAAAAAACAACTTGCAAGATGGGCTGGGTGGGAATCGAACCAGGGTCTCCGGAGTGTGAGACGGAGGCGCTACCACTCAGCCACGAGTTCGATGCTTCAAAGCGGTACAAAAGCGTCTCTAGTGAATGCGGTGTTGCCTTAGAAACGAGCTGTTTCTAAGGCTCAGGCATGCGTCGCTTGCTCACGCGCACATTTCGTTGCCGCGCCGAACGCGGCGCTGCGCGACGCTCACCGCGTCCGATGCGGGGCGCGTAGTCGCTGCGCCGTAGCCCACTGTCTCACACCCCTTGGCGGGTCGACGGGAACGCTGTCGCGTTCCACTCTTGAAGGCGAAACTTAAGCGTCCTCCAATTTTTTCTTGCTCCGTGGTACAGATCAGCGCGCTTTGCCCGAATGGAACCAAAAACTGGAGCTGAATCTCTATATTCAGCTGAGCCGGCACCAAACTGATATTAATCCGAATAGCAATCTTGGAATTGTCAGTACAGATTTCTTTCCTGCTGTCGAAGTTTTCGGAGAAATAATATGGGCCCCAATCCCGGAAACTACAACCCTCCTTCGAACTATGGCAAACTAATCAATGCAACGTGGTTACGTTTAAAGATTTCCCACGCAGCAGGGACTAAAGCCTAGTTGACTATTTGAACTTGCATCTTAGTAGGCTCATATGGCATGAAATTGTTAAGCTTAGGAACGAGTTTAAAAATGGTTGTACTTACTGCATCAATAACTTGGTCCCTAAAAAAAAACTTCTAAAGCTTCTCCCTGGATAACGCCCATATCTTTCACACCAAAAAGAAAGTCAAGTGCTTAAGACGCCCAGATATTTATCGTGTCGCAATTGCTACCTTTCAAACAAAATTAAGCGTGCCACTCAGCTACGCTAAACTACACTACTTTCAGCATACATTGCCGACCTTCATTCAGACTGCTCCCAACAAGATTTGGGGCTTTCTTAGTAGAAAATGCAAATTAGTCGACCAGGTTTTGCATGACGGAAATCTTATCACCGAGAAACATGGTATTGAGGAATGGTTCGACAGCTACTTTAGCAATATCTTTTGAGCTCGTTAGATATCCCTCTTTCTGATCCCATCACAAACAATGTTGAATGTGACATAGTTTCATTTCCTGGCGTTTTTTGCCTGCTTTTAAACATAAAAACGAAATCGACTCTTCTCTGCATTTACCATCATTAAACTTTTTTTTCTCTCTCCATCTCTCTCCCTCTAGGAAATTGCGAATAATGGCCGTATAACATTTCAGAGCAGCTGTTGAATATTTTACCGCCGTGGTTGCTTAGTGGCTATGGTGTTCGGCTGCTAAGCGCGAGGTCGCGGGATCGAATCCCGGCCACGGCGGCCGCATTTCGATGGGGACGAAATGCGAATACACCCATGTACTTAGATTTAGGTGTACGTCAAAGAAAGCCCTAGGTTGTCAAAATTGACGCAGTCCCCACTACGGCGTGTCTCATAATCAGATCGTTGTTTTGCCACTAAGAACCCCACAATTTTAGTTGAATATTTTTTACAAGCGGTGTAACTTATCACTACACTAACTTTCGTAGGCACAATGGGCGTATAGTAATCCCCCCATGCGTCTTCACGACGCTGTACTCGGTGGCTACTATAGTTCTCCCAGGACAGTAGCTTAATTATGGCGACGTTTATAAATACACTTGCAGCACTCCGGAGGTTGTCAAGCGTCGTGGGTGAGCATAGCCAGAGGACCGTGGTGGTGTTAAGGCCACTTGGCTTCCCCGCCGGAGCTCTCTGGGCCCTGCAGGTGTTGAGCCCAGCGTCGCCGTCCATGGTTGCCGCAACACGTGCTCAAGACGCCGCAGACGCCGCAGCGCTCGCAGGCGACGACGGACCCTCGGAGTCTCTGAGGCCACAGCCATGCTAGTGCACGAACTCGCTCAAGAGGAGCCGTTTCGGTACCTCACGAGGACCCTTCCGTCTGGGGGTCAAGTTGACTTGTGGGGTTGGTGCTGCCGGCCAGCAGCACCGGCACCAAACAAGCCTTGGCCCCAATTTGACGATTGTTTCTGTCTTGTTTCATTATTATTTTTTATTCTAGTAAACTTGTCGTTCTCTCTTTCTTTCTCTCTCTCTATATATATATACACACACACACACTTATATATATATATATATATATATATATATATATATATATATATATATATATATATATATATATATATATATATATATATATATATTGACACGTGTACTTATTTTTATCGAGCGACCACGTTGCGCCGCCTCACAAATGTTATCGCACAGCGCGGGCCGCGCCTACATGTATCCGAAGTTTCTGGAAAGTTATCGTTGCTTCTATCCGCTGTCTGTTGTCGCCGAACCTTGTGTTATCTGATTCCATCACCTGACGCGAATCGTGTAGAACGTTGTAAAAGGCACGCGGGTCCCAGCGATTAGTCTGGAACATTTGATTACTGCTGTATAAAAGCCGTCGCGCTTGACCTGCTGATCAGATTTTCGACGATCGCCGACCGTGTTCGCCGCTATCGCTGTGCTATAAGTGTAGCCTGTTTTGTGGGCACAGGTTCGCCCAATAAAAGTTAGTTTTCTTGTTCACAGTATTGCTACTGTGTTATTCAACGTCACCACCACGTGACATCTGGTGGAGGTGCTTTACGTTCATGTACCGGACGCCCCCGACAAGCCGTAATCCAAGCCCGGACCACAAGGACAACACCAGCGCCGTCCCGGAACATCGACGAAGCCGCCGGCTACAGCAGCTGCCCCCGGAACATGGAATTCTACCAGAGATGACCAAGAAGATCGTCAGAGAAGTTCGTCCTGAGACGACCAAGATGGCAGCCCCAATGGCAGCCGGAGCGGCCCCAATAGTTCTGCAGCAGCCCAGGGAGCCACCGACGTTCCGCGGTTCCACATTTGAGGACCCCGAAAGCTGGCTGGAGACGTATGAGAGGGTCGCTACGTTTAACAGTTGGGACAGCGACGACAAGCTCCGGCATGTCTATTTCGCATTGGAAGACGTCGCCAGGACCTGGTTCGAGATTTTAGAAGCCACCTTAACGACGTGGGACCTCTACCGAAGCGGCTTCTTGCAAATGTTTAAAGCGTCGTGCGAAAAGAGCGAGCCGAAGCACTACTAGAAACCAGATTGCAGCTGCCAAACGAGACGATCGCGATCTTCACGGAGGAGATGGCCCGTCTTTTCCTGCACGCCGACCCGGAAATGTCGGAGGAGAAAAAAGTCCGCTTCCTGATGCAGGGCGTCAAGCAAGAACTTTTCGCTGGACTTTCTCGCAACCCGCGAAAGACCGTAGCTGAGTTTTCTGCAGAGGCATCGACGATCGAGAAAGCTCTGGAAATGCGCAGTCGGCAATATACCCGCGAAGGGCTCACGCCGCAGTACGCGATCCAAGGATTGGGTTCCGACGACCTACGAGAGACTATCAGGGCCATTGTGCGCGAAGAACAGCGCCAGATCCTGCCTTCGTTGCAGCCTCAAGTGGCCTCGATCGCCGACATCGTGAAAGATGAGGTTCAGCGATCGCTTAGAGTTCCTGAGGTGCAACCTCAGTTACCGCAGCCCCAGCCAGGAGCGATGACCTACGCCGCCGGCGCACGCCGTCAAGGCCATCTTCGCGACCGCGCCAAGGCCCTGTCGCGCCGCAATTCCGTCGTCCGCCGCCGCCGCCAACACGCCCACCCGTCACCCAGCGCGCATTCGCGAGGAAGACGGACATTTGGCGAGCCCCCGACCACAGCCCGCTCTGCTATCACTGCGGAGAAACCGGCCATGTGTATCGCCGATGCCCATACCGCGACTTGGGACTGAGAGGGTTCGCTGTCAACGCGCCGCGTCCACAGCTTGGAGAGCGCCCACGTGACATCGCCGACTACCTCGCCGCTACTCAATGGAGCTCTCGACAACCATCGCGTTCGCCATCACCAGGCCGCTGCCTGTCGCCGCAGCACCGACCATACACTGGCCCTGCCTGGGGCCGGTCAGCGAGCCCATATCCGGAAAACTATAGCAGCAACCGGTGGAGGTGCGGTTGCTGTTCGTCGAACTGACGAAGATCCTCCGCCGCCGACGAAGATGACGAAGAAACCATCTGGACGACCTAATGACGACAAGCCGCCGTGCCTACGAAGTCAGGATGCCAAGACTACACCGACGAAAGACGACTTGACGATGCGACGTACCAGCTTCAGTTCAACACGACGCAGCCGTGATCCGACGCCAAGACCCAACTGCAACGCCGGACAAAGAACAACCGACCTCGACGTGCTTCTCGACGGCCACGCAGTCACTGCCTTAGTCGACACAGGGGCCGATTACTCCGTAATGAGCGGACACATCGCCGCCGAGTTGAAGAAGGTTAAGACTGCATGGGAGGGCCCCCAAATTCGGACCGCTGGAGGACTCCTCATTACGCCGACTCGAATCTACACGGCAAGAATTACCATTCATGACCGGACTTACCCTGCCACCTTCGTTATCCTCCAACAGTGTTCACGAGACGTCATTCTTGGCATGGACTTCCTGAACCAGCACGGCGCAATCATCGACCTGGGGTGCTATGCAGGATGCGTCGAGTTTCTCGTTCACCCGAGTTTTACCCGAGTTTGCTCGACGGCAGTCAGTGAACGGAGATAGCGCGGAACGCGCCGAAGGTGCAGGCAAAAAAATATGTAGACAAAAAGCCGCGTATGACAACATGAGCGCACCCTGCGCGGCACGCTGCTTCCACGTTTCAAGCGCAGAAGGCTGCACAACGAAACGCGCCAGCGCCGCGTATTGTTATAAACGGATTATCGCAACTTAGCGATACCGTGACTGCCCCGCTGTCTGTCTGCACACTTGCCGTGAGCCGCTTGCCACGCCTTTCCCGGGCGCGTCAAGGGCGTGCCTCATCTTTCGGGCACTGTCCTTCTATCCACAATCTAATGCGAACAGGGTGCATGCGGCGCATTCTTGCACCTACACTTTCACTCAAGCGAATACGTTAAAATACAACAAATAAAATAACGAAAATTTTTATTTCTTTAGGTATCTGTTTTTTGTTTTCAGTGTTAGAAATTTGTGATGACAAACGGAGATTGAGCAAATTATTAAGTTTTGCACTTCTTGCCGCGAGTGGCGACAGGGAGGCGAAAGCTTAGAAGCGGTACATTGAAGCGGGTCGCACGCACGAGGGCGTTCATACGGTGATAAGTCGCCTAGGGGAGCTGCAGTGCTATTCTCAATAAAGTCAGTCATGATCCATGGAAGGTCATGGCCACTCCAAGGTCGATTCAAATAGGTCGCGAAGCTTCGGGCGAAAAGCGGTTCAGTACAGATTGTCACCGACATCAGCATGGGGGGTTATGGGAGCAGCGATCGAAGCGCGACTATGTTTGGAGGGAACAAACATTGGGAAAGAAAAACGTGTTTTTTAATTCAAACGAGACACAGTTAGATTCATTCAACGAAAACAAAATTCCTAGTCAATTTTATATATTCGTGATGAGTTAAATAAATACGTTTAATTTTATTATTAATAATAAATGCATTTCTTTTCAGCGCCCATCGCTACAGGGGGCGTTGACGCCACTATCACTCGCAGTGCAATGCACGTCTTGAAATCGGCAGATAGGCGCACTCGTATCACCTGTTGAAATACGCCCCCCTCACAATTTGTGCTTTCTTGCTTGTCGAAGTTTGTCTGAATTTGGTGACGCGGGTAGCTTCATTGCTTCTTAATCTGTTCAGTCCAAAGTAGTGAGTTACGACCGCCAGATAATTGTGTAGTTTTTGTGCGACTGCGCTGCCCGACGGACTAGGCATCCGACAATAGGATCAGCACTCTACACCGGCCTCCAAAGAAAGTATGTTCTGCGCAGGGATGCGATTTCGATAACCGTACGGCTGGCCTTTTCCTGCATCGCTTTACACGCTGAAAGTTCGAAACGCCCATCAAGTCGAATGGCGGGGCATTTGAATAAATAGCTCCAAAGGAAGAACAACAAAACAAATTTCGCGCCTTCGAAAACAAAATGACGTCACTTCTGCTTTTAACGGACATGGCGTCACGTTATTTTTTCTTCCGCCGGAAGTGTTCCCACCACATACAGATGGCGCTAAGCCCCATGACCCGGCGATGGACCGCCATGTTTTGAACGTGTGGTCTCCTATGGAAGCTTCGCTACCAGGTATATTTACCTTGGCCACTCTTTCTCTATTAGGGGAATAGAAACGCAGCGCCGCGGTATGGCTGTTCATCGCAGGTGCTTCACTAGGCTATTAGGCCCCCGCTTTAACAACTAAAAACCATAGAGTAAGTAGAACAACTCTAGAGGAAAAGCTGGGCCGGAAAAGTGGGAACCTCTAGGGCGCCGCCCTGTTGCTACTGGTCAATGTGGCCAGCGCAATTACTATTGAAAAAGCTGAGAACAAGTACAGTTCATCTTATGCTTTGTCATCTAAAAACGCATACCTGATGGCTTTATGAAGGTGGTACGTTAATATTAAGCTTACAGAAAGCGATCGCTAAGTCCGTGACTTATGAAAATCATGATGTACGCATTCATGCAATAAAAGATGACGCGAATTTCGGTTTCGAATCTGTTTTTTGGATGCGTAGTAGTTTCGTTTAGGTTTGACATGCGATCGCGCGTCGACATCGGACGCTATGGCATACTCGTGCCTTATGTGCCACCGAAGCCCCGAAGTGGTCTGGCATATACCTTCACATGTAAGTTAACGAATGTATCTCCTTGTTGAGAATATCACGCGAGTAGGCAGCTCTTGTGGTACATCACAATCGTTTCAGAAGCGTCACAGTAGAGCATTTTTCTGCATCCGGAGCGGTGTTTTTATTTGCAGGTTTCCCTTCAGTAAGAAATTGCTGGACAGGCGGACCAGCGCACCGGAATTGTACTGGCGAAGCCACAAGCAACTCAAAGAATCTGTTTAATTGTTGCACTTTGAACAATCATGCTTCTACAAAGGCCACAGCAGATCAACAGCCTGATGCCGAGTATTTCTGTGCCACGAAGTAATCAAGAGGCGAGTGCCTAATGCGGACGAAATCGAGTGCATCGAGACTTAAAACGACAGAAAGCTGAGCTAGTTGGTAAGGATTCATTATGCAAAACAGAGGTGAGGCGTGCAGACAGGACACAAGAGTAGAGAAGTGGGCGGCGCTCGTGTTGTTTGCTTGTAAATACTCTACTCTTGTGTCCTGTCTGCACGCCTCACCTCCGTTTTGCATAACGAGTGCATCAACCCACATATTAATAGCTTAGGCGTTTTATTAACTGTACAATATTTTCAACGCTTCCTTGCATGCCATTTCATGTGGAATATCTTTTCTGGTCACAAATTTGTGCAGCGAATCTATTTGCATGGTCGACTCCGGGCCTGTGGGACCGTTCGCTTGCACTTGATGCTGAGTCTTTTACATGTATCCATAAACGAGATATGTACATCAGATCCCTGCGAGCATTTTCAAAATTCAGTTATTTTCGACAACAGGCACATATGCAATCTGACATAATCCCTAATACCACTAAGCAGCTGGGACACATTTTTGTTGACCATACTCGCAGGTAAAATAAGTACATCATGTGGACAGCTCCAGCTCATTTTCCTTAAGTAAGTGTATACAAGGGTTATGCAAAAATAATTTTTTTCTTGCGAACCGATTATTTTGCTGTATAAGCAAGAGAACCCACCACGTTAGTGTAACGTATCTTGTGCATCACACTAATATGTGCTTTCATTTACCAAGTGAGATGAGTTACTTTTATGGCCCATTCAGTCATATCACACTGCAAGCTGCATTCATCAATCTTCGATTGGATTTTGCAAATGTTTAATGAAACATGTTTCCCTTTTATGCAGATATACAATGGCAAGCCCTTCCATGTGTTCAAATAGTAAAATTTAAGCTCTAAATTAAAGATATTTCTAGTCAGAAACAAGCAAAAATGGTGACTGCAGAGTATCAGAAGCCCAAGGTACAGAAATGATGAGAAGTGTCGAATGATTTTAAGGAAAGAGTCGTATTTGAAAATGCAAGACTCTTTAGTGGAGGTCAAGCAAGTCAATATAGGTAGAATACTCTGCAAAATTATGCGAGTGAGGGGATTTCGAACAATGGGTCAGGAAATGCATTGTTTTTCTGCAAAACAAAAGCTGATTGCCATTACATAGGTCACTTTAGCATCATGATAAATTCAGAAATAAACCAAAAAACAAGACACCCAAAAATAAAAGAAACATTTAATGATATTCCAGCAGAACTTTTTGTTGGGCTAGTTGGTGCATATTACTGAAGTACTATAGCGCCATACAGACGACACAAGAAGAGACACGAACATAAGCGCTCGTCCGTGTGTCTTCTTCTTGTGTCGTCTGTTTGGCACTATAGTACTTCAGCCATTTAATGATGCTCTCTCCACAAGGGATAAATAAAAACAAACACATCACATCTAATGTGGACATATCAGATGCCTTGTGAAACACTAAAGGAACAATTCAGTTTCGAGCTGTGCCACTTGCCGCATAGATGTGGGGGGGGGGGGGGGGGGGGGCTTGCAGCAATAGTGATAGTTACCACTGCATTTAGGAATTGAAAGCATTCGTGCAGAAAAGGATGATTCTTTATATTTTTGGCTACCACTTCGAAAGCCTCCACCAAGTGCTACAATGCTGCACGCAGCCATACTAACGATCTCGCAGCAACACCTGCAGGTAAAAAGCAGAAGCAGTCAAAGTGCTGGTGTGTTCTGGACACTATGTTTGAAAACTTTTAGGCAAGAAGAGTGCAAGAAGCAGACATAACAACTGCATTTATTTCCATAATTCCCCATTTAAATGGCCTTTTCTTTTTGCATAGACAATGCCTACGCCTAGCCACAGCAGCTCCCTCATACAGACTCCGCAAGCCAAGAGGCCGTGGAGGCAAATGCAGGTAAGAGGCAATAAGCAATAGCACTGGTATCGACATTCATCTAATTTCTTTTTATTTCGTTTAGGCAGCCAGCACACCTCGAACAGCCACCATGACTGCGGGTGTGTCACCCTAGTCGCCAAGTAAACATTTGAGGGAAAGTGAGAGGCAATGTGAACAGCCACTTCTCCATGTAAACAATACTCTTTCTCTCGGATGACTCCTACGCCTCGCCACGCCAGCACATTTGTGCACAAAGATGCCGCAGAGGCACCTGCAGGTCAGAGGCAAGAAGCAGTGGCACTGGTGTCGACATTTACCCAATTTCTTTTTCTTACACTGAGGCAGCCAGCACACCTCAAACAGCCACCTTGACTGCAGGTGTGTTAGTAGATTCCTGTTGTACATATGCTCGTAATTAACTTCAGTAAACTTGAACTTCATAATAAACTTGAAGGCAAACGGGACATTGATGCATTGTATTTTTGAACATTTATTGTACACATACAATATATGTTATACTTTGCAGTGCTACAGAGCGTATTTTGAAGCTTCCCCCTATATTTTGCACCTTTAATTACGTATGTGTTGTGTGGCCCTCAATGCAGTTCAAGTTGTAGCAGCTGCTTTGTCTGTGTATCGCACATTGGCTTAAGCTCGTGATATCCACATACTTCTCTCACATATACAAAATAAAGTTCTATGTAGTCCTCAGTGTTACAACAAAAAATGAAAGTAAACAATCAGATCGTGGAATTGTGTTTATTACAGTGATTCCTACGACAGTTACTGACAAGTTGACAACTTGAACTGGTCAATCGGTCCATAGCCTCTTCTATTTTTCAAAAATAAAAGAGGCTATGATCCGTCATGGCAAGGAATTGTATGTATACATAAAAAAGGGGGTATGTGTGTGTTTATAGTGGGGGTATAGAATTAGGGCGGTACGAAAAAATGTACCAACACCGTCCTCTAGACCCATTCCGTTAAGGTACTGTAACAAAGCGTATTATGCATAAAGCTCATACAAACAACTCTGATATTACTGCAGACGCCAGGCGACGCGAGCTACATTTGTCATGATGCATTCACGACTGCACCGGATGCCCTCCACACTATTCTCGTTAATCGTGCTCACTGCGCCGAGGCAAAAGAAAGATCATGGGCGCAGGTGCCTTTAAGGTATCTCAACCTTGCGAGGCACGGCTGCGCGTGCCAGGGGAGCTGTCCGTGCGAACACTCCCTGGCACACACCTGCCTCGGCGGCCCCAACCTACGTACCGTTCTGCTTCGAGCTTTGATCCCCCCACTGTCCCTCGGGTGCCCTTGAGTTCCTGCGCCGCCTGCTCTACTATCATCTCAGGTGCTCTCCTGAGACTTCCGTTTGTCGGTTACATGTGCCCTACAGCTGGATCATTACTTATAATAATAAAAAACCCGATCTATCGTCACGACGATAGATCGCGAAAGCGGCTTTTGCAACATACCGCGCCAGTGCGAAGAGAATTACGGAACGCCAACGAGGAATCTGACCACAGCTTCGAGCTCGTAAAGTCGTCGAATGACACTCCTGCAACAGGCGTGACCGCTGAAAACCGCATACCGCCGGAAACTTGAACAGGATCATCCCTCAGTTGCATAACTGCCAGCTGTACGGCCAACATGGACCACACCCACACCGTTCCGCATCATAGAATAAAGAACCAACTTATAAAGCCCAAACACACGGCTGCACGCACGCATCACAACACTACAAGCGAGACGCCATGCTGCTACGCTGCAACTGTTGCCGGATTAAAACTGACTACTGTCACCAAGTCTAGCAAGCGTCTCAGGAGCTGGCAACCTCGGCGCGTAGCAACATGGCGGCGCTCTTGCGGTTCCCGATTTTAATGCATGGGCCCTATGGGTAGCTTGTCCTCTGGAGTCAGTATAGTAACTCTATGCTAAAAACGACACAACAGCTGCCGCTGCAAAATGGTGGTATGTTATTTTAGAGTGCGTAGTGACGCAGTTCAGTGAAAATGTACCAATTTATCATTGTGCGCGAAGCCTCTGTGATACAGTGCGAAAAGTGCGTGCTTCCCCAGCGACACAATTCATCGCTTGTCATCGCTTGCCCATTGAAAGCGCCTCTGAGCGCATGTACGCAGTATGTGAGTGTGTTGTGCAGTCCAAGGTGCTTGCGGATTACCTCTGCTGGAGCCAGCAGCGATCGCAGATGGATATCGTAACGACACCGCAGCACTCGCATTTTGGCAGGTGAGGTCTCTTGTGTGGAGTTATCAAATCAGATTTCGAACGGAGAGAGGTGTTGGAACTGTTGAGTGCGCAGTGCTTGTGATGAAGAAATGCCATTGCACTGAGTCTAGAAGAGCGAGCGATTCTCGGACGCTGATCGTGTTTACGACGCTGTGGCTCCGTTTCATCACCGATGACGGAGCAGCCATGTCAAACGACTGCTGCAATACGCTTTCCTCAGCATCGTCGTCCACCTCGACGCATCGACGCCTTGCAAGCAGCTACAGTGACGTGCCGATAATTATTTACTGTGCGCTACGCGCCACAATGCAGGCAATGAAACCGTGTTGTGCGGCCATCTCAGCCCGAGAAGATGTATGCATAAGCCAGCGACAGTCAACGCTTTGTTTTTGATAGTGGTGCTCAGTTCATCACCGATGACAGTGCGTTGTGCGTGTTTTATGTCGGCGGTCAAGATTGTTGATGCCTCTCAGCTCGACACCGCGTCGCTGTTGCCGGAAGATAAGTTGGGCGTGGCCCAACTGTAGTGGGTGCGCGCGCAATAGTTCCATGCCTCGCACGGGGCGTGACCTCTGGTTTTGATTGACAGGCGAACTCGTGCTAAACTCGTACATCGCGAAACCCCCTCCGAGTTCAATTCGGGAACATGGCGGCGGCAGCAGCACCCTGTTTCATTGCATCCAGCGGCAACAAGCGTCAGTATGACCGTCCGGACCCATTCACCTGCATGACCGACGGGGAGTTTCAGCGTCATTTTCGCCTGTCGAAGACATCAGTGTGCTGGCTGTGTGACGAGCTAGGCGAAGACTCTCGTCTGCGGAGACAGCGTGGCGGGCTTCATTCGCTCACCGTCGTAGAGCAAGTCATCTGTGCCCTCCGTTTCTACGGGACTGGGAGTTTTCAGGGAAGCGTCGGCGCCGAGCGTTATATTGGACGCCATCAAACTACTGTTAGCAACTGTGCCAGAGATGTGTCTGACGCGCTTATCGATGCGGCAGTGCGTAAGCGGTGGCTAGCTTTCCAGAATACTGCGGCGGAGCGGGCATATATAAAAGAATGCTTCCTACTTCGTGGGAACATTACGAACGTAGTCGGGTGTGTCGACGGGACGTACGTAGGAATTAAGGCGCCTTCAATGTCAGCGTTACTGTGATTAACAGACTTTTTGGCTGGTTGATCACTTTTTGACGATTGTTCTACTTGTCTGTCAGGGTGCCTTCCAAATGGCCCACTTTCTTGGGAAAGAGGTAAATTAAGTATAAATAAATAAATGGATATCACAAATTGTGTGTGGTAACCTATGAATCCTATCTCATAAAAGAACTTGGGGTTCTTCATTGGTGAAGTTACTAAGTATGCACAATGCTGAATTTTGGTCATGCGTAATCTATCGGCCGCACTATGAAACAGCGAGGCATTGCACAATTTGTTGCAGCGCGAGATGTGGATGTTGTGCCAAGCCGGTTGTGCCTATGCATTTGTGGCGACATGAAAATGCATTGAGAATCTTACTGTGTTGGCTTGCATGAAGAAAATACTTGATTGTTTGCTCTGTTAACTGTCGATGCATGTGCATGCATCTTCTTTTTTTTGGGGGGGGGGGGGGGGGCGGCGTTATTCTGGATGGATAAATTGTATATTTTCGTCTCATAATGGGGCTCTAATTCTTAAGCAGTAGAACAATGCACATCCGATACTCTGCAGAACTTTCTGTACGTGAAGATGTCATGAACCACCAAGGCAAAATTACATATCGGGAGAAATATGGTGCAGATGCCAATGAAAAGTGGGTCTTTAACCCACCATGATAAAAATAAATATTGCACAGCAAATAGACCATTTGTACACCTTTAGAGCAATGATTACACAAAACGTGATATGCCCAAACGAGTAAACGCTTGCCACAATGCCAAAGTAGGCTGAGCGACATGCAGCATATATTGGCATTGAACATGTCTCGTAACCGTTATTTTTATTGTAAGCCCTCGCTGTCACACCTTTCCCTCCAGCACTCCCTTTACTGAAATGTGGCACTGTCTTTCCATTGGTGTCATTATGATAATGGTAACGGCAGCAGCAAGGCTGGTTAATGCTTGCCTCTTTGATTCCTGTGAGTTTAGTGGTAAAGAATATGGCACGTGCATACATACAGCTGTGCTGCAAAATTTAACATTTGTGTTTTTTGGAGAGCTAATTTGTGTTGGGAAATTTCAAAGATGTGCACAATTGTGGCGTAATAACTAGAGCATTGGTGAGGTTGAAGACGGTATATTGGTATAGAAGCTTGAAGTTTAATTGCACAATTCGACGGGACACAAAGAGAAATACACACAGCAGAATGTTTTGCTGTGTGTGTTACACTTCTTTGTGTGCCGTTGAATTGTTGTGCGATCCGACTTCAAATAGAGCATTGGGCTTCTTTGGTGCAGGACCGAGGAAGTGTGAGCTATTCGACAACATGCCAGTGCCTTGCCACACAATTATGGAAGTCGGAAGGTTTGCAAACAAAGCTTTGCTTTCAAATCCACCTGCTCATGTAATACAAGCGCTGATTGAAAGAACCATCACACAAAAATAATGGTGAAATAAATGGCCTGTGAAAAGTGTAATTTGTATATAGACACTGTTGACATAATAGGTGCCATACCGGCCTCAAAATTGTACTGGACAGAGCAGTTTGTTTCCTATGTGAAGCACAACCTCCCATTACATGCTGTGCAAATAACCAAGCTCAGTTTGTTTTGACGTGCTACACAACATTCAGTGTAATCTGTTTTTGGTTCCAAAGAAGTGCCAAACACCACCTCTTTTTCAAGGACGTCATGGGAATATTTGGCGAGACCTTTTTCAGCCCCTCATAATGGAAGTGTGGCCAGCCAGCTTTGCTTGGATGCCTTTATAGATTTCTGCTCCTGATCATTGTGTGCTATCAAGTTGTAGAAGTCTATGCAACTGGTGCAAGGCATTACGTGTTTCTATAGTCGGATACAACTTTAGGAGGCTGCGGAATCTGCACTTTAAGGCAGGTGAACACAAGCCTGCACCAATGGGCACGCACTCTAGACTGACATCGTGCCACCGGACAGACTAATACCTGCTCGTTGGAGAGGGACTATTTCTTTAGACATGTAGGCAATCGGCTGCTGCGCTTTGGTCATCTGGGTGGGGCCTCTCCTGTCTTCTGAAGTTTTATCTGACTGTAAAGGATGCTGCTTTTCATACAACACAAAAGGACAAAGTGTACAATTATTTGGCCTATGAAATGGATACATCAGAAGTGTGCTATGCAAGGGCTTAAGATGTGTGAAATATGGTACATGCAATTATAAGACAATGTTAAAGAATATGTGGTATCGAACATGCACGTAATGGCACATTTGAATCGGGGAGTGTTGCAGTCATATGCACAGTCTATAGGTGATAACATTATTAAGCTCCTGCTGTTTCCCGTCTTCATTGTGAATTACACACACCGTTCATCTTGTGGCTAATCAACACGCACTGTATTCTTGCACATAGAAAGAGCAAACAGCACGATGACGTGTATGCTGCATTAGTGTATTTTTTATTTACATGGTGCAAGAGTGGCACAGGTTGTCTTACGTTTTTGCCTATTTTGAAGGGACACAAAGTGCATGTTATAAGTCTCCTAATATGCACAGCACAATGTTTACTGCAATAATTTTATTCATGTTCCTGAATAACAAACAAAATATTAAACTGAAAGCTCCTTTATAAGGTGCCTTCTGTGGGCTCGACAGGAGAGCAGTGAGGGCACCGATACCACTGTTGCGGAGCAGCCCTCTGGACCTTTGCCACACTCTCAAGAGCACGTGCCTGGCGCTCGCCTACTGCCACCAGGCGGTTGAGTGGCTCCAGCAGCAGAATGTTTTGCTGCAAAAAAGTGTATTGGAATGAATCAGCCGCATACAAACCATTATTTACAAAGAAAAATGCTCGTTGCACTATTAGTACTAAGTGCCCTTAACTGTGGAAGCCTCTAGTGTAGTATGCATAATAAAAAAATGCGTTGGGACAACGTTGCTTTATTTTTCATAACTGGGGTTTTCTTTTTCAGAGCCAATTGTCATGTTGATTAGTGTGCCAGCAGCTGAGGTGACCCCGCACCTTCACGAGTCTCTACTGCCAGCACCACAAACCTATTTTTGTTCGCTGCAAAACAAATGTGTCACCCTACAATCCCGTCTTATACGAGCTGATTGCATCATATGCCTACAAACATCATGTTTTTGTCCCATTACGCAATTTTCTACCATCCTCGGCTGTAGTTCTCTCTCCTTGACATCCATTCTGTCATGCTTATGTAATCACCTGATACGAATTGGCAACAAGTGATCGAATACGTGCATGGCCTGCCTGCCGATTCCTTTCTTTTTTCTTAATGTCAACTAGCATATCAGTTGCCACGGTTTACTACGCCACTGTCTTCCTGCCTTAATGCTATCTCCAACAATTTTTGTTACTTCGCTTTCTGCACAGTCCTTGACATCTCAAGTTTCTTTGTTAACCTCCAGGTTTATGTCCGATATTGCATAACCGGTGGAATGCAATGATTCTAGACTTTTTTCAAGGATATCGGTAACCTGGCGATCACGATTCGGTAATGCCTTCCATGTACTGTTCAACCCATGAAATTTTTGTATAAGTTTCCTGCTATATATCAGTACTTGCTATTTATATTTCACTTGGATAAAGATACTCTTCCATAAATTTTGCTGACCTAATGTCACTCATGAATTTCTTTTATCTCACCAAGTTCGTGATGGTTACCTTCATCTTTTCCATATTTTCGCGGGCCCACTTGCATGTAAAAGCACGAACACTCATTGGTTCTCACTGCCTTCTTTAAACTGCTGGACATTCAGTTCGTTACTACGAAAGTGACTTAATCCGTGCACTCTTATTATGCTAAATATGAAACAGTAGAAATATACTTATCTGCAGTTTGTCGATGTCTCCTTCACTGTGTTGGTAGCGAGATCCATCGTCGGTACCACCTCCTTGTCGCATCGTAGCTATATAGGATGTCTGCCTTTTGCCCATACTATGTAATGTTCGTGACGCTCGCAGTCACGCAGAGTGGAGTAACTCAGCGCACTCGCAGAAGCAGCACCGGACAAGTTCTTTCTTCAGTACTTCGCCGATAACAGTGGGCGCGCGTTGCGATCTAAAGTCGCCGAAGCTATTGGCAGTCTTACCGGGTGCACGGGAAGACTGCCCACGGAGGAACAGAACCATGCAAGAAATAGTGTCGATCGTCGAGCCTGATCACTACGTCGCGCACTGCAAGCTCGTTGTACGGGTTTGTTTACACTGGGCCTCTCTGATGCTTAGCCGCCATGCTTGCCCGGTGAATGGATGTGATGACGCCACTACAGCATTCCCTCGTGGTATAATGCGAAGCGTACTAAATTACAAATTAGTCTAAGACGCATTCAGTGCACATCTCGTAAGCTTCAAAATGCTTCTAAACCACGTTAAAGTAACTAATAATATTGTACTAAATGCATTTGTTTTACAACTTACTTCTTCATGTAATGCACTCGGTGGAACGACAAACAAGTGAAAGAAGGCACGACCATGCACCGACGGTATGATCACGTGATCCCCAGTTTGTCGACCGCCCAGAAGGCAACGCCCAAGGAATGATAGCCAGCCACAGTGAATCTAGATAAACCAATGAAACTGGAGGCTTGTCGAAAGATAAAATGTGTCTCGGTAGTAAGCTTTGCAGAGCCCAAGCTGTCACATTACGTTTGCTACAGAATAGAACATACCCAAGTCCAGATTTTATTAACAGGATCTATCCTGAAAGGGAAATTCAAATCAACTGTAATAAGTGCAATGGCATCGTTACTCTTGACCACATGCTTTGGCAGTGCCCCGCGGTCTTCACAGACTGTGACAAGGAAGAAGAATGGTGGCGGCAAATGCTGCACAGCGAATCACTCTCTGACCAACTACGGGCAGTCCAGAAGGCCTACGATGTGGCTGAAGGGCTCGGCCTGACAGTCCCAACGTGGGAGCGGCCCGCGTCAACCTATGGTTGACCTTCAGGACCAAATAAAGTTCTTCATACCATAGCATACCATTCGTGCTTTCATCTTGGGGTGTCGCCAGAGCTCGTGAAGATCCCGAGTTTCGCCAAACTCGGCGCATCCTGCATAGCACCCCTGAAGCCGAAATCGATAACGGTTACGCAAGATCAAGTGATGCCATCAGAGAGCTTTCGGGGTCACCGCGCCTTGAGTGTGCACGACGATCAAGTGAGCATCCCACCGCGCTCCAGCATTGTTATTTCGGTCGGCACCGAAACACCCGCTGACGTAGAAGGCGTCATCGAAGGCGACCAACGTCTACTGCTCGACCGTGAAATTTGTGTCGCAAGAGGGATCGCTCGACTGCACGGAGGAAACACGAAGGTGTTGCTGACAAACTTCAGCCAGGAGTTCAAGCACATCAACAAGGGCACGACGATCGCATACATCGAGGAATTTCAGGAAACCAGCGATGCGTTTGTCCTCTCGGATTCTGTTGCATCTACCCCGACGACCGTAGTTCCCAGCCAGACTTCGACATAAATCCAAGTCTCCCCGTGATTAAGAAGCAACAGCTCAGAAGTCTGCTTCGACGATACAAAGACTGCTTTTCGACGTCATCGAGGATTCGACAAACCCCAGTCGCAAAGCATCGCATAATAACCGAAGAGTGCGCTCGACCACTCCGCGAGAGCCCTTACCGAGTTTCGACGCGAGAACGCGAAGCTATAAGACACCAAGTCGACGAAATGCTGCGCGACGACAACATCCAGCCGTCGAAAAGCCCGTGGGCGTCTCCAGTTGTTTTAGTGAAGAAAAAGGACGGAACCCTACGTTTCTGCGTCGATTATCGTCGATTGAACAAAATCACGAAGAAAGACGTATACCCCCTCCCACAGATAGACGACGCATTGGATCGGCTCTGCAATGCTAAATACTTCTCATCGATGGACCTCAAGTCGGGCTACTGGCAAATAGAAGTCGACGATAGAGACCACGAAAAGACCGCCTTCATCACGCCAGACGGCCTTGTTGGAATCCCACCGATGGCACCGGCTGTTGGTATCCCACAGATGGCACCGGCTGTTGGAACCTCAGTGCTGACACCCGTTATTGCAATCGGACCGCTGGCGCCCGTTGTTGCAAATGGGTCGCAAGCCCCAAGGGTAGCGTTGGCCTGGCGGCCTGGGGCACACTGGAAGCATCCGAAGGTCCCAGCAAAGCATGAGTCGACTGCTAACAGAACAACTTGTTTATTCTAGCATCGCAAAGAGCGGGCGGTCAGGTCGACCGAAGTAGAGAGACGGGAGAGCACGTTACTCAACAGAAGAAATCGGAGCCTCTCTCCTGGCGTCCGGGGGCAGCTGCTCTTATACTCTTGGCGTCGCGGGCAAGATGGAAGGTCACGAGATGACACCACGTGACAGCGAGGCACGGACGGACTGAGAGACATGTAGAGACAAGTGTAGTGACGCATCAGCCGGGCCGGCGCCGGTCAGACCTCCTCGCTTCACACTTGGGGAGCTCCTCTCCCCGGCTGCCGCGCTTTGACAAGCGTGGGCACACACACACACACGCACACACAAAGACACGTGGCACTGAATATGCCGGGACGCGCTCGGCGGGGATGCGTCGCGGCCGCTTTGAACGAAGCCCCGGCGTCCGTTGCATCCGCGCTGGCTTTACCGCGCGTCGTAGGCGAAACGTAACAGCCTCTACGAGTTCAAGGTCATGCCATTCGGACTATGCTCGGCACCTGCAACGTTTCAGCGCGTCATGGACACGGTGTTAGCAGGATTGAAGTGGCAGACGTGTCTTGTTTACTTGGATGACGTCGTTGTCTTCGCCGAAAACTTCGACGACCACCTTTGGCGGCTTGCGGCAGTATTAGAGGCCATCAAATCATCAGGGCTCACTCTGAAGCCGGAAAAGTGCCCCTTCGCTTACGATGAGCTTCTGTTCCTAGGCCACGTCATCAGCAAATCCGGAGTACGCCCCAACCCACAGAAAACCGCTGCCATCGCAAAGTTCCCGAAGCCCACCGACAAGAAGGCAGTGCGTAGATTTCTTGGCATGTGTGCCTACTACAGGCGATTTGTCAAGGACTTTTCACGCATCGCTGAGCCGCTGACACAGCTAACTAAATGTGACGTCGAGTTCAAGTGGGAAACGCCGCAGGCCGACGCATTTCAAGAACTCAGACGACGCATGCAGTCGCCGCTCATACTTGCGCACTTCTACGAGTACGCCGATACCGAAATACACACTGACGCCAGTAGTCTATGCCTCGGTGCCGTCCTAGTCCAGAGAAAAGATGGACATGAACACGTGATAGCTTACGCTAGCCGATCGTTGTCAAAAGCGGAAAGGAATGCCTCGCCATCTTTCGGGCCACAGCGAAATTTCGCCCTTACCTATATATGGCAGGCCATTCAAAGTGGCCAGTGATCATCACGCGTTGTGTTGGCTAGCTACCTTAAAAGAACCTTCAGGACGGCTGGCACGGTGGAGCCTCAGGCTACAAGAATACGACATCACTGTAACATACAAGTCCGGACGAAAACACTCAGATGCCGATTGCCTATCATGCGCCGCGATTGACCCGCCGCCGCAAGATGACGAGGATGACGACGCCTTCCTTGGAATAATAAGTGCGGAAGACTTCGCCGAACAGGAACGAGGAGACCCGGAGCTAAAAGCCCTAGTCAAGTATTTGGAAGGGCAGACCGACGTTGTCCCTAGGGCATTTAAGCGTGGATTATCTTCGTTCACGCTTCAAAACAACCTACTCGTCAAGAAGAACTTCTCACCAGTCCGCGCCAACTACCTTCTTGCTGTTCCGTCGGCGCTGCGTCCAGAAGTACTGCACGCCCTACATGACGATCCGACCGCTGGGCACCTCGGTTTCTCCCGTAGGCTATCGAGGATACAAGAAAGGTATTACTGGCCGCACCTAACCGCCGATGTCGCCCGTTACGTCAAGACATGCCGAGACTTTCAGCGGCGCAACACACCACCAATAAGGCGAGCGGGATTACTACAGCCGATCAAGCCTCCTTACCGACCTTTTCAGCAGATCAGTATGGACTTGTTGGGACCGTTTCCGACATCAACTTCCGGAAATAAGTGGATCGTCGTGGCGACGGACTATCTCACCCGCTTCGCTGAAACTAAAGCTCTACCGGAAGGCAGTGCAGCCGAAGTGGCGAAATTTTTCGTCGAGAACATCCTGCTGCGACATGGTGCTCCAGAAGTCCTCATCACCGACAGAGGAACGGCTTTTACAGCAGAGCTCACGTAAGCCATTCTGTAATACAGCCAGACAAGTCACAGGAGGACAACTGCCTACCATCCGCAGACGAATGGTCTCACGGAGCGCCTGAACAAGACCCTCGCCGACATGCTAGCAATGTACGTCAACGTCGAGCACAAGACGTGGGGTGCGGTCCTGGCGTACGTAACATTCGCTTACAACACGGCGGTGCAAGAAACAACACAGATCACGCCGTTCAAGCTGGTCTACGGCAGGAACCCGACGACGACGCTCGACGCCATGCTGCGGCACGTCACTGACGAGGAAAATCTTGATGTCGCTACCTATCTCCAGCGCGCCGAAGAAGCTCGACAGCTCGCCCGCCTACGGATCAAGAACCAGCAGCGTACCGACAGCCGACACTACAACCTGCGACGACCCTTCGTCGACTAACGGCCCGGCGACCGTGTTTGGGTATGGACCCCGATACGCCGACGGACTGAGTGAGAAACTATTGCGACGCTATTTCGGACCCTACAAGGTCATTCGACGTATTGGCGCACTGGACTATGAGGTCGTGCCAGACGGCATTTCGCATTCACAGCGGCGCCGCGCACTATCTGAAGTGGTCCACGTGGTGCGCCTTAAACCCTTTTACGGACGCTGACGAACTTCCTTATTTTGTTGTTTTCTTTGCTACGAGTGCTTTTTCTTTATTACTTTCGTTTGTTCGCAGTATCGGGTCGATGCTTTCTAAGAGGGCGGTAATGACGCGTGTACTCATCTTTATCGGGCGACCACGTCTCGCCGCCTATTGCCGCGTTCAGACTACAGTCACATCCGCTATAAGTGGCGTATTTATTGCAATTTACGCAACTGCTGGAACGACTGTTCACGCAGCTAGCAACCGCCTACATTCACATTGAGCCTTTCGATAAGATACGTTTTTTACGACTGGCCAATCACCGTTCTGAGACAGCCGCCAAGACAAGACTCGACAAGAGACTCGACAAGAGAAAAATTCGACAAGAGAAACTCGACAAGAGAAACTCGACAAGAGAAAAATTCTTTTTTGGTGTGTTGCCTATAGGCAACACTCGTCAATAAAGGGTTAAAAGCCTCTTCACTCTGTTCATTTTTTCATAAGCGGTATTACACAATGTCCTGCAATAAGGTTTCTGCTGCTTATGGCCCACTCATATCTGCCAGAAGAGACAACTCTTGAAAAAGATTTTCTTTGTGCTATGTGTGCGACGTAGTATGAGCATTCATGCCTTGACATTTATACATCTGTAGAACCAGCTTCTTGACAGAGTACTTGCTATACCTGATCATGCTTACTTGTGCAGTGCTGTTGAACAATACATATTGATGCAATGAATATTTACACACTTGAATTATCACGAAAGATGGTTGTTTTACAATTCTGCGCTTTGCTTTCTATTGGTGTTAGATTTTGCATAAGCATGCCCCCCGTGCAATAGCATTTTGAAGTGTAAGGGTTCAATAAAAGGTGATGAACTAAATCTAAGTGCAAGAGCTTTTTTTCGCACCTATGACTCCCATCGAAATGCGACTTCCATGGCTGGCAAATCAATCCCTCGCCTTGTGTTAGCAGCAGAATGCTATAGCCACAGTGGCAGGTGAACAAATTGAAGAACAATATTTCTGTCTATAATTTTTTTTCTTGCCTGTATGTAAGTAAAGTTTGGAATAAGTTTGTCATTGCAAAAAAGCCCAGTTTGTGTTCTTTTATTGAATAAACCACATATTGTGTATAGTTGAAATGCAGAAATTTGTTCTAAAATCCTCAGGTGATATATGTTCTTGCAAGTAGCATGGTATTTCATTACTTATAAAGATAGTAATCGCAGCGGATATCGTTATATAGGTTTACACACTAATATGTGTGATCACAAACTTATTAGAAACTTGCTAGAAACATGTAAGGCATGAATGTTTCTGCACACTTGATCAGCTGTGAACGTGCAAGAACTGCTTGTACTGGCTGACTTCACTGCACAGTTTGGATTTACTTTTCTTCAGCGTGTCGTTTTGTACTGTTTTATCCACACAAGAACAGGGCGTTTGCCTGCTTTTCGCATTGTTGCACGAGTTCTACATAATTGTGCAGGAGGGTACGTCGTCACTGTATTTACTTAATCTACTTGCTGTGCAGTTAGTTACCTTGCAGAGCAAGTGTTCATACAGATGCAGTAAGGATACAAAGTCCGCAACATAGTCAATGTTTATTGGTTTCTGTGCAAGAAAAAAAAATTCTCCAGAGAAGAGGTGCAACTAAACGTGCATGTAATATTTTATTCAAGCCACGGATTTAATGCTATCGTAGCAAATTCATTACGATAGCCTACACTTTTGCTCTGTCAGATTTAATAAGAGGCAAGATAAGCTTTCAAGATGCATCGGGAAATTCGTGCTTGAAAACCGACAAGAAAATGCAACTGAACGGTACCGCGTTCAGCGCAACGTTGAAACTTCGGGTACTTTGCTGTCTTGTCATTTGCCCTTGCCGAGGTTGAAATAATTCAAGCTGCTCCGTAAGCGCGATTTTTGCATGCTACTCAAAACATTGTAGCGACCTCGTCGTCTGCTGGGGATCGAACACCTCCTAGCACTGACAACTCGCAAAGGCGTACGAAGCAAACGTGAAAATGCACTTCATTTGCTGTGCAGAGTGTCAACAAACGCATAGAAATCGGAGAATGCAATCTGCGGTACAAGTTTTTTATTCTCCCTTCGCGGACGTACCGAATTCGACGATCCACGTCTCCGCGTATTGCACTTGTCGATCGAGACGCCATTTTCCAAAACAAACCAGCGAAATAGCTCCTGTGGCAGCTCTCCGCGCAATTTCGACGGAAAATCGCAGCGATCGGTGCGACGGTGCGACTGTGCGACCAACCGGTTGGTCGCAGCCGAAAATCGGGGGGTCGGCACTGCGACTGCGATTTTCATCGCAAACGACGGAAATCGCACTTCCGGTGCGACGAAAATCGCATCATGTGAAACAGGCATAACAAGTGTTATCGCACAGCGCGAGACGCGCGTGCATGTATCCGAAGTTTCTGGAAAGTTGTCGATGCTTCTATTCGTTGTCGTCGCCGAACCTTATGTTATCTGATTTCATCGCCTGCCGCGAATGGTGTAGAACTTTGTGGAAGGCACGTGGGTCCCAATGAATAGTCTGGAACATTCGACGACTGTTGTATAGAAGCCGACACGCTTGACCCGCTGATCAGATTTTCGACGATCGCCGACCGTGTTCGCCGCTATCGTTGTGCTATAAGTGTAGCCTGTTTTGTGGGCACAGGTTCGCCCAATAAAATTTAGTTTTATCGTTCACAGTATTGCTACTGTTCTTCAACGTCACCACCACGTGGCAATATATACATACTGCACATACCTGCATTCGGTATACCTTATCACCAACTGTAAGTCACCTTCTTATCTCATCAGCGAATCACTCTTGCACCCAAGTGTGCTGGTCCGGGTTTTACCTGCATTTCCACCTTTGCAGTTGGTAAAAGTCTTTACCCGCCATGGTTGCTCAGTGGCTATGGTGTTGGGCTGCTGAGCACGAGGTCGCGGGTTCGTATCCCGGCCACGGCGGCCGCATTTCGATGGGGGCGAAATGCGAAAACACCCGTGTGCTTAGATTTAGGTGCACGTTAAAGAACCCCAGGTGGCCAAAATTTCCGGAGCCCTCCACTACGGCGTGCCTCATAATCAGAAAGTGGTTTTGGCACGTAAAACCCCAAATATTATTATTATTATTAAAAGTCTTTGGCAGTTTACTGTAACTTCATATTTCAAACATTTGGTTGCTTAAGAGGCTTTGGCAACACTGCCAACCCTAATGCCTGGACAGGCTTCACGAAAGACCACCAGTACCTCCTCGTTACAGACTGTGCTCCACATCCTTCTTTGTTTGACCGTGACTTAGAACCTATATATCTTTCCTCTGAAGCGGCTGGTATTGGCGATGCTTTGATGCAGAAAGAGGCTATTGTCGCACATGTCAACCTTAGGCCACAAACTAATCTGGCACAGGTGGAAATAGTCTTTTCTTTCCCAGATGCTGGTTCAGCCTCGCGAGGCACATTCCTTCAGTCAATTCGCACACTGTCAATGAGAGTGACACTGAACAAAGGTTGGCTATGGTGTCGAGGTTCTTGCCTGGTTTCGGTAGTGGCATCATGACCAAGTGTTTCCGCTCTCAGGGGAATTCCAATATTCCAGATTTCATTGATTACAAGCAATAGCGCTTGCTTCCCCATTTCGGCGAGATTCATCAACATCTGCAAAATGACTCCCATCTTTGCCACGTGCGCTTAAAATGTTGACATGCTCGAGAGCAACAACAGGTTCTGCCATCGTAAAGAGGCTTTCCCTTCCTTTCTTGGCAAGTGGTCATTAAGGCGCGTACAACTCTGGTGACGGTCAGTCACTGTGAGGTGGTCGGGGAAAGCACCCGCAGCTTGTTCCTCAAATTTCTCAGATGTGCATTGAAGATCGAGCAGCGTGTTTTCAATAGTATTACAGTACTTCATTCATTCTGTTATAGCCGAGAATGTGTCACAGCTTACTGAGACCTATACGTTCAACCAATGCACAGTGGTCCATCCACCAGTCTCTGGAGAGTTTCTTTGCATGACCTCTTGCCTGCTCATTCTTGTGCACAACATTGATCACGGTTTGGTTTGCTGCGTGCAGCCACAATTTAGGTATGCAGTATGCAGCTTGGCCTGCTCACCCAAAGTTGCAGCAGGTGTTTGTCAGAGCTGGATGTTGCCCAGTTTGCTCTAGTTCGCATGTCGCCTTTTGGAGAGTAAAGAATTCGTGTTGCTAGCGATTCTTCAACACCTTCACATTCTGTAGACTCAAGTGCATCACGGAAATGGTCCCAGCCGAAACCCCGATTTTGTGAACGTGGCACATTTTCACCCCTACATCAATGTTATATCGTAATAAGACTGCCATAACTTCCACGATAGAATAATTTACAACACACAAACGCAAAGAACACAGACATATGCCTCGTTTTCAATTCAGTCGTCATGCAAATGACATATAGCACGGAAAAACGTGAACACGCTGTGTGTTAGCATCGTAAACTTCATACTAGGCAAGGAGCACACCACGATCCCGCGACAGCCGCTAATGAGACCAAAACGGGAGCACATGTCTGAACGCGCAAATGGAGCCCCTAGGCCACTATGCTCCTCCACCACCCCCACTGCACCACTCGTTTCAACTACAGCACACCAAACACACATTCAGCGCTGAACAGTGGGCGGTCGACGTAGTCGCATTTACATGACTTGCAGCGAGCAGCACATCCCTCGATATCCGTTAAGCAAACTCGGAGACGGCGACGCCACATCGCGTTTCGCAGAACTTCGCTGCCGAGGCGCTAGGCCACTTCGATATTTCAATTGTCACCACCGCCGAGTTCTCAAGGAAGTATAAGGGTCACACAACGCAGATTCTGTACAGCAAGAGCTCACCGAGGCCAAAGCTGCACTGCCGCGCCACCACTACTCACAGCTTTCTACAACAAACACACAAGCAACTCAAGCACAATTACATAAGCAACGTTGAACAACGCGTGGTCCGCACGCGCCAGAGAACGATGACGACGAGGACGAACACGCCACGACGTCGCTCGGCGCCACCACCGCGCCTTCTCAAAAATCCCTAAACGACCCTGTGCCTAGGCAGCTATAGTCGGATACAACTTTAGAAAAAAGGGGAGGCCCCGCCCAGATGACCGAAGCGGCGAAGTCACCGGCCGTCCGGCGCATGACGTCGGTCCAGAATGCGCGCCCATTGGTGCACCCGCCTCGGAGGAGTAAACGCCCCCTTTTTTCTAAAGTTGTATCCGACTATAGGATAAGGTGACGTGAGGGATTTTTGTACGACATTTAGACGCCCGCCTCGCGCGCTCTGGTCGAGGCCGACGACGCGTCGCTATTGGCCTAATAGCATCAAGTGGGCCCTCGCGCCGTGCATCAGCGCCATTTTTGCTCGAGAAGTGTCTACGGAGTGGCGAGGAGTGCATGTCGGCGCCGTTGCTACACTCGAGCAGTGTAGGCGGCGCTACGGTCAAGGAGGTTGTGGTATTGCCCGAAGGTGGAAACCAGACTCCAGTCGTCCCGAAGTAAAAAGCCGTTTATTTAGCATATACAACCAATATATATAATGAAGAACAGAAGCGCCCCCTGGGGAATAAAGAACAGAAATGAATAACGAAACTGAATATAACATACTCCCTCCCTTATTTTTAGTGGTTAGTTGTTAGTAAATATTAGTAACGAAAACCCCAAAGCATGCACACTGTACTTATTTACACGTATTTACAACCTATGTACACAATGACAGAACACATATTTACAACACGATGTCAGACCACGAACTAATTAGTCTGATAGTCTTGGAGCCAGGCCGGTGGCCGGCGCTCTCAGGTCGGCCGCGTTGGACGTCGCACTGGCGACGGGCTCCTTGACTGCTGCTGCGGTATGCCAGGACACAGTGCCTGCGTCCTGGAAGAAGGAGGCTGTAGCACGGCAGGCTGCAGCACATCGGGAGACCGCGGCTGCGGCGTGGCAGGCTGCAGCGCATCAGGAAGCTGCGACGTGGTGGGCTGCAGCGCATCAGGAGACCGCGGTTGCGGCGTGGCAGGTGGGCCTGGTTCCCAGCTGCCCCTCTCTGGAACCCTGGAAAGCTTAGAGGCATTCCATGTACGGCCGTCTCCAAGTCGGAAAGAGGCTGGTCCTCTCCTCTTGTTCACCTCAGTTGGTGACGAAAAGGCACAGTCTCCCTTGAACCGAACGGAGGGTTTTTCGACACGGACAAAATCGCCTACGGCTATCTTCGTCTCCTTGGCGGCTCTCCTTTTGTCCGTGTAGTGCTTGCTGCTTTGCTGCCGACGCCGAACCCTTTGACGAAGTCGCGCCAACTCCTTGGCTGGATCTTCCGCAAATGCTGGTGCCGAAAAACCCACAATATCCAGCCTGGTTCGGTGCATTCTACCATGCAGCAGAACTGCTGGGGCGACCCCAGTGGTGGCGTGCGGAGTACAGCGGTGAATGGCAAGGTATTCTGTGACAGCTTGCCGGAGTGGTCGTCTTTCGAGGAGTGAGACTTGAATGAATTTTTTCAATGTACGATTGAAACGTTCTATTTGCCCATTGGCTTGGGGGTAGTATACTGAAGAATGTGAAAGACTGATGCCTCTGTGTTGCAGGAAAGTTATGAACTCACACGAAGTGAACTGAGGTCCATTGTCACAAACGATTTCTTCCGGATAACCTTCACGGGCAAAAACACTTCTTAAAAAGTCTTTCACGGTGCTCGTGGACACTTCGCAGCAAAAATACACCTCTGGCCATTTAGAATGGTAGTCAACAAGCGTTATAGCAAATCTGCTGTTGTAAGCTGCATGCTCCGAAGGACCAACAATGTCTAGGCCAAGCTTTTGCCACGGTCGCTCAGGCCATTCAACAGGTTGCAACGGTGCTGGTGATGTTTTGGCGGACTTATCTGCCTCCAGGCAGATATGGCAGTTTTTTACTGCCGTTTCCACTTGCTTATCCATTCGTGGCCACCAGAACCGCTCACGCAGTCGCGCTTTCGTGCGCGTGATACCCGGATGTGTCTCGTGCGCGGTGCCGATGATCTGAGCCGTGAGGGAGGACGGAACAACCAGGCGCTCTCCATGCAGAAGCAGGTCATCGACAACAGAAAGTTCTTCCCGAATGGCGTAGAATGGTTTCGCCTCTTCTGGTATGGACTTCTTTGGCGGCCAGGAATTCAGCACGAATGACTTGATGGTTTCTAGGCAACTGTCGTCGAGGGCGGCCTGCCTGAACTTCTCCTTAGTCACGCAGGCTGGCGGAACAGCTTTGTTACGGGGTCGCGTGCTTGACGGTGTGGAAATAGAACAGGATAGCGGGTCAACAACAGTCGGCTGCGGAGCAACGGACGTGTATAAGCACTTAAGAGCAGAACCCTCAATGCGAAGATCCAAGGCTTTAATGCCGTCAAGACCGATCAGAGAAGTGCCTAGGTGAACAACATAAAAACGTAGCGACGCTGTGCGGCCTTTAAATCGAACGTCTGCCTGGAAACAACCTAGCACTGGAATCGGCCATTGAGAGTAGTCAAACAAGCTAACATGCGGAGCAGGCAGAAGCGGAACGCTCTGAAAATATCGACTGAATTCTTGCTCCGACAGGATGGAAAGAGACGACCCTGAATCAACAAGGAATGTCAAAGTGACATTCGCGACTTCCACTTGAATATGAATTCCGCTACGCGCGGAACGTTGCACAGTCGAAACTTCCTCAGCACTGCTGCATGACGAAACATCTTCATGAAATTCAAGTTCACGGACTCGACCTTGCATTTGGGTTAGCTTGCGGTTGCATACCCTTTGAAAGTGGCCCTTGCGACCGCAAAACGAACAAGTCTTGCCTTGCGCTGGGCACTGCGGCGCTGACGCGATGTGGTCCCGCGAGCCGCATCGGAAACAATGTGGCGAGCCGGAGCGGCTACTCTGTTCTCGGTTCCGCTGAGGGGGGCGGTTCCACTGCGGCGCACGTGAGCCGCCCGCGCTCCTCGTTAAATTCTGAAGGTGGCTGCCGGTTGTGAATTCCTTTTTTTCGAAGAATGCGACGATGGTTTTCGACGCTGCCGCAATGAAATTGCTTCGACCGAAGCAGAAAGCTCCTTTAGCTCTTCAGCCGCCTGCTCAAACTGAAGTGCAATTCGAACAGAATTCTCGAATGAAAGTGTAGAACCCTCGAGCAGTAACCGCTCACGTACGCGAGTGGAAGCTATGTCGGCAACGAATTGGTCCCGCAAAGCATCATCTTGCGAGGCAAACGAACAATGTGACGCTAGCTCCCGTAGAGCGGCAACAAAGTCATCAACGGACTCGCCTGTGTGTTGGCTGCGGCGGCGAAAGCGATGACGCTCGATGATAACGTTGAGCGACGTCGAAAACTGGTGCCGTAATGCGGTGAGTGCAGAGTCGTATTCGTCAGGAGGGGCCACGACAGACTTGTCATCGGCGAGTGCTGCGGCACTTGGCGCGGCCGGTGCTGCGGCACTGGTCCCTGCATGTAGCGTCTGATAAATACGCTGGCCCTCCGCCCCCAAACAATGCAAAAGAATAGCCTTGCGTAGCTCCGGCTTGAATGCGGTGGCTCCGGATGCCAGCAAGTACACGTTGAACATCTGCTCCCACTGCTCCCATGGCAATGACGGACGGCCGGGCGTCGGAAGGAAAAACGGTGGCGGAGCAAGCCCGGTGAAGCTCATGGTGGGCGGATACGGACGGCGCAGCGGGGCTGGGGGTACGTTCCCGACATCCTCGTCGCCAATGTGGTATTGACCGAAGGTGGAAGTCAGACTCCAGCCGTCCCGAAGTAAAAAGCCGTTTATTTAGCATATACAACCAATATATATAATGAAGAACAGAAGCGCCCCCTGGGGAATAAAGAACAGAAATGAATAACGAAACTGAATATAACAGAGGTAGCATGAAAGAGAAGAGAAACAAGGAGGAGTGAAGGCGGAGGCGGAGAGTGCCGCTACTTTACGAAGTTTAAGGGGCTTTACACGCACGTGGCAGCAGACGACCTCAAGTGGATCGAGTCCGCTGCTGCCACGCATGATGACGTCACACAAAAAAGTTTAATGGAAAATACATAAAATGCTAACATTATCGTTTTGTTGTTAAATGCACTACACCTAAATAAATAAAGCATTTATTTTATGCTGCATTTTAAAATCGAAAATGACTGTCGGCGCCTACAGGTGTTCTGTGGCCTACACGCGCGCGCACGCAGTGGGAATATCATTGTGGTTTCTTGTGGCTGTGTGTTGTGTACTGTAGTACTGGAGCACTGTGTAATATCTGCGCGTACGAATAACGTTGCCGTTACCAAGCTACAGAAGCTTCGAACGAAGTGAACTGCATCCACGAAACAGCATGGCATGTCGCCTGATTTGGACTGTCGGTTACGAAGAGTCGTGGTAACACAGCTCCGATTGCATATGGTGTCGACACGGATTATGCATATTGCAGGGTGTCATATGTAGCGCTTTTTCAAGTTTTGTTTACGCCTTCGGGTAAAGCCGCATGCCTGTTTGCCCTTGGACACCACGTCGACCCACTGCTCACGAGCTCGAAAGCGCAGAAGTGGTGCGCGCCGGCATTGACGTCGATGTAGGGTGCATACACATTTCCAAATCGCTTTGCAAAGTAAGGGCGCCTTTTGTCGATGAACAAAGTGCATTCACACATTTCGCATCGCCTTACGCACGCAGAAGCCTAGTAACGAAAGCCTGGACGTGAAACGTGAATCTAACAGAAAGGCCTGTTCCTGCCTGAAGTCAGTGTCAGCAAGTGTCCGTGACGAGTTTTAAGTGACTCACACGAGGCTAGGCGTTGAAAACTGTGTTGAGTGCTGCTGCTTCGGTCTGGCCAGTGCCAAACCCGCTTTCATGAACCATTTGAAATGCCCAGTGTATTAGTTGCTATAGATTAAATGTCCAGTAATTGAGCATGCTTTACAGGAAACATTCGCCAGAAGCACGAAATCACAAAAACTAGAACAAACGCTATGAACCGTGCTTGCAGCCACAACGCCAGCAATATGTTCAATTTGCTTCTAATATCCGTATCTAATCAAATATTCGAAAATTGTCATATAGCTTGTATTAGAAGCAAATACTAACACAGCAAAAACTTCATTATTTCAACCCTCATTAATTCAGAAAATTTGAATTTGTCCTTTGGTTCAGACAGGACCCATGCATCCTTTAATGGCACTAAACTCTGATTATTTACAAGGTATTTGGCAACACACCGGTTAATTCAAGCAACACTCCAAACATGGCGACTGCAGAGCGCCGCAAAAGAGCAAATGCAGTGCTACACTCTTAAGACAAATGTACACCCTCTGGGCCGTATCTTGCCAAATAACAATAATTTTCATCTGTCTTGCTTGTGTTTCATTTCTTGAAATGGCTGTGCTCACTACTTTCTTGTCGAGAATGCTCTGTCACGCAGATAATGGGCATTGCATTCATGACTTGGAACTATATACCGGGCTCACAGTGTTAAATAAAAGAAATGTGGACCGACAGATGACTTATTGTTGTGTGACAAGGTACGATCCAAAGGGTGTAAATTTGTTAGTGTACAGCCAATGAAACAATTCGGCGGAGTCTGCATCGCCAGTCATCAACAAGTTGTACGGGAACGACGGAAAAGCCAAAGGCTTCGTGTTTATTTGAACATTTATGCGTTTACTACTGCACATGACACCGTGATGGCTGCACATGGCTTCAGAACTTCATAACTGCGGTTTCGTTCGCAGAGGTTATGGCAAAGTGTAGTGTTGTTTTGGCCCAGTGCGAACATTGGCCGCATGCCTTCAGAACTGCATGGTTGCCATTCATGATTGCGTTGACCGCAGTTTTCACTGCGATAGTCGCAATGAGCAGTAGTTATTTTTAATCAGGGAGTGTGTTAGTCATGTGAATTCGAAAGTGTGCAGTTACCATGCATTATCACGTCGAAAGCGACTGCAGTTTCGGCGAGCAGTAGTACCGTTTTGGCTCAGTGCAATGCACGCACAATATCGAACACTTCACCGATGCTACAGCGGCTTCATCGCGATGGATCATTAATTTGTTGCCGATGAGTTTAAGGGTAAAAAAATATTCTGGATGTGCACGCGGTAGTTAAAAGCATGTCTAATCAGAAGAGGACGTGGGTCTTGCGCCAAGGCCAGAGGGACCACACTGTAAAGGAAATCATAAGGCCCTCACTGTTGTGAGAGTGCTAATCAGTCACAAGATGACAAGAATTGCAGCTTCTGCACTGACTATGCATAAAATAAAACCAAGGGTTGCGAATTTATTCAGTAAATGAAGGTGGATCGGTGTAGCAAGCTTTATTATTTTCTTGATACCCGCGATAATTTGACATTAGGTTAATTCGGCCGTTTTTTTCGGTCCCATGAAATCAGAATTAAGGAAGTTTTACTGTAATAAAGGGACCCTGAATCACCCCTCGGGCTTGGTGAAATAACATAGTCCACAGGTAGCATAAAATCTGCTGTGAACATCTCGGCCAAATTTTGCTGTCATTACGCAATGCGTGGAACTGGCAAGCGGATCTTGGCGGTAACCCGGTATGGTAATCTGGCACCGCTAAAACTACGTATTGTCAAGACAGTTTTGGTTTCTTGTCTCATCGCACCCCACAGGCAATATTCAGCCCAATTTTCTTTTTAAAAACATAGTGCACGTTAGAATCGGGTAAATACTGTAATCATACATTGTGAGATATGGTTATTGCCCGAATATTTTCCTAGGGAATCGTGAGGCGCCTTTGACAAGAGATGATGTGTGCTCCACGCCTTCACCGTCTTAAGCTCCGCTGAGATGGACGCTGCCACTAAAGAGGTCGCTATCGAAGTCACAATAGGGGTTAAGGTGCATGGGTGATGACTGGTCAAATTCGAATTATTCAGCGAAGGCCAACTCTAGAATCAAAACAAAAGTTTTGTCATATGGGAGTGCATGGGCACTGGCCGAGGCCTTCGGCCGGGATCAAATTAATCGAAGTCTACTATATATGTTTTCATTTTTATGTAGATGAATAGATTTTAAACAGGCTCTTTCGATCATATATGCTACTTGTCTTTCGTTTTCTAAAATAAATACCATGCACTTATTCTGTGTGATTTTGAGTAGGCTATTTTCTTGTTTGCCAAAATTAGCCCAATCGTCCAGATAAGAATACTAGATATCGCACCACAGCATAAATGACGGTTTAAAAATGATTCACAATAAGCAACCGGTAAGCAACAGAGATGAAACATAAATAACTATATTATGATGCATTTTCATCAACATAAACTGTGCCACTTAGCTTGACAGCTACAGCACATGCTGAATTCCAATTTTCAGCACAACACAGTGAGTTTCAGCACACACCTCTATCCACTGAAGGTTCCCAGACTTCGAAACAACAAATGGTTGTGCATTACTTGTTTAAGATCCTTGAGAAATTTCAGGGGCCATGACATCAAACTTTCAAACATGGATTTAGCATTGCATGTTAAACTGCGCGCATACCACAGCAAGCTGTGAAAACTTCAGTGCATTCGGTGCGGTAGAAAACTTGCATTTGAATTTCTTTATACTGCAGCAGAATCGTACATCATTCTGCCGACTGCTCAGTGGCTATGGTGTTAGGCTGCTGAGCACAGGGTCGCGGGATCGAATCCCGGCCACGGCGGCCGCATTTCGATGGGGGCGAAGTGCGAAAACACCCATGAACTTAGATTTAGGTGCACGTTAAATAACTCCAGTTGGTCGAAATTTCCGGAGTCCTCCACTACGACGTGCCTCATAATCAGAAAGTAGGTTTGGCACGTAAAACCCCATAATTTAATTCTGCCGACACTGAGTGGCGACGAACTACAATGGCGCCGCAGCTCCCGACACCGCACAATTACCGTATTTCGTCGAATATAGGTCGACCTTCTTTTCTTTTTCAGAAATGTTACCCATAGTTAGCTATCGACCTATATTGGCGACCAAGCAATCTCGACCTATATTTGTGATGAAAGCAAGCAAAAGTAGTGAGCCAACGGAGTTTCAATGTAGAACAGAGCCGCCGCCGCCGCCGCCGCCGGAGCCGCTAATACCAAGGCTGCAAACGAAAATGCCCTGTCATGCATGTCAATACCATACGTAGAAGCCGGAGTCGCACAAATCACCTTATTAACCGATTCTAACACACACCGATTGTAATGCGCACCCGTAAAGTACAGTACTAACTAAGTTAACAAGTATGGTCTCACACACGCACAAGCAAACATGAACACGTCTTTTTTTTTATTCACATACCCTAAGGGCACTTTACGGGCATTACATAGGGGGTTAAAAAACCCAATAAAGTGATCATAATGCATAACGCAGTGGAAAATCAGAAAGGCATAAACAAACCTGCGCTCAGGAAAACAGGGAACATATCTGGAAAAAATAAGTGTTTGAGAATACGTACACAGGTGGACCACAATGCTCAAGACAATGTAAAAAAGAATACGCTTCTGATAATATTCTATCAAGGACCAGCACAAAATAAGCACTTCGGTTTGTTCACAAATACGTCGTAATTATTTTCGGAAACGATTTCTGCAGGTAGTTTATTCGAATGGTAAATGGCAAGGAACAATGGCGAATGACGCATAAGTTTGGTGTGAGCTATCTTGGGTTGCACTTTGAGGCAGTGGTCTAATCGGGGGAAATGCGATGTGCTGGTTTGATATGATATTCTTTGAACGGTGAAGGATTGTGATAGAGCTTGTGAAAGTGACGTAGCCGGGTGACAAGTCTACGCTTTTCAAGTGAGCTTAAATTTAGAGATGATTTATTATCTGTGATGCAGAAGTAGCGAGCGTATTTCCTTGTGATAGACCTAGAAGCCTTATTTTGAAGTGATTCCAGTGTATCGGCAAGGTAAGCTTGATGCGGGTTCCAGATGAAACCGGCATATTCTAGTTGTGGTCTGACTAAAGTTGTGTACGCTAAGAGTTTGGTCGCTTGATTTGCAAAGTACAAGTTACGCCTAATGAAACCGAGGGTTTTGGATGCTTTGGTGATTATATATTCAATGTGTTTGTGCCATGTCAAATCAGAAGAAATATGGACACATAGGTATTAGATTGCAGGAACTTTTTCAATGGCCACGTTACCGATAGAATAAAAGATGGGTTCAGTGATTCTATCCGTCGCAAACGTTACAAGTTTCGCTTTCGAAACGTTTGTTTCCATATGCCATTGTTCGCACCACTTAGCGATCTTGTCAAGATAAGATTGCAAAGCATTAGTGTCATGAGGGTCAGTAATCTTTCTGTAAATAACACAGTCATCCGCAAATAGCCTAATGATAATAATAATATAATAATAATGCCTTTATTTTCCATCTCAAGGATGTGGGAGGGGGAGAGAAAAAGCTACATATCCAGCTTGACGGGCTCTCGCCTCCCCGATAAAATACATGATGTTTAGAAAAAAGAGGCAAACAATACAAGCATATCAGTACAGACAAAAAGGAATATTACAAATGACAATTTTTACAAAAATGTACAATTCCAAAAAACAAAGTGATGTGCATAATATGTCGTACATTTCAGACAGAAAGTGCCGCCCTATCACTTATAAGTGAAACAAAATGACGCAAATCTTTTGACCGGGTGCGTTGGAGATTTAAATTGTAATGTTGGCACAGGTTTAAGAGATGTGGAAGAGTGTATCTGAGCATATGTTGTCCGTAACCTGTTCTGAATGAATGTATGTGCCAAATATCGGTGTTTCTGGTTGCCTAGGCGAAATTTCTTTTCTGCAGTGATGCCAGTTGTGCAATGAACGAGACGTTATTTTTGACCTCGGTAATGTATTTAGTTACTTGGCGGTATGCGTACAGATCATGAATCGGCATTATGTTGTCTTTCATAAAGAGCAGTTTAGATGGGTGGTCATATGCTACATTGTATATTATTCTGAGCATTCTTTTCTGCTAAATGTGTAATTTTCGTAGATTCGCTAAGGATGTTCCCCCCCAGACCAAATGACAATAATTTAGATGCGAACAGAACAATGAATTGTGAAGGAGCAATTTCACTTTTATAGGGAGGATGTTCTTATGAGTGTAAATCGATCTGATGACACGTGACAGTTTAGATGCTACGTAGTTTGTGTGGTCGTCCCACGTAATTTTCTCATTGAAAAGTACACCTAGTACTTTAAAGGAATTTACTATCTCTATTTTAAAATTATTAAGAGTGATATCATCGTTAATAGGAACATCCTTGTTTTTTGGACGGTAAATAATGGCCTTTGTTTTAGAAGTGTTAATTTTTAGAGCGTTATATTTTGTCCACTTCTCAAGCTGCCTAAGTGCTGTATTTGCTTTCATGATCACGTTCGAGGCAGACGAGGCTGAAAAGAATGAGCTGGTGTCATCAGCATATATGACCATTTTCATTTCTCTGTCTATCTGTGTTATATCATTCACGTATATATTAAAAAGAAACGGGCCCATAATGCTGCCTTGCGGTACTCCGGAAGAGAGAGTTTTAACATTGAATCGGTGACCGTTTATTTCAACATACTGTTGTCGACTTCCGAGATAGCTGCTCAAAAGCATCAATGACGTTCCTCTAAAGCCATATACTTGAAGCTTTTTTAAAAGTAACTTGTGGTTCAGGTGGTCAAAAGCCTTCGAAAAATCTACATATACTCCTAATGCTAAATTCCTGTCATCAAGCGATTTTAGAATGTATTCTTTTTGTTCTAATAGAGCGAGTTCGGTGGACCGGTGTTTCCGAAAACCAAATTGTGAAGGTGTCAGTATATTATGCTTACTACAAAAGTTATTCATCCGGGTCAAAATTACTTTCTCAAGCCCATTCGAGAAAACGGGTAGTATTGACAAAGGCCTATAGTTTGCAAAGTCATTCTTGTCACCTTTCTTATAAACAACTGCTACTCTTGCAATCTGCATTTGCTGAGGAAAGACACCATTTGCCAGACAAAGGTTAAATATATGGGTGAGACTCGGTGCTATTACATCCATAACATATTTCACAGGTTTCACCTTAATACCG
The DNA here is from genome assembly GCF_038994185.2 of Dermacentor albipictus. Taxonomy (NCBI): domain Eukaryota; kingdom Metazoa; phylum Arthropoda; class Arachnida; order Ixodida; family Ixodidae; genus Dermacentor; species Dermacentor albipictus. Next base: position 3,400,210 of record NW_027225575.1, on the reverse strand, counting down.
TCTTTGTCACAACTCCCGGAATTATTTAATGAAAAAAATACGGTCTTTACTTCGGACTGAGTGACAGGACTTAGGAAACATGTCTGATTCATGGTACAATTTATGTAGTCCAGAGCCATCACATCATAATCATTTCTCTGGAGATCAATAAAAAAATCATTAAACGCATCAGCCAACTTCCTGCCCGACAATTCTTCATTTTCTCCACTAATTTTTATAACTTGGTTTGATAGAGAGGGAGAATGAAGCACACTTTTTAACTTTTTCCTCGTCACGTCAGTCCTAGAGGTTGAGTTAAAAAAGAAATTGCAATAACACTCGTCTCTAGCTGTTCTGATATCTTTCGTTAGTTTATTACGAAGGCATTTGTATGTTTTAAAGAGATCAGAATCGCGATTTTTCAGGAACTTCTTATACATCCTATCCTTCGCTTGAATTCTAGTAAGTAGATTTGGCGTTATCCAGGGTTTACGTATTTTTTTTTTGACTGCGTAAGGTACTTGTAAGGAAATGATGCATTATATAATTTCACAAAGCTACTCAAGAATAAGTTATATGCATGATCTGCTTCTGTTTCGCACAGCACATTGCTCCAATCAAAATTATTGACTTTTTGTCTGAAAAGTTCTAAGTTTTTAGGTGTTATTTCTTGGAACTGAATACGCTGTGTGCTCTTTGGGCGTGCGTGGTTGTTTTCAAGGTACATGTATATGGCATTGTAATCGCTAACATCACTGCATAATACTCCGGCTTTGCAAGAAGGTGTGTAGTTATTTGTTATAAATAGGTCAAGTAGTGTTACAGATGTAGCGGTAATTCGGGTGGGGGAACTGATAACATTTGAGCATCCAAAGGACAGAATGAGCTGCTCCATTTCTCTTTTAGCGGGAGTATCAGTAAGCATGTTGATATTGAAATCTCCGCCCATTATAATAGTGTACTTATTTTCACCGACAAAAGCCAGTAAAGACTCCAGAAAAATAAACCAGTTGCGTGCGTCTCCGCTCGGGGGCCTGTAAACAACAGCAATAATATTGCTGTCTACTTTTAATGACAGGATTTCATAGTCTGTGTGAATGCATGAGCAGGCCGGCAAGATTTCACATGAAAACTGTTTTTTAACAGGCACTGCTACACCGCCCCCCCCCCCCCGGCCGGTAGTTCTGTTGAGATAAAAATTACTGTATTTCTTCAAGCGAAAGGCGTTTTAATCGTCAACGTACCACGTTTCCGTTAACATTACAAAGTCGAAATGCGACTGAATTTCATAGAACAACGTTTCGAGTTGAGCGACCTTGTTTCTGGCAGACTGTACGTTCAAGTGGAAAAACTTTAAAAAATTAGAGTGTAGATTGCAAGATTGTTTGGCAAGATCGGAAGGTAAGACATAATCGGACTCAGCCATGGTAAACTGTGGGACCATGGTTAGAACAAGAGATCAAGCGAACTAAACGAGCTGATCTAGGTCCTCCTCGTGGCGGACGTTGATAGCGTTGTCACCGTCTTTCTGGCGAAGATATATGTTTCCATTTCGATGCCACGCATATTTGAAGCCATGCGTTCGTGCCCAGTTTTTCACGTTTGCAAGAAGTGTCCTGTTTCTTTTCGTCAGATTTTCAAGGATGTGAAATCGCTCATTCAACGCATTTAGTTCCTTTCTTCGTTTCATAAACGCCTCCTTTGTCGACTGCCTTCCAAAACGGACGATAATTCCTGGCACCTTATCTTTAGCGGCTGGCAGCCTGTGAATAGCAACAACATCATGATCAGTCAACTCCGGGATTTTAATCTTCCTTGCTACTTCATTTACCTTTGACAACAGGCTTTCTTTTTCAGTTACCGGAATGCCGTGAAACTCGAGATTCATTTTTCTGCTTTGCCATTCTAGCTGGTCAACCTCTTTCATGATCTGGGAGGTATCAAAAATTTTTTCTTGCCTTTCAATTGTTTCAACACGTTTCTTCAGTTCGCCTATTTCGTTATCCTGGCGACGCATGTGGATCAGGATTTCGTCCTACTGACTTGACATCAGCTGAACTGATTTTTCGATATTTTCAACAATATCTTTAAGCGTTGCAAGTCCGTCCACCTTTTCATTCAGAGCAACCAGGAGTGTTGCTAGTTCAGCTTCAATCCTGGGCTTGGTTTCCTGAACACCCCTCGTCCGGCCCGTTCTACAAGTAGGGCACCGCCATGCCTTTCTCCATGACTCGCCTTTTGACTTAAATGTGTTCTCAGACACGTTAGAACAATTTCCAAAATGGTATCGGTAGCCACACTCCGCGCAAAGCAGTCCTTCGCTATCCAAACACCCCTCGTTACAACACAAACAGATCTCTTTTTCCGTGGAAGCCATGGCAGAGAAAAAAAATATAATACCTTTACAGCATTTGCTATTACTACAGCAACGCTAAAATGCCAAGGCAGCAGTGGCAGTGGTTTTAGACGATTGGTAAAGTGAAAATGCACAAATCGATGACTAACCTGCAAAAACGCAGAGCATGTGAATTAGACAGTGCCGACACGCTGCCACTGCTGCCAAATGGTGGTCCGATGTTCTTGCGTCCCTTCTTATACTGTGACGGTCCCCAGCGCGCTGATGTCGCTCTCCATTCCGCATGCGCCGATGTACTTTCCAGGCGATCGTCTCAGCTTCCTGGCAGTCTGGCGGTGGAAGGAGCTATCACACAATCGTGATTCCCAACCGATGCGCAATCAACTGCAAAAACGCAGAGCATGTGAATTAGATAGTGCCGACGCGCTGCCACTGCTGCCAAATGGTGGTCCCTTGGTGGTCCGATGTTCTTGCGTCCCTTCTTATACTGTGACGGTCCCAAGCGCGCTGATGTCGCTCTCCAGTCCGCATGCGCCGATGTACTTTCCAGGTGATCGTCTCAGCTTCCTGGCAGTCTGGCGGTGGAAGGAGCTATCACACAATCGTGATTCCCAACCGATGCGCAATCAACTGCAAAAACGCAGAGCATGTGAATTAGACAGTGCCGACACGCTGCCACTGCTGCCAAAATTGTAGAAGTGAGGTTGCTGCTTATGTCAAAACTCACTGTCTGTCTCACTGTCTGTTCTGACTCACTGACTCACTGGAGTGAGGAAGCGCGGCAGCAACTGCCTCTCGCTTCAACGCGAACTATAAGCGGCGAAAACAGAGCGCGCGGCGGGCTCTGTCCGCGTTACAGATCACTTTCAAGAAAGTGCTGAGGCAATCGTACCGCCAAAGTGGATCGTCGCAAATACGCCCTGCTTCGGTCCACTGTGCTACTTTGCAGGCGAAAACAATCTCCTTCTGTTCCTGAAAGTCCCGCAAGGAAGTTTCGGCTACTCCGAATGCCTATGATGCGGCCCGATTTCCATCCGTCTCCACACACATGATCACTTTCCTCTGAAATGCGGCATCATGATGAACTTGGCACTTCATGCTGATACGATGACCTGGATAAGTGCTCTCGTCGCAAGAATCTGTTCTTTTGTCTCAAAAAGAAACATGGGCAGAATTCAAGGAAGCTGATTTTTTTTTTATTCAGATCGCCTGTATAGTGTCATTGAATCTTCGGCTTTACTGCAAGCTCGCAGACTTTGCATATTCGCCTAAACGAAAAGCCATCCTGTGATTGCTAAATTTCTGCCATTCAGAGATAAAGAATGTGTGCTCATAAATGCCGCGAAATTCGAAGGTGCCCATTTCGGTATAAGCGAAGATTACTAACCAAAAGTATGACTTGAAAGGAAACAACTATTAAAGTATGCTCAAGAAGAGAGAGAAAACTTGAAGTTGCATTTCAACAAGCTTATCATGGCTGACCAAATCTTCCAATACAATAGTGCGAAGAATGCAGTGGAGATTGTGCCTCGACAGCCACCTTGTTCTACATATATCTGCCAAGAAGTGTGAGCTCACATCAGTCGTGGTTAACTGTCGAAGCTTAGAAAACAAGAAATCAGAATTCGCCTCATTATTAAAGGGAAGCTGAAGAGTCTGTCGAATGCAATAAGATGCACATATACGGATGCGGGAACCTTACAAACCATGCAAATAAAATTGTGGGCGGGATGTTTCACTTAGGAGCGATGTAATCGCCGGTTAAAATTGAGCTGTCACTCCGCCCCACGTCGAGCGCCGCACTCTGCTGCTGACGCTGACGATGCGAGAGGAGACCGGAAACCGCAGCGTAGTGACGTTAGCACTGGTGTTACGTTCCTTCGCAGTCTTCGCGACCGTACCTGACCGCGCTTGTTTCTGCGTGCGTGCGTGCCGTCATAATCTGCTTCGCTCGACCCTGTATTCCTTTGTTTGCACGTATGTAGAGTGGTACTTGACGTGCGCACCATGAACTGAAGTGGTGGGCCGATCATGTCGGCGTTCTGTGCAGACTACGGCTGCACGAACACCAGCGGCTGCGACGACGTTCCATTGCTTCCCGCAAGAAGCTTGCAGCTAAGTTGGAGGCTGCTGTGAATCGAAAGAATTTCAAGCGCTCAAGAACAACAGGGATGTGCTCTAACCACTTCCGTGACGACGATTACTATACAGAGTTTATCAGTAATGCGTGAATGAGTGAGAGTACGCAGCGCAAAATGTCGGGGCTATAAAGGCACAAAGGCGGGATGGGTGCGGGCGGGCGGACGGTAACTGGTCTTGGGAGATCTTATGAATACACGAACTCGTCCAAACCTGGATTTTGATTTATTGCTAGCTCCTTCGTGTTAGCACGCTGCTGAATGGAAGGTACATGTTCATCTCCCACCCTTGACGCAGCTTTCGTCGCAAACCACCATTAATTTTCTATTCGCATGTGTGTTGTGAAACAGCCTACATGCAGCTACCATAACGCAGTGCAAGTGTATAGTTTGCATGTGTTTGAAAGCCGATGCATGCCAGGACGCAGCGCTTCCCCTCGCGCACATAGAGAAACCGGCTGCCTTACGTAGCCGACGGAATTCGCCGCCTTCACGGCTCCGGTTACGAGTAGCGTGCGGATGACGCGCTGATGACGGTCACTACACGTGCTACAAGAGCCGGAAAGCTTTTCCTGTATCTAAACCGTCTGTGTAGATTGCCGACAGCTTTGGGGCAGCGCAAAAATGCCGACGATCGCATCGCTGCTTACGTTCCACGAGGAGGCATGCAGGAACATAACAGTACAGTTGTTTGCCCGGAAACGAACGCACTGGATCGCTGAATACAGCTTTGCAAAAAACATACTCGCCAAAGAACATTTCTAACACGAGGAGATTCTAACACTTCGCTTTCGTTCGCGTCGAAAGCACTGCTTGCTGCCAGCATCTTTTGCTTCTTGGAGAGGCCGGCTACGCACATGTAGGGAGCAACGCCGAACTCCTCAGAGAAACGCAAGCTCTCGAAATTTACCATTACCGTCTCACCAAACCACAGCGCCAAACCACCTTGCACCGTGCTTCATGCGTGGCGGTAGCGGCATAGAATAAAGAGAATAAAGAACACCATTGTTGACGTCACGAAGCGCCCGACCAATCACAGGCGGAAACGAGGTGCGCGAGCTGCCCCGAGTCTGCTGCTGCACTTTTCGTCAAAATAAAATCTGTTTGCGCTTTCTTTCGCTCAATTTCGATGCGATATTCCGATTCGGAGGGTTGAAAACCATTACGTAGAGCTCTTCACTAATTTTTTCTGGAAGATTCTTCAGCTTCCCTTTAAGAACGAATGACCCGCATATAATTTTTGGTTGGCACTGAACAGTGGGTTGAAAACACTAAAGGCAATCACGAATTTTCCCAATTGACCTATTTAGTGTACTGTAAGAACCAGATGACACAGGGCAGCGACATGTTTGTTCTTGTGCGCAGTAGTCTCAGCAGCGTGTACATGAACACTAACGATTCATGGGAGACTATAGTACAAGATCATACTGGAGAATGACGCTACTATGGCGGTTGGCTCTTTTTACAGGCCACCAGCTGGGACCAGTACATTGTTACTGCTCTTCAACTTAAATACCACTTTGCCAACTCTCAATGCAACTCGCGTGACAGTCGCGGGTGATTTCAACCTGCCCGACATTACGCGAGCTTCCTTGAGACCAACATGACACAGTGCATCATTGGTCCATTCTGCCCTTCAAGAAACAACGAACACCCGCAATTTTCCTCCGCTTGTGACTGCTCCTACGAGGGTAGCCTGCACTAGTGTAAACATTTTGGACCTGTTTGTTTCTAACAGCCGGAACTTTGTCAGTGCTTACAGTGCCAGCCATTAGCGATCATGTTGTTCTGTACTGGAGCATAATGTTTCAGAACCCCACGGTTTTCATTACGAAAGAGGGGACAATAGTTACATTTCAAGCAAGCTTGATGCATACCTCTCAGAATCCCAATCGATAGATCTGTTTTCAGATGTGAACATGTTCTGGGTTGTTATTAAAATAAAACTTCTAACTTGAACTTTCATCCAATTGCAAGTCTTATCAGTGAAATGCTGAGAAGGTAAACGCCAGCTCAATAAAGAACTTCAAACACAAATCAATACAAACTGCTTATGCACTGTCTTTTGGTAGACCCTGACATGCACCATAATATGAAGGAACTGAGAAAGAGAATCAAAAAAGATGTGCGTGAAGTGGAAGACCTGTATTTGTGCAACCTAGGTGAAACGGTTAAAACAAGCCGAAAGGTTGTATGGAAATGCATCAAGAAAAATAATAAAATGGAAATGATCGCCCCAGACGTCATCAACACTATCAGTTTTTCTGCAGCTAACACAGGTAAAGCTGAATATTTCAACCGATACTTTGAATCAGTGTTCTCGCCATCATCAAATGTCGCAGATAGGACCTCTCTGGATAGAGGAGTCTCAGAGACAGCCAACATTACAATTTCAGAGCAGTGTCGTTTTCCTTCTAAAATCAGTTATTGCAAGTTGAGCTTCTAGCCCTGACAATATTTCCAACTTCATTTTAAATAAGCGTGCTCTTTCAATTAGCCTTTCCTTAACAGTTATATTCCAAAAATCTCTCTCAAAGTGAATTACCTCTTGACTGCAAAGCAGCAAATGTAGTTCTAGTTCACAAAAGGGGCAACAAAGCAGGCTCTGACAAGCAATCAACCTATCTCTCTTACGTGCGGGAGCTGCAAAATTCTCGAACACATTATTTACACAAATCTAACAAAACACCTTATGGCTGACAACTTTTTTGTCAGGCACGATTTTCGAAACAGGATCTCGTGTGAAACGCCATTGATAGAATTCACACATGACATTGCCACTGCTTTTAATTATGGCAGTCAGTTAATGTATGAGGGACGTTCCGAAAGCAAGTTTCATAATTTTTACATGGAAACTTTATTGCCCCCCCCCCAAAAAAAACACACCATAGCATCATGGACTATACACGTTGCACTATTCTTCCACATAGTTACCACCGCCAATGAGACATTTGTCATAGCGTGCAATCAGTTTGAAGAAACCGCTCTGGTAAAACTCGGTGTCCTGTAATGCAAGGAATTGTCGCACAGCCTGTTCCACCTCAGCATTGTTTTGGAACTGACCTCCTGAGAGAGCGGCTTTCAATGCAGGGAGCAGGTGCCCATTCATACCAGATAACAGCATGCACTTCCATTAGCGAGCACGGTGTCAGCACACGTCTGTCTGCCATCATGATTTTTGCTCGAATAACCTTGGGCATGCCGGTCTGCTGGTACTCTCTCTGCTTCGGCGCATGGGCCATTCCTCCTCCACTGGCACTCCTTCCATTGTCGAACCAGCAATTGGTGTGGATTCCTATGGCGGTTGTTTGTTTCACCTGGTGTACCATCTTCTCTTTCAAAAAAACGACTAAACTTACTTTCGGAATGTCCCTCGTAATTTCTTAGGTTTTAGAAAGACCTTCCATTGTACATGCCGTGTTGTTCTTTTACTAAATCTTAAAATTCCTGCCGACATACTTGCGTGGCTCAAAGCCTATCTTACTGACAGCAACGCATTATTCTAGATGGTGGGTGTTCATCCCATCTAGCTTCTCTATCTGTTGTCACACAAGGCTCATTCTTAGGACCACTTCATTTTTGGTTTATATAAACAACCTTGTTGACGATATTTCCAGCCGTGTCCAGCTATATGCTGATGATTGCTGCATGTATCGGGATATCGGCTCAATCACTGATTCAGAGCAGTTAAATTAAATTGTGGGGTTTTGCGTGCCAATTCACTTTCTGATTATGAGGCACGCTGTAGTGGAAAACTCCGGACATTTCGATCACCTGGGGTTATTTAACGTGCACCTAAACCTAAGTACACGTGTGTTTTCGCATTTCGAACCCACGACCTTGTGCTCAGCAGCCCAACAACATAGCCAATGAGCAACCACGGCGGGTGATTCAGAGCAGTTAAAAACATCTCAGTGCTGTACTTCCGTGGTCTGCGACGTGGAACATGAAGCCTAACTTCTCTAAATGCAATTTTATTAGGTTTACTAATAAAGGAACATCATTGCCTATCTACTATTACATGGATGGCTCGATTCTCTATGTTGTAACCGAATACAACCATTTAGGATTGGATCTTGCTGTCACTTCATCTTGGAATGCCCATTTGATAGCAAAGGTGAGTCGAGTACTTTCTGTGAATAAACTTCTGAAATGCACCTTTGGTACTGAAAGCAACTCTCTATTTGTCCAGTCCTTGAATAAGCTTGCACAGTTTGGGACCTTGCTACTAAACCAAACACACAGGAATTAGAACGCACGCAGAAACACACAGCTCATTTGCGCAACAATTAGGACTTCAAGATCAGATCCAGTGTTCTTGTCAGAGTTCCGATGGCCTTTGCTATCCGAAAGACCTAGGTATCTTAGACGATGCCTCTTCTTCAACACCTTTCATTTCAACTCCTGTGCATGTGCCTTTGAATTATCATTTTTTCTAATATAACAATAGTAGGACTGCTTGCCACCGTACCAGATCTGTTCTCCAGGCTTCTGCAGAAGTTCATTTTTCAATATCAATTAATTTGTTCTTGTTACCAACTCTGTTTACAGCTGTATTTTGTTGCATGCTAATCTGACTTCTGTATTTGTACTTCTTTTTTATATTTTCTTATTATAGCAATACATCATGCCCTCTACACACAATGTTAAACCAGCCTATTTTCACAGTGCCTATAATTAGTGACGAATGTCAAGCGTTTGCATACTTCTGTATCACCTGTGTGAAACTATGCCTTGGACTCAGTTGAATTATATTCCCCTACAATAATGCACTCCACGGGCAACGTAGGATGCCTGCGTGTATGTATGTGTGTGTGTGCGTGCATATATAAGTTAAAAACTGAATTGGCTCTGTGTCCCCAGTACCTACCTGTGGTGCAAAAAGTGCCAGCAACCACGTGCTCAGAGTACCGCATTTCAATCGCTGAGCACTGTACACATACGAGTATATGTATACTACCGTGCTCATTAAGGACTACAATGCAAAAGCACCTGGTAAAGCAGTTGTATGTTGCAGCTCATACTGAGCACAGTAGTACGTAGTCTAACAATGTAAAATTGTACATAATCACTATCATCCGACAATGCAATGTCATACAAACATTTCATCTGCACAACTTGTGATGTACAGGCTCGTCCACTCTTAGTGTGAACACGGCTCACCATGGCCGCGTTCCGCGGGGCGCCACTGCGCCCGGCGCGGCGGCGCATCGAAGCGAAGCGGCGCAGGCGCACATGGACCTCGGGGAGGCGCTTCGCGTCGCCTGCTACATCGCTGGAGGGCGCCGCTGTGGCTTTGCTGCAAAGTACACTTCTCTAGACCCAGGTGACTGAGCGACCGAGGCGGCGTTGCGGGAAGGCGCACTTCACTAACTGGAGCATTTTCCATCTGGTTCGGTCTACAGCTTGTGAACAGCATGCTTAATCAATATACATTAATAGAAACAAGCTTCTCACCACATAAATCACTTAGCATGTTTTTAATAAGTGATGAGGGTAAAAATACAGTCATTTTTTCGCGCTCTTTATTAGGCTGGGGTCATTTTAATTTACTCTCACAGCACTTGGTGTAGTGCATACCGAGAAATCTATTAGGCGCGCTCATCTTCTTTGGAGTCATCACGTGATGAGCCTAGCGCACTGCTTCGCGCATGTCTTGATGCAAGAACGAATTTGCTCAATTGACCTAAGAGAGCGACCGAAACCCGCAATAAATTCCACAGAAAGTTAGAGAGCGATTGTTCAATCATGCATCATCATGTTTGCCGTCGATTTTACCATTAAGGAACGCAATACTATTACTTCGATAGCAACTAAGAAGTGACATCCACTACTTCGCGACTCTCTTATTGACGCGTGAATGCCGCTGGTAGGGGTGCATGGAGCGCTTTACGCGATGCAGGAAAGTGCTCTCTCCGGCATAGCAACTGATTTGGCGGCATTTTTACTCCCCCTTTTCATTTCATTTCATTTCATTTTATTACCTTAAAGAGCCCATTCGGGGTATTACATAAGGGGTGGTTAACATGTGAACATAGGAAAAGGCATCGTTCTACGTCCCATAAAAAAAAATTCATTGTTGTTGTCAGTTTGGGTAAAATCACCGAAGCGGTGCCAGTTCTTTGACGGCTACCTGGCGCAAGAAGCAACATTCTCATTTAGAGGAATCATCGGTCAATTATTTGATTACATTGATTAGGTGAAGTAAAACATGTGGCGCCGTCTTTTTTGGGGGGGTTGTTTTTTTTTTCTCCTTGGAGTCAATGCACGCCGCATGCGAATGCTGTTTCTGTCCGTTTTGAATAGGTTTTTGGAGTAGAAAATCTATACTCTACATGCCTGTTTTCTAGCTTAAATTACGTCTTGCCGGGTAGATAAGTCGTTATTCGCGTCTATTTCATTTCAGTACTTCTACGGAATAGGTCATATGCATATTCTCACTAGCATATAATAATTTGTTAATTGTGCGGTATACGTCCCGAAGCGACACATGGCCTCTGCGTGACGGTGGGCATCGGATAAAGTTGGAGAAAAGGAGAAACTGATTTCTCCTTCTTTTAGGGGTTGGGGAGGGGGTGAGGCTGAGTGGGTAAAACCCAAATATGAATACGGCACAGGATCCCTTGCCGCGAACAAGCGATGCTGTTGCCGTCGTGGGGAAGTAGACGGTCCGTGTGCTGGACGAACGCGGCCACGATAATTAAACCGGCGGTCATGAGGCCGGCCTGGTGTCGTCTGCCGACAGCATGCCGGTGGTCGGCCAACGGGCTCGACATTTGTAAAAGCCAAGCCCTGCCCAAGCCAGATTGCTGTGGTCGGGCCAGTCTACTTTTTAACTGACCATGAGCGTCAGCTGAATCTACCGCCGAGCCACCCCCCCCCCGTCCTTTTATTATTATTATTTTTTTTTGCTTAGGTCATGCTACCCCATCTTAGCTTAATATGGTGATGCGGTGCAGCCAACGGCTGTTCGAGTGCCTGGCCGCTCAGGAGTTAAACATTTTGGGATGACTCGTCAAATCGAAAGACACCAGAGGTGTTTCCATTAAACGCATTTCTGTCGACTTGCATGATGAATCGCCGTTTGTTCGGTTGCTGGTTGCCATGGCACTTCGGCGATAAAAACGCTGTAACAGTGCAGGATAGTTTTATTCCCCGGTGAACTTTCGGAAACTAGCCATGTCGCGGGTACCGGAAAAAGAACGACGACGCATTGTAGATCTGTGCCTACAAAACTATTCTCAACGCGTTATATCGGAGATGACAAAAAGGCCACTAAAAACTGTGAATCGAATCGTCCAGGTTTACAAGAAGGATGGAAGAATTGCAGATGCTCCCCGTAAAGCCCGGCAAAGAGCGACCACTGAAGCTGAATACATCACCATTGTTGCGGCGGCTGCTGCAAACCCGACCTCCACCGTTCGGGAAAATAAGAACAGCCTCAGGCTGGGTGACGTCCCTGACACGACTATCAAGCATCGCCTCTACGCCCCAGCCTAATAAAGAGCGCGAAAAAATGACTATTTTTACTGTCATCACTTATAAAAACATGCTAAGTGATTTTCTGTGGTGAGAAGCTTGTTTCTGTTAATGCATATTGATTAAGCAGCCTGTTGACAAGCTGTAGACCGAACCAGCTGGATAATGCTCCAGTTAGTGAAGTGCGCCTTCCCGCAACGCCGCCAGGGGGGGGGGACACTCCCCGGTTCCGGTGGCACAGGAAATTGGCGCCATCTCTGTAACGGGCGACGCGAAAATCCGTTTCCCTTGCATGGCCTCGTAGATCGTCGCGCGCACGCGCGCCGATCCAGGTGGCCAAGCCCTTCCCCCCGCTCAACTCCTCTCCCTACGCCCTATCTCGTAACACCCTCTCAACTCCCTCACCTTCGACTGCCTACGCGCCCGCGCCGCCGTGCCATCCCCGCCGGCCCGGCTGCTGCTTAGTCCGCTACGTAACGCTTTATTTTTGTTATCTACTGTCATCGAGATGCGTGTGCTGCTGTGCGTTGACCGACGTGGCTAGTTACGTCAGTTCTGTGGTCCTCGGTAGCTGTGTGCTTGTGCTCCGCGATGTTTCACCCGCTTCACGACTCGTACCGCTCGTGCATCGTGCAGTGGTGCACAAATACCTCAAAAACAAGTTCTGCAAGGTTGTTCCGGGTGCCTAAAGACAACAGGTGAGCGCTCAGACCCAAGGACATCAGAAGGCGCATGTACACGAATACAGCCCTGTCCATTTGTGTACTCCATGAAGCTCCGGACGTCGTTGCGCCTTGATTGTGCTACACTTGCCTCTTCCCGGTAGAGAAAGCTGACAAATAGATGTTCCTCCTCAATGTCACCTGGTCTGTGACTTGTGTTTTTCTGTGCCAAGTCTCATTCTGCAACTTCAGTAACTTGCCCAGCTTTCGATACCGCCCTCAGTGCTTTTTCTGTGTATCGCGTTCTACAAACCAACAGCTGAAAAATTACTGTTAGTGTTTGTGTACTATCTCAGTAACGCCCGATGGGAAAACCGCGCGAACAACCTTCATGTGTAGGCATGATACGCTTTTTTTTCCTCTGGAAAGCATGAGCATTGCAAGTGTCCTGCATGCAGATTTTTGCAGTTCGTGTTTATTATACAAGGGAGAGGCCAGTAGGTACGACTTACTGCATTAAGTGACGTCATTTTATTGCTAAGCATTGCATTCGGGTAGAAAGAAAAGTCGTGTTGGCTTGTTTTACCTGGTCTTTGATTGAGGAATAAGCCTTTCTGCGAATGTTTTCTATGTGTTGCTGCAAAAGCCGACTATCTTTTGTTCGCCTTGCCACCGTTACTCAAGTTATGGCCAAGTGCAAAATGTGATAATGTGTTTCAGTTTTTAGTACAATGTTATTTTTTTCTGCCATGTTTTTTTTTTCAATTTGTTCAGCAGTAATGAACATGTCAAGCATTTCATATACTTTCGTGCAGATTTATAAGTAAGCTTTCTTTCGGTATGGCTCTCAATCAAACCATGTTAGCATTTTATTCTATCTTTCAGGTATTTTGCGTGTCATTGTTTTTGCCATTACTAGTGAGTTTTCCCTTTTTATAGTTGTCATGACTATGTCATACACGTCGTCCAATTTTGTGCAATATCTTAGTGCACATATCAGGAGCTCGTCTACATTTAGGTCTTGAGGACGTTATATAAAAATCTTGTTTTTATATGTGTGTACATGAAATGGCCTTCGCGTTTTCTAGCGCTTTCTTTTGTTATTTCACCATCTGTGAACTTTTGTCTTTAGTACTCTTGTATATGTCATGCACCTCTCACTTTTGCTCGCTTTTTGAGCGTGTATCACACCACGTTGTAAGAAAAATCGCTTTTCGGAAACGAAGTCAATAAAGCGAGTCTAAACATCTGTTGTGCTGGAAGTGGAATTTTTTTTATGTTCCGGCACATGCTGGTATAATATATCTATGGGCAAGACTGCGTGCCTGCCAACGCATAGCCCACAGCGCACCACGCGCCAGCTCGCAAGCAATGCCAATGCGTGGCGTAGCGCGCGCATTGCTTGCGAGCTGGCGCGTGGCACGCGGAAACAAGCGCGCAATAAAAAAATTACCGACGATTACGTTACTTCCTAATGCGAAATTTGAGCGCAGCAAATAAGCTGTTTCACCTTTTCGATAGATTGAGGCAAAGAAATCGAGCAACACATGTATGCGCTATCACAGAATTTTTTTTTAATTTTTCACACGTATTCCTTTAACAAAGACTCCACTAACAGTTCTTGACAGTCATGAAGGAAGCTTTGTGGTCGGAGAAATAGACTGATATATCTTCGACTTGGTACACCAATGCTTGATTCTCAAAGACGAGATCTATACAAGTGCCCCGCGAGGTTGTCACAGCCGTGGGACGCGTTACGAGCGAGAGGAACGGGATGTTCTCCCGCATAAGTGTTAGGAAATTGCTGTTTGTCTTTATGTCAACATTAAAGTCCCCCACTACTAACATCGGTGTGGATCGATGGACGGTTAATGCGAGTTGCAGGAAGTGCACGACGTCTTTCGTGAGCGCGGTAGCGGACTCACGAAAGCGGTATCAGTCGGTCGCTGCTAGCGCTGGGGGGATGAAAGGGGGGCGGAGCTGGTTACGAGGCCGACGACAACGCCGACGACAACGCCGACCCGAAACCCAGGAACGGACGCCAAAGAGCTGCGCTCTAAAAAGAAGAAAAAAACGCGCCGCTTACGGGTAAAAACAAAAAAAGTGAGCGGCGCGCGCGGCATGGGGGAAAGGGAGTGGAGCGGGTCGGCATAATAAAAACAAAAAGGAAAAAAAACGTCTGGGAGAGGAGGTGCCGCGCCGCTGCTGTTGCTGTTGCCATGACAACGTAAGCAATCATGTGCGCCGCCATTTTGCTTAATGCGTCACCCATTGGTTAGGGCCGTAACTGAAGGGGACCTTGGCGCTAGCGTCGAAAGAGCGTCTGCTCGAAAACGGCCAATGGGATGTATACGAAGTGTCCGCCCCTGATGCCGCCTCAGTCTAAAGCCCCTCCATCCACGCGCCACCGCCGCTTTAAGTAGCGACAACCGCCTTTTCCCCTCACACCAAATCCGGTTCCGGCATGTCCGGTTTTAAGATGTCCGGTTCCGGCGTTTACGTTTTTTTGGAGTTGCGCTGCGAGAATTTCCACTGTGATTGCAGACGATGGTGAGACGCCCGTGCTTAGCAACCGGTGCTAATTTGAGTAGCTCGCTCTAGCCATTCTACCAAGCGTCATTCGTGTGCATCTACGTGCTTGTTTGCGTACGCTGCGCCCGCATGCTTTGCCTGTCGTCCCCTTTCTATGACAAAGTGCGGAGAGCCATGGGCTGGGGCACAACACACGAACGTAATTCGCCGTACACATCTGCCCGCGTCACAACACTAACACAATTCGCCGTACACCTTTGCACGCGTTACAACATGCGCGCACGCACCAATTCACTGCACACCTCCGCTCATATCACACAAGAAAAGCACACTTGTTTTCACCATGTCACTGAATGCCCTCGACGCAAACTTGAACTTGTTATATTTCATAGCTTCACGTCATTGCAGTTCTTCACGCAGTGCACGCACTTGGGACGTTCGTTACCTTCGATCTGCCGTACGAGACAAGTACAACCTCAGAATCAACAGCATAAACTCTATGCGTCTGCCGTACAAATTGGCGTCGCGAACTCCTTCACTAAAGTCCCTCCATACGTGCTGGCTGGAGGGGATGTATGCTTCAAAACAAGAATTCAAAGAGGACAAGCTGTTGTATTCCATGGAAGTAGTAGTTTGCGGTCGCTGTTTTCCAAATGCACGAAAAACGGGAGCGGTCTCCAAGCACCCAGGCACTACATTCCACTGTACGTTGTCTCTCGTGTCACAACCCGTCGCAGGTTGACGCGAAGCAGCACACACGACCAGATCGCCGATTACGATAGGCGGTGGTTCTTGGATGGAATCGCATTAACAGTTTCAACCACAGCTGGTGCAATTAAAGCCTCTCCGTAGACGCGAAAGTAAACAACTCTAAAAAACATAGCGTCACTTCCACTCGGAACAGGAAGCTGAAGCTACGTAAGTTCCGCTTGACGCCGGAAGCTGAGGGGATGAGTGGGAGAGGAGCGTGGAGGAGGAGGGTAGGTTGGCGGTACTTAACCTGGTCGGCGGTGGCGCGTGGATGTAGGGGCTCCTCAGTCTAGCGAAGTGTACTTTGCAACAAATAGCGTCCTCGATCGCCCGCACCGGTGCGCACCGGGGCGCCTTGGTGCGCACTTTCATCCTCGATCAACCGCACCGGTGCGCACCGACCATCCTCGATCTAAAGTCCCTCAATCATTTAAAAGTACCGCCAGGCTTTGATCCAGCCGACAACGCCTGCGATAGGCTGATCCATGACATGTGACCTTGCTCCGCCCCTTTGCCGCCATGAAAGTTCCCGCGCGCCGGGCGAAGAGCGCGCGTTTAGCCTGTTGTGCTTTGCACATCGCTGCGATAATTTCGTTCTGGGAGGTCTGAAATGCCTTGTTGCTGTGCGGTTGGGTGCCGAAACCGGACGAAGGATAGCAAGAAGTTATTTTGCATCGCGCGCGGCAACCAGAACCTAACCAGACGAAAAGTATGGTTACACAGAATTGCACGGACGGACTTTGAACCGTCGGTAACAGCACGACTATGCGAGGCAAGTAGCATACAACGATATAAAGGTGCGATAGAAAGTATACACGTGCGTGTGTCGAGCGGTGATAGTATTTCACTCGCCTGCATGAATGTTGAGGGCCGAACTTTGTGGAGATTATTTATTTTAGTTCGCTGTGAGCCCGCTGAATAGATCGGTATGACCTAAGATGCGAAGGACCGAAATGCCTTGTTGCTGTGCGGATGGGTGCCGAGATCAGACGGAGGACGACAAGAAGTTATTTTGCCTCCCGCGCAGCAAACAAAACCTAACCAGAAGGTAGTTCTGGTTCCATAGAAATGAACGGAAAGACTGAACCGTCGGTAACTACACGACTACGCGAGGAAAGTAACGCAGAGCGATACGAAGGTGCGAGAGAAAGTATACACCTGTGTGTGCAGAGCTGCAGTATTATTTCATTCGCGCGCATGAATGTTGACGGCCGAGGTTTGTGGAGATTACTGATTTTAGTGCATTACGAGCCCGTTGACTTAGTAAGTGCAGTATGACCTAGCATGCAAGTAAATAGTGGGGTAGAAACGCATTAACTCGCTGACGAATATCCGCATTGCGTTACGTGCGATAAAAAATAAAATTCAGCAGCGAATTCTACTTTTACACTTTCCTCTGTTCGGGCGCACGTTGTTAACTGCGCTTTACAACATGTCCAAAATGTAATTTCCAATCTCCTAATCGTATTTTGTGCATTGCATATGTGAATAAATATATTGCTAAGTGCCTGCATTACTCTGTTTTTAAAAACGAATACTGCATAGCCACAGCTACTGGCCGTCAAATAATAAAGCGTAATACAGTATATCAAAGTACATTACAAACAGCTGCGAGCTCGTTCCTTCCAAGTTTCCCTTACACTCGAAGATGTTTCAGTAATCGGCAATGCCATTTTACCGATGAAAAACACACAACTGCAAATGAACATAAGAAAAACGCCACAAGCGCTACGCGGATTGCCAGCAAAACACAGTGCAGTAATAGCTGGGTCAATCCGCGTGCGTTTCGCATAAGGGCCCTCTAATTCTTACGAGGCTTTAGCGGTGCACGGAGGCGAAAAGGGATAAACACAACAATGCGCGTCATTATTCGAGTTTACGCGGCGACGTCGCACGGTTCACGAGAACAGTAAACCGCATTCACACACGCGCACACACTACGCTCGATGTTGGTGTGCCGCGAGATCAGATCACGCTGGCAGCCCGAACACGATCGAGGAGACACGCTGACACGATCCATACCGCCGCTTCATCATGTCACGACAGTTGCACTGGCTCGTAGCATTGAACCACAAGACACAGCAATCGTCGTGTAATCGCTACAAGACAGACACACTCAGCGACAAGAAGACTGTTGGCGCACTCGTTTCCACAAACACACAGGATGTTGTTTAGTTGCCGTGAGGGTCGCGCGCTTTGAGAATCGCACGTATGAGCGACGTTATGTCGAAAGTTTTCCGGTCCAAGCGACTGTCAGCCTTCATTTTTACACGACTTCTTCGTTCAATGCAACCGCTATGTGTACGCAGCACACTTACATGCAAAAGATTTCACAGAGCATACGGGATTAGGCGTAAGCAATCGCCAAGGCTCACGCGGTGATTGAGCGCAAACGAACGAAATGTAAACACGCGGAATCGAGGCGATCAAGCCCTCATTACGCTCTCTTGAGCTATTTTATTGGAGCACTCATTTGAAATTAAAGGACTAAATTTAGCAGTTCGGGTCCTTCTTTCGTTTTTCGCCACAGACAGGCACCAGTAGGTTTTATTTCCGCGCGTATGCAGATATTTTTTCACCTCACGAATGCCGCGGCGCCGCGGTTTAGCGTGGGCGCCGTCTGCTACAGGAACTTCCTAGGCGGCACGCGCGGCAGATGTCGCTACCTTGAAAATTATAGAGGGACCTTACCTCGATCACCGGAAGCGCACCCTGTTGGAGCGGTTTTCCGTTGCCCCGTCTCGCACCGAGAAAATCGGCGGTGCGCCGGGGTGCAATCCCAGCAAGCACTGCGGGACGCGCGACGCGCACAGCCGACTGCAGAACCGCAGACGCTCTGGTGCGATAGCTTGCTGGGGTTGCAACGGAGTTGGCGGAGTTAGCTAGTGGAGATGTCGGCAGACGGAAGCCAAGAAGTCACTAAACGCAAGATGGAAGAAACAAAGGCACAACCGACAGCTTCGTAAGAAGATCGCACATATCAATCGCCAGCTGGAAGAACATTGCCGGACCTTAAGCCGCCAATAGTGGTATGACATCTGCAACGCAGTTGATGGGCAGCTCCATAATGGCAGCACGTGGCATCTCCTTCGTCACCTCTTGGGGGAAACGCAGAGCAAATCTGCTCAGCGAGCAAACCTGCAACGACTTTTGCACAAGGAACAGGCTACCACGAGTGATCACCAGCTCGTGACACGCCTGCTAGCCAAGTACTTCCCTCAACGGCCCGATGCTCTACACGGATATTACACTGGAGAGACAAATGTTACACTCGATGAAGAATTTCACGAATCAGTGATCCACGCAGCTCTCCACGACCTTAATGGCAAAACAGCACCTGGTCCCGACAAGGTTACGAACAAGACTAAGAAACCTCGATGATGCCTCGATAACCGCTCTTACGGCATACATCAACAAATGCTGGCGAGCAGGTCGCATCCCAGAGGCGTGGAAACGCTCTAAAGCAGTCCTGATACCGAAGCCAGGCAAGCCGTCCAGCCTTGATCACTTGCGGCCCATTTCCCTCACATCCTGCGTTGGCAAGGTGATGGAGCACGCGTTCCTCTCCCGCATCAACCACCACCTCGAGGACACTGGAGCCTACCCGCAAACTATGGCGGGCTTCCGGTCACACCTCTCCACTCAAGATGTCATTCTCCAGCTCTACCATCAGATTATCAATGACCCAACTAGTGGCAACCGGGCCATCCTCGGCCTAGATCAGGAAAAGGCATTTGACAATGTAGCACATGCAGCAATCTTGAGCCGCATAAACAAGCTCAACTTGGGTGAGCGAAGCTACAACTACGTCAGAGACTTCCTGTCGCGCCGCACAGTCACCCTCGCGGTCGGCAGCATGACATCCGACGAACATACACTAGGAAGCACCGGCACTCTTCAAGGATCGGTCATATCCCCGCTCCTCTTCAACCTCGTGATGCTGGATCTCCCGGCCTAACTCGACGAGAAACATGGCCTTCATCACGCCTTGTATGCAGATGACATCACCCTGTGGGTCAACAAGGGCAGTGACGGTCAGATAGAATGCACCTTACAAGCAGCGGTCTCTGCAGTCGAAACCTACCTCTAAGACACAGGTCTCCGACTATCACCACTGAAATCGGAGCTGCTCGTCTACCACCTGCGCCGCCGGCCCAAGCATACAGCCGAACCGCGCCAATGTGACGACATAATCCTCTATACGCACGACGGCTCCTGCATTCCCCGAGTCCCGAAGATACGCATCTTAGGCGTGCATATAACAGCCAACGGGTCAAACATAGAAGCTGTTCGCAAAATAGAAGGCAAGGTTACAGCGGCTACCCGCCTGATCAAACGCATTACAAACAAGCACACGGGCATGAAGGAGGACTGTGTCATGCGCCTCATACACTCTTTCGCAATCAGTCACATCACTTATGTGGCTGCCTTCCACAACTGGAATGTCACGGAAAGGGAGAAAATCAACACCCTTATACGCAAGACTTACAAGATCGCCCTTGGCCTACCGGAGTCCTCAAGCCAGGCACATACCCAGGGGGGGCCCGGGGGGGCCCGGGCCCCCGCCGAAATCAAGTAGCATACCCCCCCCACCCCCCTCCCCACCCACGCCACCACTCCTCACACATTCCTAAAGCGCCGCCAGATCAATGTTGAGACTTGGCAGCTGTTCATCGGTCAGCATTATGCTGCCTTTTTCACACCTTTTAGATGGCGGTAGTTATCGGCATCTATTATAATGTGAAGGACAGTTTTCTCATAGATTCGGCACCCGCGCGATTAACTCGAGATGCGTTCAGTTGTCACCATCTATTCAACCGTCACGCGCATAGCTGTTGCTTTTGTTAGTTCAACCTTCTTTGTTTAGGCTGATCCTGGGACCAGGAGAGGGATGCGGCTGTTACTCAGCTGGTCTGTACTCTCATGGAACGAGTTGCGGCCGGAGAAAACGCCGATTGCGTTTAACTTTTCCCTTTGCTTCATTATTTCCTTGAATTACGGCTCGCCGCGACGTTGGCAGATGCCCGGAACCATATACACGTGATATACGTTAGATAAGGTGGGAAATAAAATAATGTGAAAAAGCGTCCATCACGAAACCCTGCAATAACCCTTAAACCCATTAGCAAGATGACTGTCGCCCGTTACCTCGTCTGTTTTTCCCTAATTGTATAGCACTTTTCGTGCAACATTGGCAACTGGAAACAAAAATCGCAAGGAGTTGAGAAATTAAGCGATCTACTAAGGGAGAGAGCCAAGGCAATAGCCAAACGGCAAGCAAAAACGAATAATAAAAAAGTTTACCGTTGCTTATGAGAGTATTTATGGATCAACATTTTTTCATTTAAAAAAGGAAGTAGAGAAAACGCCGCCGAAAGTGGAGAACAATTACTTGTTTTGAATGACGCTTCTACAGTTATCGGTCGAACCGCCTCATGTAGCCACTTCTCTGCTGTGCTTATGTAGCTGTTTTTCTAACCTTTCGCGGTGAGCGCAGTACGTCTAGAATCGCAGAGTCCTGCGCTCTACGCGGTTGTACGGGACTGGCGGCCGCACAGCGTTACGAAATTCGCGGAACTGTCAAAACTGATCAACAAGGTGAAAATAACTGATATTCGAAACTATAACATGAGAAAGATTGAAGAAGCCGTAAAAAATGAACTCAGCCTGAAATCAGTAAAAAAGAAACCTGACATAGGATAAATTATGATGTATGCACTAAAAGATAAGAAGGATAATATCATCAGCAATCTCGAAGATATAGTAAAAGCAGCGGAAGAATTCTAAGCTGACCTGTATACAGTACCCAGAGGAGTCACGATACCTCACTTAGAAACAGTAATGAACAGGATACAGAAACTCTCCTATAACAAGCGATTAGGTCAGAAGGGTCCTGCAAGACATGAAACGATGAAGAGCGAGAGGAGAAAGTGGAATAACAGTCGATTTAATCAAAGATGGTGGAGACATAATGCTTGGAAAACTGGCGGCTCTTTAAACGAAGTGTCTGTCGACTGCAAGGGTCCCAGAAAACTGGAAGAATGCAGACATTATACCAATCCACAAAAAAGGAGACGATAAAGAATTGAAAAATTATAGGACCATTAGCTCGCTCCCAGTTTTATAGAAAATATTTACCAAAATAATCTCCAATAGAATAAGGGCAACACTGGATTTTGTCAACCAAGGGAACAGGCTGGCTTCAGGAAGAGATACATTACAATGGATCACACCCATGCCATCAATCAGGTTATCGCGAAATCTGCAGAGTACAATAAGCCTCTCTATTTGGCTTATATAGATTACGAAAAGGCATTTGATTCAGTAGAGATACCAGCCATCATAGAGGCACAACGTAATCAAGGAGTACAGAACGCTTACGTAAAAAGCTTGGAAAATATTGCTACATGCGTGTGATATTTGTTTGTTTGAACGAGGCGCGTAGGCACCATCACTCCAGAAAAGAGGAGGAAGAACGAACTGGGCTCGCCCTGTGAATCTAACCAGTCAGCGCTGCAATCGTTGTTGTAAATATAACCTGTAAATAGTTGACTCGTCCTTCGCGCAACAATATCTACAGAGGTTCTACAGCTACCTTAATTCTACACAAGAAAAGCAGGGAGATACCTATAAAGAAAGGGGTCAGACGGGGAGACACAATTTATCCAAAGCTATTCACTGCGTGCTTAGAAAAATTCAAGCTGTTGAACTGGGAAGGTTTAGGAGTAAAGATCGACGGCAAATATATCAGCAACCTTCGGTTTGCCGATGACATTGTCCTATTCAACAACAATGCAGACGAGTCACAACAAATGGTTGGAGACCTTAACAGAGAGAGTGTAAGAGTGGGGTTGAATATTATTATGCAGAAGATGAAGATAATAGCCGGGCAAAGGAACAAGAGATCAGGATCGCAGTCGGCCACATAGCGACTGTGAAGGAGTACGTTTACCTACGTCAATTAATCACAGGGAACCCTGACCATGAGAAGGAAATTCACAGAAGAATGAGAATAGGTTGGATCGCATACGACAGGCATTGCCAGCTCCTGACTGGAAGCTTACCATTATTATTGAAAAGTAAAGTGTGCAATCAGTGCATTTTGCCAGTGCTGACATATGGGGCAGAGACTTGAAAATGAGTTAGGACGGCGCAAAGAGAGATCGAACGAAGATTGCTAGACATAACGTTAGGAGAGAGAAAGAGAGCGGTTTAGATCAGAGAGCGAACTGGTATGGACGATATTCTAATTGACATCAAGAGGAAAAAATTTAGCCGGACAGGTCATGTAATGCGCCGGTTAGATAACCGTTGGACCATTAGGGTTACAGAATGGATACCAAGAGAAAGGAAACGCAATCGAGTAGGACAAAACACTAGGTAGAGCGATGAAATTCGGAAATCAGCTGGCGCAGGACTGGGGTAATTGGAGATCGCAGGGAGAGGCCTTCGTCCTGCAGTGGACAGACATAAAACGGGATGATGATGATGATGATGATGATGATGACGATGATGATGATGATGATGGAGGTGGTGGCCCCCCCCCCGAAAAAATATCCTGGGTACATGCCTGCCTCAAGCACTGCTCGTCTGCTACAGCTGGGGGTATACAACACGCTTGAGGAAATCGTGAATGCGCAAAGAACCTCTCAACTCGAACGCATGTCTCTGACAGCCACGGGCCGGTACATCCTGCAGAAACTCGGCTTCAACTACCACGTCCAACACGGTCAGAAACAGGTCATTCCACCCGACCTCAGCGACACGCCGATTGTCGCCCCTATACCTCGAAACATGCACCCCGAATTTAATCGAGGCCGACGCCAGGCCCGTGCCAAGGCACTGCTGCGCTCCTTGGGTGGAAAGAGGACTACGCGCTTTGTAGACGCCACAGAATACACACGAGAACACCGATTCACGGCGGTAGTCGTAGATGTTAGCTCCCGGCTTACGCACGCGTGTAGTGTCGCAACGGAATACCCCGACCCAGCAGAAGAGGTAGCGATTGCGCTTGCGCTTACCGACCCCCTCTGCGAGGTAGTTTTTAACGACTTTAACGATATTTGGTTATAGTGGCGGCGTACGGCTGGCGTCGTGCAGACTTGCGTGCAAGCTCTGCCGCGTCCCCTCGTTGGGCTCCGTGGTGGGTGGTCGGCGCTGTTGCCGAATTTTTATACATTTTCATGGAAACCTCTTTCCCCAAACTTCCTGATCGCCCTCAGAAACGAGGGCGCACCGAAGAGCTCTTTCAATTTTTCGGACGACAAGTCCACAACTTTCCTCGATTTCACGTCATTCACTCAGAAAAGCCAGACAAACTAGTGCGATCCATTTCACCGTTCCTTGTATCCAAGTCTTTGACCGAAGTTTTCGGTACAGGATATAAGGTGTCGAGAATGTCAAGTGGCGATCTCCTTTTGGAGCTCCAAAACCAGAAGCAGTATGAAAAGCTGCCGAAACTTGTCGCATTTGGCGAGACCCAAATAACAGTAACCCCGCACCGTACCATGAACACAAGCCGCGGTGTTGTCTCGGACGATGACTTGCTGGAGCTCACGGAGGATGAACTCTTGGAGGGCTTCAGTGACCAGAACGTTATCAATGTTAAAAGAATTAAGATCAGGCGTGACAGCAAAGAAATCAAGACCAAACACCTTATATTGACTTTCGGCTCAAGTATTCTGCCCGAGTCTGTAGAGGCCGGGTACATCAAGCTCCGTGTTAGGCCATATGTGCCAAATCCGCTTAGATGTTTCAAATGCCAACGCTTCGGTCACAGTTCGCAGAGCTGCCGAGGCCGTCAAACCTGTGCGAAGTGCAGTGCACACGAACATACTTCTGAAGCTTGCGTGAACACTCTCCATTGTGTAAACTGTGAAGGCGAGCACGCCGCATACTCGCGGTCGTGCCCGTCCTGGAAAAAAGAGAAAGACATAGTCACAATCAAAGTAAAGGAAAACATATCATTCAAAGAGGCACGCAGGCGGGTAGCATACTTGCCAAAGAAAAGCTTTGCCGAAGTGGCGCGTCAGGGGGCAGCGTCACAACGGCCTCCGGCGGCTGTCCGACCCACAGGCAGTGAGTCGGCAGCTACGCCATCTGCCCCCACGGCGGTTGCAGCTAGCGCTGCTCCGTCAACCCTGAATGAGGGATCATCGACCCCGAAGGTTGGCGCAGCCGAGGTTGCCCCGGCCTCCCCGGCCCCTTCCTGCGCTGGCAACAGCCGGCGCAGCCAAATCCCTCAGGGAGCCTCATCGACCTCCGGGCTGGTGGGCGCAGGGGTCTTGCCCTCCAAGGCGGGACCCTCTCTAGTAACTTCTCGCTCGCAAGAGCACGTGTCCGGCGCCTCACACGAGGCAATGGACACTACACCTTTCCTCACGGCGCGCCAAGCGCCTAAGGAGCGGCGAGGCTCCCTCGAACGCTCCAGAAAGGGCAAAACCCCGATTACAGGGCCTCGAAAGAGCTCTGTAATCTAAGACATCTTTCAGTTTCCGTACACACAGCACCAACTTACTTTAAATATGGATACACAAATCATACAGTGGAACGTCAGAGGTCTTCTTAGGAACCTTGATGATGTGCAAGAAATTATACACAAACACAATCCAAAAGTGCTGTGTCTACAGGAAACACACCTCAAATCACAACACACAAACTTTCTCCGACAGCATGTTACTTTTCGCAAAGATCGCGATGATGCAATCGCATCATCGGGAGGTGTTGCAATTGTAATCCAAAAGAGCATAGCATGTCAACATTTACAGCTACGAACGGCCCTTGAAGCAGTGGCGGTTCGAATTGTTTTGCTAAACAAACTTATCACTATTTGCTCGATTTATATACCTCCACACTACAAACTAAGCAAACATGAATTTCAGTCCTTCATAGATGAATTGCCAGAACCGTACGTTGTACTTGGGGATTTCAATGCGCACAACAGCCTGTGGGGCGACTCTCGTATAGATGCGCGAGGTCGTCTTGTTGAACAGTTCCTCTTCTCTTCTGGTACATGCCTGCTGAATAAGAAGGCACCCACATATTATTCTCTCGCCAACCGAACATTTTCATCCATTGACCTCAGTCTAGTTTCCCCGTGTATATTGCCTGAACTCGAATGGGAAGTTATGGAAAATCCTTACGGGAGCGACCACTTCCCCATACTAATAAGAACATCCAAAGAAAACGAATATCCTCCACAAGCTTCTAGGTGGAAGATAGACACAGCCGACTGGCAGAAATTTCGAACTCTCTCTAGCATCACATGGGCTGACCTATCTTCTTTAGAAATTGATGCTGCTGTGGATTATCTTACAGCATTCATAATAGATGCCGCATCACATTGCATACCCGAAATAAGTGGTTTGGCATGCAAACCACGTGTACCGTGGTGGAACAGCGAGTGTCGAACCGCCCGTAAGAATCAGAACAAGGCGTGGGGGTTGCTGCGAGCTTCTCCCACCGCTGAGAATCTTATCAACTTTAAAAAAAATAAAATCCCAAGGTAGGAGAACCCGCCGGCAGGCCAGAAGAGAAAGCTGGCACAAATTTTTATCGAGTATTAACTCGTTCAGAGATGAGGCCAAAGCCTGGAACAGGGTTAATAGGATTCGAGGGCGACAAACATATTCACTCCCTCTAGTAAATACACAGGGCGATACACTGAAAGATCAGGCCGACTCACTTGGGGAGCACTTTGAGAGTGTATCAAGCTCAAAACATTATTCGCAATCCTTCCTAAAATATAAACAAATAGAAGAATGCAAGCCCCTCATCAATAAATACCGACAGAATCAACCGTACAATTGCCCTTTTAGTATTGCCGAATTGAAAGCTGCCTTGAGCGCATGCAAAAGCTCCTCATCGGGATCCGATAGAATCATGTATGAAATGCTCAAAAACTTACACAATGACACGCAAGAAACACTACTTACACTTTTCAACACTATGTGGGACGCAGGGTACCTTCCAACAGCATGGAAAGAAGCTGTCGTGGTCCCTGTTTTGAAACAAGGGAAAGACCCTTCTTCAGTGGCAAGTTACCGCCCGATAGCCCTCACAAGCTGCATGTGTAAGGTATTTGAAAAAATGATAAATCGGCGACTCATCCATTCCCTTGAACAAAACAAAATGCTTGATCCCTTTCAGTGTGGCTTCCGAGAAGGGCGCTGCACAACCGACCATCTTGTACGTATTGAAGGACATATACGTGACGCGTTTGTACACAAACAGTTCTTCTTATCGATATTCCTCGATATGGAGAAGGCGTACGATACGACCTGGCGCTACGGAATCTTGAAAGATTTGTCAGAAATGGGCATTCATGGTAATATGCTAAACATAATAAAAAGCTACTTGTCCAATCGTACCTTCCGGGTGAAAGTAGGCAATGTGCTGTCACGTCCTTTTGCACAAGAAACCGGTGTACCCCAGGGTGGCGTGCTCAGTTGCACACTCTTTATTGTTAAGATGACAACACTTCATGCTTCCTTACCACCGGCCATTTTGTATTCAGTCTATGTGGACGACATTCAAATCGGTTTCAAATCCTGTAATCTCGCAGTGTGCGAGAGACAGGTACAGCATGGTTTGAACAAGGTGTCAGGGTGGGCAGAGAAAAATGGATTCAAAATCAATCCTCATAAGAGTTCTTGTGTTTTGTTCACAAGGAAGAGAGGCCTAGTTCCGGATCCCTGCTTGGAAGTCTGTGGACAACAGATACCTGTAAACAAAGAACATAAATTTCTAGGTGTCATACTTGACTACAGACTCACTTTCGTCCCCCACATTAAACATCTTAAAGAAAAATGTCTGAAAACAATGAACATAATGAAACTTCTTTCCCAGACTACGTGGGGTAGTGACAGGAAGTGTTTAATGAATCTATATAAAAGCCTCATTCGATCACGACTAGACTACGGTGCCGTCATTTATCACTCTGCCGCCCCGAGCGCACTAAAGATGCTAGACCCTGTTCACCATCTGGGCATCCGTTTAGCCACAGGAGCTTTCAGAACGAGTCCCGTACAAAGTTTATATGCAGAATCGAATGAGTGGTCACTTCATATCCAGAGAACATACATCAGCCAAACATATTTTTTGAAAGTCCACTCTAATCCCGAACATCTCTGTTTTAACACCATTAATGATATGACATATACTACACTATTTCGTAATCGTCCTTCCGTAAGACAGCCTTTCTTGCTGCGTGTGAGGGAGCTTAGTCATGAAATGCATGTTCCAATCCTCGAACTTCGCCTAATGCATCCAGCCAAGCTGCTACCTCCTTGGGAGTGGCAGTTGATACAATGCGATACATCTTTCATGGAAGTTACAAAAAACGCTCCAGAGATTGAAATCCAGATGCATTTCCGGGAACTCCAGCACAAATACTCCTGCATGGAGTTCTACACAGACGCATCAAAGTCACACGACGGGGTGTCCTATGCAGCCGTCGGTCCATCCTTCTCAGAATCCGACGTACTGCACCCGGAAACTAGTATCTTTACGGCTGAAGCCTACGCCCTGCTGTCGGCCGTAAATCATATAAACAAATCACAACTCCAGAAATCAGTGATATATACGGACTCCCTCAGTGTTGTGAAGGCCTTGATGTCTTTCTGCAATCACAAAAATCCAGTATTTAATGAACTCTACTCCGCACTGTGCAAATCTTATATGTCTAACCAACATGTGATCATATGCTGGGTGCCTGGACATAGGGGCATCGAGGGAAACGTTCTTGCCGACCAGATGGCCACATCAATCTCATTGCATGCAGATAATCCTACTGCTTCGGTCCCTGTCACAGACCTGAAGCCTTTCCTAAGAAGGAAACTACGAAGCCACTGGCAACGCATGTGGGACGAAGAAATAAATAATAAACTGCATGTAATAAAGCCACAATTAGGTTTCTGGCCTCCTGTAACAAAATCCCGCAGGACAGATGTCCTATTCTGCCGTCTTAGAATAGGACACACTTTTGGAACACATAACTTCTTACTCACGGGAAACGAGCCTCCAACCTGTGGTAGATGCGGGGAAAGGCTGACCGTCCTCCACGTTCTACTGGAGTTTCGGGAAGCCGAATCTGAAAGAAGGAAACATTTTCTCTTAGCATACCGGCAGCAGATCCCCCTTCATCCTGCTATGTTACTTGGTCCAGAACCACTCTTTGACACCAATGCCGTCCTAGGCTTTTTGAAAGATGTTGTATTGCATGTTATTAGCCCCACACATTCGTAGCGCTTCCTCTCTCCAGAGGATGCCGCTGTGATCATTATATTGAATAGCACATGCCTCTAGGCCCTTGTGGTTCAAGGGCTCAGGCGAGGCAGCAGTGCTCCAAGTAATATTACCATCCTATATATTTTAGAGTTTGCATCATTATTCTACCATGGATTTTAGTGTTTAGAGTATTCGTCATTAGTCATAGCCATAATTTTATAGCACGTAGATTTTACGCACTTTACAGCGACAATTTTTTAGGCCACTTTACAGCCAAGTCACATCTCCATAATACATCGTCAACATCACCACTTGTCATGGCGCTCTTTGGCCAAACCTGGCCCTTGCGCCATTAAACACCACATATCATCATCATCACAATCCCCAGTTCGCAACTACGCGCGGGGGCGCATTTCCTCCGAAGCCCTCCAGATTCTAAGGAAAGCTGGTCGACAGCACTTCGATAACACCGCAATGATATGGTTTCCAGCGCACGTCGCCAGCCCCACCGATGAGGGCCTCATTAACTTGAACGTGGTAGCACACCGCTCTGCGCGAGAACTGACCCGCCGCGCAGAATCGGAGACCGCCTCTTCGATTTGGAACTCCTGGTTCAAAACACGCGAGAACGCCTGGTCAGGTACAATGACATCACCAAGCACTACCAGCTAGGCAGGCGGTTGCTGCCCCCACCTCATCCCATGCTGAAACGTTGCCAGGCAGTCATCTGGCGAAAATTGCAAACACAAACATTCCCCAGTCCGGTGCGATTGCAGCACATTTTCCCCGCGCAATACCCGACTGCTCTTTGCAAATTATGTCAGGAAACTAGAGCGACGCTGTCACACATGTTGTGGGAGTGTCGGGTTACATCAGCTACAATGGCAGTAGCTCCGGAGGCTCTTGCGTCGAAGTGGGCCGCCGCTCTGCGCAGCTCCAACCTCAAGACACAAGAGTGGGCTGTCCAGCAAACCCGAGAGGCGGCGACGAGGCAGGGCCTCGAAGTCCCCTCATGGGAGACCTGAGCCCGGGTCGTCAAGTTTGCCAGATTCAAAATAAAGTTGTTTCCATCCATGTCGGCAATGAGAAAGGAAGCGCTAGTAGTTGCCGCAATCGATGAGCTTCCTTCAAGTTTGTCTGACAGCGAAGACGACGTACATGCTGATCGACCTCGTCCAAAAACAATGGTGAAGAGCGACCGAAAGTGGACAGGTTCGTTGAACGGGTCGTCAGGAACGGGGCGTCAGGATTAATTATAATATCCATTGCTGTTTGCTTGCAACCAGGTATGTCGGAGCACGCCGTTTGACAAGGTTCGCGTGCTTGCGGCGGATGGTCAGCACCTGCAAACAATAAAATGAGCGCGCGCGCGTGTTCGCGCACGTTTTGCGCGCCAGGGGTAAAGTGGCGCTGCATGCAAGCACCCTGCACGGGGTGCAGTTTTGCCCTCGATGGTGACCCTCCGCAGTGCGCCACCACCGCGGTGCAAAGCGCACCTTTTTGGTTTCGGGGCAATCCCGGGGCAAGGTGATCGAGGACGCTAAAAGCCACAGCGGCGCGCTCCAGCGCTGTAGCAGACGACGCGAAGCGCCTCCCCGAGGTCCGTGTGCGCCTGCAAAAAACGTGCGCGGCTTCGCGCCCGCTACACTATAGCGTATAGCGTACGCTATAAGTTGCGTACGCTAAGCTAAAACTGTCTAATTTCTCGGCACTCAACCACCAACGTGCACTCGGCCTACTACCGGACACCAGTCACACCGGAAGTCCGTTGCACTTCCCTTATACGACACCATGTGGCGCTAAGTTCTCACGAGAGTTAAGGCGCTACATGTAAACGGCGTCGCATCGCCTTTCCCAAATGCGCTTGGAAATGCGATGCGCCACTGTCGCATTCATGTAAACGGGGCTATGATGCGCGGCAGCGCCGGGCGCAGTGGCGCCCCGCGGAGCACGGCCACGATGAGCTGTGTTCACCATAAGAAAGGACGAGCCTGTACATTTCAATTTAGAAAATTATCACAGTTCGCGAGTGCTCTCCTACTACCAAACAACAATGCTTCACGTTTGGTAGCGCTTAAATGGAGCTGTGGCTGCCAAATTCTTTGAAGGATACTTCCACTATGGTAGTGGGATGTCAGTGTGGGGTACGTAGGTGGCAAGAGGGTGATGCGGAAGTTGGGTCTCTCTGTCGTTGCCTTGACAGTGAAGGGACTACCTCCTTCCCTGCTCAAAAAACCCCGAGGCATACCCACACAGGCATCGGGATCCATCTTGGCAGGGGCAACCGTGTAATTGTGGTTTTTTGGGGGGGCAGCTTTTACCCAGTCCCAGCAGGCTATATGGTCAATTCCTTACACTGTAGCCATCAGTGCCCATTGTTGCGTACTCCAGGGTAGCGCATCGTACTGCTCCCGAGTTGTAGCGACGCCTGCCTATTGAAGCTCGAGCGATGTTACTTATTGGGTAGCGTGACGTTGTCGGCAGGCTGCAGGCATCCGGTAGGCCATGGCGACCAAGCAAGGGCGAGACGATTTTTAGTGCGATAGTGCGAAACTTGCACGGTTTATTCAAAGGTTGGTGAAAGAAAATGAGAAGAGCATGAAGCGATCGAAAGTACATTTCGGAGCCCCTTAAATAGGCTCTCTACAATCGTGGGCGGGATCTTGCCTCCGTCGACGTCACGTGACCGGCACAGAAAGAGGGCCCCTCCTCCTCTGGTTATACCGAGCCGGCTGAAAGGAAGAGGTCGTCCCACCTCCTGGAAATGTAGACGCCTGTCCGCCTCTTCTGCGCATCACGGGTTCGTGGAAGTTCTCGTCTAGGTCCAATGAGAGAAAAGGGTCACTTCAAACTCGCACACCCACACACACAAAAGAGGCCTGTACGCTGCAGGGCTTCCGGCAGACACTTGAAATGGTCTTGGCGAATTAGAAAGTGACGTTTTTCGACGAGGCCTGGTTGAAGAAGATCGGGTGAGAGAAAGTTCTTTCTGCACGTGGAGCGGGACGCCAACAACAGGCGAAGTCACGCCTCATTTCGACGAGGCAGGGTGAGATGGTCGGTTGAAATTCCTTTCAACCCGTGGTGCCAGACGCCAACCCTAACACCATGCAGTACTTGCAAGCACTTGGATGAAGTACTTGCCATAGATGTCCTATTCGCTGGCGACGAAAGCAGCAGAGACTTACGTGTACGCGCAATAGCATTTTTTGAAACATCCTAGACACGCATGCTCTCCAGACTGAATTTGCTGAGCCAAACCTACACCTGAAGAAAGCTTGAGGAATAGTGGATGCAAATGCCTTGCAAGCATAGGAAGGATCTTGGTCCACCCAGAAAACACACGCTTAGAAATAGCAATGTTGCACTTGACGTACAGGAACCGCAGCTCCCAAGCGAGATTCGAGAGAGAAAAGATTGGCATCCATTTTCTTTAGTAATAATCTACCTTTTCTCCACCAAATGTAACATACATAGTTTTCAATGATGAGTTTTTCTAGCCCAAACCAATTTAGTTGTCTCCTTAGGAGCTTACTGACAGTGAATTTTTTGTTACTGCTTTACTGGACAGCTGTCAACCCAATAAATATGCTGTGGAATGCCGGTTCTCCAAAAGTACAACAAGTAATTGCATGCAGCCAGTTCAAAATGCACGCCAAGTGCAGCGGGCTTCCGACCTAACACAGGAGACTCGCATCACTGAAACTTGTGCTGATGTGGCAATCTCGTGGTACCGATGCCACTGATGCATACACACAAAATGTGGCCGAGCTGCCGAAAGCCAACTCCATTCGCTACATGACGTGACGAGAGGGAAAAGTGTGTCCTGCATTTCCATGAGACGCGAACATTTGGGAGGACCAACATGGTAGCTTTCAGCGACACGGTCATTGCGTGGCCTTCAACCATCAGGCGAACTGGCAGGCTCTTAAATTACATTTAGGATACCACAGGGCTACAACTTCCCCTTTCGGTGATTTGAAGAGTCTCTCACGTCCAGAGCCATGCTGCAGAGTTTCGAATGGGTTATATAAAGGACACTATATAATATTTAAACCCTTTTTATAGTCTGCCGAGCGCAC
The DNA here is from genome assembly GCF_038994185.2 of Dermacentor albipictus. Lineage (NCBI taxonomy): Eukaryota > Metazoa > Arthropoda > Arachnida > Ixodida > Ixodidae > Dermacentor > Dermacentor albipictus. The sequence continues at coordinate 3,367,005 of NW_027225575.1, read as the reverse complement.
GTCTCTGCCCTACACATTTGCTCAACTGAAGGCAGCACCGGTGATTGTTCAAATGAACAGAGTGCTAGCTACACATGCTGATGCTTGCTTCTTGTACATGGTTTGATCACTAGAGCCACATCAGTTTCCAAGCCATATTACAAACTGAGCTTGCCACGTTTGCAAAAATGGCAATGCTGCCGTAAATAGGGCAAAGTGCCTCGCTGAAAGGCTAGCTTGTGAAGAGTCTAATGAGCTGTTGTCAAAGTATTGGGTCTTCATAGCATAATTACAGTGAACTACCCCAAATAAGTGCAGGACAATATTTTTGTGTTGGTATCCCTTCAAGCGCGAAAACAAACCAAATTCATCCAACACAATTCCATCATTTTTAATGAAGCTGCGTAGTTTTTTTTTCCAAGAATTATGAAATCATTCCAATGGGTTCGCTGTTTGACGCTGCATCAAAAGCTATGTTGGGCCCAGGTACTGCTTATACGTGGTTCTCGAGTACTTCCATATAAGAGTTCCAAATCTAGTGAGCAGGAGTCACAAAAATTCAAATCGTGTTATGACGAAACCGCATCCTACACAAATACATTCATTATATTGACACGTGTACTTATCTTTATCGGGCAACCACGTTTCGCCGCTTAACAACTGTAATCGCAGAGCGAGGGACGCGCCTGCATGTATCCGACGTTTCTGGAAAGTCATCGACGCTTCTATCCGCGTGTCTGTAGTCGCCGAACCTTGTGTTATCAGATTTCATCGCTTGACACGAATGGTGTAGAACTTTGTGGAAGACACGCGGGTCCCATCAGTTAATCTGGAACATTCGACGACTGATCTATAAAAGCCGACGCGCTTGACCCGCTGATCAGATTTTCGACGATCGCCGACCGTGTTCGCCGCTATCGTTGTGCTATAAGTGTAGCCTGTTTTTTGTGGGCACAGGTTCGCCCAATAAAAGCTAGTTTTGTATTCCACCGTATTCTTGCTTTCTTCACCGTCACTACCCCGTGACATCTGGTGGAGGTGCTTTTCGTTCATGTACCGGACGCCCCCGACAAGCCGTGATGCAAGCCCGGAGCACAAAGAGAACACCAACGTAGTCCCGGAGCATCGAGCAAGCCGCCGTCTTCAACAGCTGCCCCCGGAGCACGGACTTCTACCTGAGAAGACCAAGAAGATTGTGGACAAGGCAACCCCAATGGCAGCCCCAGCGTCCCCCATCGTGCTGCAGCAGCCCAGGGAACCTCCGACGTTCCGCGGATCAACATTCGAAGATCCGGAAACCTGGCTCGAAACGTATGAGAGGGTCGCTAAGTTTAACAGTTGGGACAGCGACGACAAGCTGCGGCATGTCTATTTCGCATTGGAAGACGCCGCCAGGACGTGGTTCGAAAATCGGGAAGCCACCTTAACGACGTGGGACCTTTTCCGAAGCGGCTTCTTGCACACGTTTACAAGCGTCGTGCGAAAAGAGCGAGCCGAAGCTCTACTAGAAACCAGAGTGCAGCTGCCAAACGAGACGATCGCAATCTTCACGGAGGAGATGGCCCGTCTTTTCCGGCACGCCGACCCGGAAATGTCGGAGGAGAAAAAAGTTCGCTTCCTGATGCGCGGCGTCAAGCAAGACCTTTTCGCCGGACTTATTCGTAACCCACCAAAGAGAGAGAGAGAGAGAGAATAAACATTTTTATTAGGTGAAGCAGCTAGGGAGAGGCGTCCTCAGTCCAGAATGCCTTGAGCTCGGGCCGCGTCCTGGGCCCTCGCAATCAGCCGTTGCTGATCCTCGAGGTCGGAGCTGGCCAAGGCTCTCTCCCAAAGCTCGTTAGTGGGGTAAGGGTTCGGATGATTTAATGGTGCCGCTCTGCATCCTCCTACTATGTGCCTGAGGGACCCGGGCTCTGCGCAGAAGCGGCATTGCGGAGAGAATTTTGTAGGGTCTATGAGGTGATTCCTGGTTGGGTGGGGGAATGTATTGACCTGTAGAGCCCGGAGGAATCGCTCCTGCTCTCTAGGTAGTGACTTGTGTGGGGGTGCATATGTTCTGCGGGTTAGCTTGTAGTGTTGTGTGATGTCTTGGTAAGAGACTAGAGGGTGCATGCGCTCGGGTTCAGATTCCTCGGCGTCGGCTCGGTGGGTCAGATCTCGAGCCACGTGGTTGACGACCTCGTTGCCAGGAATGCCTTGATGAGCTGGCGCCCAGATGATCATGACTGATCTCGTTGGCGGCTTTTGATTGATGATCCGGAGTGTAGTGGCATGAATTCTGCCGCTAGCAAAGTTGCGGCACGCCTGTTGGGAGTCGGTCACTATGACTTCAACCTCTGTTTGGGAGAGAGCGAGGGCTATGGCCGCTTCCTCGGCTTGGAGGGGATTGTTTCGTGTGAGCGAAATGCTGCTCCGATGTTCTGTGTTGACGACTACGGTGGCTGTTGTGGCTGCGCATCTGGAGTAAGAAGCCGCGTCAGTGTAGGCTGTAGAGGGTAAAGTTCCGTATCGCTTGTGTATGGCCAGGGCGCGGGCCTCCCTTCGCTCTGCGTGGTGCACTGGGTGCATGTTGCGAGGCAGAGGACGTACGGTGATTTTTCTCCGGATGGCATGGGGTAAGCTCACAGTCTGAGGCGTCGGATGGCTCATAGGGGCAGAGAGCCCCAGGCGTAAGAGAATGGACCTCCCTGCTTCCGTAATCGCCAGCCTTGTTCGCTGACTGGATAAATGTGCCTCGATCAGCTCCTCGGCCGTGTTGTGCACACCTAGTCGTAGTAGGCGTTCTGTGGACGTACTGATTGGCAGACCCATCGCCTGCTTATATGCCTTTCTGATCATTGTGTTGATTTTCTTGAGTTCCGTCTCGTTGAGTAGTGCGTACGGAATAGCGTAAGTTATTCGAGACACGACGAAGGCTTGGACAAGCCGAAGCGTGTCCGCCTCCCCCATGCCTCTTGTCTTGGTTGTTATTCGCCGGATCATGTGCGTAACTTGGGCTGTTGTAGTCTTAAGCTTTTGAATTAATATTGTATTGGTGCGATCCGACTGGAAAACCATTCCCAATATCTTTACGCTCCGAGACGGAACGATGGTGTGTCCCTCCAGCTGTATGTTGATAGTGGGCGAGTCGCATCTGTGCTTCTTTCGCGGTGAGACCAGGAGTAGCTCCGACTTTTGGGGGGCGCAGCTGAGCCCGCATGACTTAGCATAGTAGCTCACCACGTCTGCAGCTTCCTGCAAGCGGCTCTCCATTTCCCCGATGGACCCTGTGGACGACCAGATGGTAATGTCGTCAGCATATAGGCCATGCCGGATCCCTGGGATGTTATCGAGGAGCGGCGGTAGGCCTATTAGGGCGATATTGAAAAGGAGAGGGGATAACACTGCGCCCTGTGGTGTGCCGCGCCCGCCCAGTAGGAAGGGGTTTGTGGCTTTGTCCCCGACCTTTAGGATGGCTTTTCTATCTGAGAGGAAATCTCTGATATAGGAGTACGTCCTGGCCCCACAGCCCAGCGCGTTTAGCCTCTGTAAGATTGCTGTGTGCTTGACGTTATCGAACGCCCCTTTAAGATCTAAGGCGAGGATAGCCGTGGGGGAGTTGCGTGTCGCTGGTACAATCACCTCCTCTTTCAGCTGAAGTAGGATGTCTTGAGTTGAGAGGTGTGGACGGAATCCTATCATCGTTGTTGGAAGTTTCCCCGAGTCCTCCAGGAATGGTTGTAACCGATTGAGAACGATGTGCTCTAGGAGCTTTCCTACACACGAAGTGAGGGAGATCGGTCGTAGGTTCTCAATGGCTGGTGGCTTGCCGGGCTTCGGTATCAGACGAACCTCGGCTATTTTCCAGTCCTCGGGAAGGTTTCCTTTCCTCCATACTTCATTAAGATGAGCGGTAAGCTCTAGTAGCGAGGGGCTGTCAAGATTTACGAGTGCCTTATTGGTAATTTGGTCCATTCCCGGGGCTGTGTGGCGTCTCAAGCCCATTATCGCCGCTGTTACCTCATGTAGATGAATGTCCTCATCTAGGAGCTCGTTAGGGGTGCCGGTGTAGGGTGGCAGAGGCTCCGATGGCTGTGTGGGGAAGTACTGGGCTTTGAGAGCCAAAAGGAGGTCCGCCTCATTTCCAGGAAATTGGTGAATTACTCGGGCCATATTGTGGTGGGATTCCGTTTTGCTGCTGGTCGGGTTGATTAAATACCTCAATAACTTCCACGTCTTGGAAGTACTCAGTCTTCCTCTCAAGCTGTCGCAGAGGGATAGCCAATTCTCTCGGCATAGTGTGGTAGCGTATTCCGCAGCCTCTTGTGTGAGTAGTGCTATTCGCCTCTTGAGCTTGCGATTTAATCTTTGCCTTTTCCAACGCTTCAGCAGGCTACGCCGGGCTTCCCACATGTGGAGCAAGCGAGCGTCGATGCTTGGAGTGGTGGTGGATGTTTCAAGCATTTTGGTGTGCGCCTTCACATCCTTCTGAAGCTGAGTGATCCAGTCCTTAATTGACTGAAGCTGTTGGCTCTGTTCGTTCGCAGCTCTTTCTTCTCTTATCTCCCGCAGCTTGGTCCAATCCGTGAGGCGAGCCGTGCCTATCCTGGCTTTGTATTCGAGCCCATGGAGAGTGGTGGCTAGCAGCGCGTGGTCACTGCCTAGGTACTCCTCCAGATTGGTCCAGCAAGCTTGGGGGATATTTCTGGTGAGGGTTAAGTCGGGGTTCGTGTCTCTTTGAACACTTGTGCCGAGCCTCGTGCTATTCTTTGGATCGGTGACGAGTGTGAGATCCATGTCCTCAATAACTTTGTGAAGCATGTTTCCCCTGGGGTTGGTGTACGTATAACCCCAGAGGGGGTGGGCTGCATTGAAGTCGCCCACAATTAGAAGCGGATGGTTGCGTGCTGCGTGCGTGGCTTGCTCCAAAACCAGTTTGAGGACCGATGGCGCGCTTTTCGGCCGACAGTAGACGTTTAGAACAAACATGGGACTCTTCTTCTTTGTTGCCTGTGGGATAATTTCGAGCAGAATGGCAAGCGGGTCGGATTGCTGGAGATGGTGTTGAACGGCCACTAGCTTCTTACTGACCAGGATGTGAAGGCTGCTGCCTGTATCGGTGCCATAAGTGACGTATCCGGGTAGGCGGACGTGTGTGTTCGTTTCTTGCAGTGCGATGATTTCGGGTGGTCTTGTTGATGTAGCGATTTATTGTATCAGTGATCCATACTTGTTCTTGTAGCCCCGGCAATTCCACTGCCACACCGTGGTTTCGCCTGAGGAGCCCCCGCGCTTACTGCATATATGTTGAGGCGGAGCCATCTTGGTTATCAAGGGGTGGTGATGCGTGCACAAGATGGGGTTCTGGGGAGCCCAGAGAATCTGGCAATTCTGGTAGGGTCTGATGAGCTGTTTTCATTGGGCGCCGGCTCTGACGAGCTTCCAGTGCTAGTATGCGTTCCTCTAGCCTCATGATGCGTTCCGCCAACTGAGTGTTAGAGTGTTGTTGTTGAGTTGCGTATTGTTGTTGTTGTGCCGCTGACTGTTGTATAGCTGTGAGTTGTTGCTGCATGGTAGCTTGTAGGGATGTCTGAAGGTTCTGAATAGCTTTTGCGACTACCTCTTCTACCTTCTGGAGAGTGGCATATTGGACGGGTATGACTCCCTGCGGTGCAGTGGGCTGTGCGGTTGCTCGTTGCGGTGTCGGGTTTGAAGTGACTTCTTGAGCTGGCTGTTCTTCCCGTTTCCGCTTCTCCGGGGGTGGGGTTGAAGTGTTTTGTGTATGGGTAGTGCTATTTCTTCCAAGTAATTCATCTTTAAGTGCTACGAATTCTGCGTGTACGCTAGTGATTTCTGATTTGAGTTTTGCGTTTTCTTCAGTGAGACGCCTAATCTGGGCATGTGCCTGTGCCAGCTCTGTGTCAACAGGGGGGGGGGGGACGAGCTTTGGGAGAAACAACCTGTGCCCAGCTCACCTGCTGCGTGACCTGCGCTGCTCCCTTGCTTCCCCTCCTGCCGCTTGCGGAACGACCACGGCTCGAGGTCCTGCCATGGGATGGCGTCCGTCATCGCGATGAGGTCCTACGCCTGGAACCGGAACGCGGCCTGGAACTGCTCCTCCCCTGGACAGCTCCGCGTCGTTTCGGGGACCGCGACTTGCGGGATGCTGAGTGCTCGCCACGCGGCCTCGGAGACGAGGAGCCTGCTCTCGGGGTCTGCTGCGGTTTCCGGCGGTTGACGGGCGGCAGGAACCTGTTGGGGCAGGCTTTCGCTGCTGTCGGGTGATCCCCGCCGCACAGAGAGCACCGAGGGTGGCACTCGTGCTGCTCCGTTGCTAGCGAAGTGCCGCACTCTCTGCACTTGGGTGTGGCGGGGGGCCGCGGGCAGACGTCCTCTCTGTGGCCTGCCTCGTTGCAGGTTCGGCAATGTGGCACGGTTCTCTTGTAGAGGTAGCACCGCAGAAGAAGGCCGGAAAATTCGATGTAATATGGCACTGTTTTTCCCAAGAATGTGATCACCATGGTGGTTGTGTTTCCCAGTCTTCTACATGTTAGCGCCTCGTATCCGGGAGATTCCATGCGTTTAAGTAACATTTCGGGCGTGGTGTCGTGATCGATGTTGTGTATTACCCCTTTGCAAGAGTTATCGGGGGAAATTCCGTATGATGCAATATCATATGTTGTTGCATCAATTGTAATTTTTTGCATCTTGCTTAGTGCCGAGGCCGTAGCTTCTGAGGCAGTGCTCAGAACAAGGATGTTTTGGTCTTCGTCGATGCGTACTTTGAATCCGGTGGAGCCGATTTGCAGCTTTGCGGCATTTGTGATGGCGTCCACCAACTTCCCTGGGCTCACCTTGTTGAGCTGCAGGCCGTTCCGTGGACGAACCGCCAACTTGTAATCATCGGCAGGAAGGGGGGGTTGTCGGGGCTTGCGCATCGCCGGTCGGCTGTGGCGGAGAACGGGCTTCGGTGGCGTTCGGGAAAGTTGGGGCGTGGTCGAGCGTGTCTGCAGCCGGCGGCGACGGGCACGACTGGTAACATTGATCCAAGGCTCATTGTCTTCTTTGTTCTCCTCAGCGGCCGGAAGAAGTCCTTGGGATTCGCGAATTTCCATGTCCTCGTCCTCCGGGGCCCGGTAGACGATTGGTGGGCTTTGTCGGCGTCGGCATTGAGCAGCGCGTTCGCCATCTGCAGCGCTGCGGCGGCCGAAGCCTTTGCTAGGCCTCGCCACTAGCGAAGTAGGTTTAGCGGGGCGGCCCCGCTTCGAAACTTGATGTGGCCGTAAAATGCAAAATATAGCACTTACACCCTCAAGTTTGGTGTTGACGTGCTCGGGCTGACTTCAGGCACACGATGATTACGTAGAATCTGGATGCGGAGGTGATTTCGCCGAAAATGTAGCTTCTGTGCGGAGCAGATGTGGAGCCCATCCGACCCGTCGCCACACTTCGTCGTCTCCCCACCGAAGACTGTGGCTGAGTTTTCTGCAGAGGCATCGACGATCGAGAAAACTGGAGATGCGCACCCGGCAATATAACCGCCACGGGCACACGCCGCAGTATGCCATCCAAGGACTAGGTTCGGACGACCTTCGAGAGACCATCAGGGCCATTGTGCGCGAAGAACTGCGCAAGGTCCTGCCGTCGTCGCAGCCTCAAGTGGCCTCGATCGCTGACATCGTCAAAGATGAGGTTCAGCGGTCGCTTGGAGTTCCGGAGGTGCAACCTCAATTACCGCAACCCCAGCCAGAAGCGATGACCTACGCCGCCGTCGCACGCCGTCAAGGACCCCCTCCGCAACCGCGCCAGGGCCCTGTCACGCCGCAGTGCCGTCGTCCGCCGCCGCCACCACCAGCACGACCACCCGTCGCCCAGCAAGACGGACATTTGGCGCGCTCCTGACCACCGCCCGCTCTGCTACCACTGCGGAGAAGCGGGTCATGTCTACCGACGATGTCCCTACCGGGAGATGGGACTGCGAGGGTTCGCCGTGAATGCGCCGCGTCCACAGCTTGGCGAGTGCCCACGTGACATCGCCGATTACCTCGCCGCTACTCAGTGGAGCCCTCGACGGCCGTCCCGTTCGCCGTCACCAGGCCGCTACCTGTCGCCGCAACGCCGACCATACACCGGCCCAGCCCGGGGCCGCTCTGCGAGCCCATATCCGGAAAACTAAAAGCAGCAACCGATGGAGGTGCGGTTGCTGTTCGTCGAACTGACGAAGATCCTCCGCCGCCGACGAAGATGACGAAGAAACCATCTCGACGACCTAATGACGACACGCCGCCGTTCCGACAAAGTCAGGAAGCCAAGACTACACTGACGAAAGACGGCTTGACGACGCGACGTTCCAGCTTCAGTTCAACACGACGCAACCGCGATCCGACGCGGAGACCTAACTGTAACGCCAGACAAAGTACCACCGACCTCGACGTGCTTCTCGACAGCCACGCAGTCACCGCCTTAGTAGACAGAGGAGCCGATTACTCCGTCATGAGTGGATCCATCGCCGCCCAGTTGAGGAAAGTTAAGACTGCATGGGAAGGCCCTCAAATACGCACCGCTGGAGGACACCTGATTACGCCGACTGGGATCTGCACGGCAAGAATTACCGTTCATGACCGGACTTACACTGCCACCTTCGTTGTCCTCCAACAGTGTTCACGAGACGTCATTCTCGGCATGGACTTCCTGAGTCAACATGACGCAGTCATCGACCTGAAGTCGAAGTCGATAACGCTGTCACAAGATCAAGCGATACCGCCGGAGAGCTGTCGTAGTCACCACGCCTTGAGTGTGCTCGAAGATCAAGTGAGCATCCCGCCGCGCGCCAGCATTATTATTTCCGTCGGCACTGAAACACCCGCTGACATAGAAGGCGTCATCGAGGGCGACCAACATCTACTGCTCGACCGTGAAATTTGCGTCGCAAGAGGGATCGCTCGACTCCACGGAGGGCAGGTGGAAGTTATGCTCAGCAACTTCAGCCAAGACTTCAAGCACATCAACAAGGGCACGACAATCGCATACATCGAAGAAATTGTGGAAACCAGCAATGCCTTTGTCCTCTCGGATTCAGCCGCATCTACCCCGATGAGCATTGTCCCCGAACCAGACTTCGACGTGAATCCAAGTCTTGCTATGAGTAAGCAGCAACAGATCAGAAGTCTTCTCCGACGATACAAAGACTGCTTTTCGACGTCATCGAGGATTCGACAAACACCAGTTGCAAAGCATCGCATAATAACCGAAGAGAGCGCTCGACCACTCCGCCAGAGCCCTTACCGAGTTTCGATGCGAAAACGTGAAGCTATTAGGCAACAAGTCGACGAAATGCTGCGCGACGATATCATCCAGCCGTCGAAAAGCCCGTGGGCCTCTCCTGTAGTCCTGGTAAAGAAAAAGGACGGAACCCTACGCTTCTGCGTCGACTATCGTCGACTGAACAAGATCACGAAGAAGGATGTGTACCCCCTTCCACGGATAGACGACGCATTGGATCGGCTCTGCAACGCTAAATACTTCTCATCGATGGACCTCAAGTCTGGCTACTGGCGAATAGAAGTCGACGAGGGAGATCGCGAAAAGACTGCCTTCATCACGCCAGACGGCCTCTACGAGTTCAAGGTCATGCCATTCGGACTGTGCTCGGCGCCTGCAACGTTTCAGCGCGTCATCGACACGGTGTTAGCCGGACTGAAGTGGCAGACGTGCCTTGTTTACCTGGATGACGTCGTTGTCTTCGCCGGAAATTTCGACGATCACCTTAGGCGGCTTGCGACAGTGTTAGAAGCCATCAAGTCATCAGGGCTCACTCTGAAGCCGGAAAAGTGCCGCTTCGCTTACGATGAGCTTTTGTTCCTAGGCCACGTGATCAGCAAATCAGGAGTACGCCCCGACCCACAGAAGACAGCTGCCATCGCAAAGTTCCCGCAGCCAACCGACAAGAAGGCAGTGCGCAGATTCCTTGGCATGTGTGCCTACTATTGGCGGCGAGGAGTTACGGAGTCGCCCTCTATCGGAAGCGCCTCGATGCCGTAGTATGAGGGATCACGTGACGCGCTCCTCATAGGTTTTGCTGTCAGCGCTCACTGAAAACACCACGCGCGAGCTCTCCCGGACATTTTTGTAAGTACTTTCGAAACGAGAGAAGTTTCTTACTGTCTAAATAATAATCTTGGGCAAGCTGAAAGCACACAATCGTTTACAGCCGCTATCTCTTTACCGAATACGTACAGTGAACGCCACTGCGCGCGGTCGCCGCGATGGAGTCTCCCGAACCGGCTTCTTGCGTGAAAGGTAGGTAAACGCCGAGAGCAAACTATGTGAAATATGTTCTTATAGTGTTTGTATAACTAAATGGAGCGTAATAGAATGAAGCCTCAATGCAGCGATCGCGCAGATTCGCAGCGACCGACTACGCGTCTGCGTGCTTGTCCGCGCACTGTTTCGCTTTCTCCGCGCGCGCGTTTTCGCACCGTGCCATGAGCTTTAGCCCGCAGAATATGAGCATTTGACAGTATACAGGCAACCATTGTTGCGTGGGCGCTATCAGAGCTGTTCAAAAATAATTTCATTGTAGAGACTTCGACGCCTACGGGGACTGTGATGTGCCGTCGCGACGATGCAATCTTTTTTTTCTTCTAAATTCTTTGACCTTTCAATACTATTTCTCGAGTTGCGTCGCACTGTATGTTTATCGGCGTTCTCAGCGTGCAATTTCCCGCTGCTCCTTTTTTGTAATCCAGTGCATTAATTCACAACACAAACATGACCATGTGCCATGCTTTCTTTAAATGTGCTTCTCACCGCTGCCTTTCCACTCCACTGAACTTGGCAGTATCTATAGTATCGACAAGTTCATAGACCAAGCCGTCATGACATTAGTCGGGCAGCGGACTCAGGCGAGCGTCTCAGTGCGCGTTTTGAGAACATCGCAGACCGGGCGCCGTAGCAGAAATCTTCCTCGCGTCTGTGCTTGCTGCATACCCGAGTTGTAGCCGATGACTGCCGGTTTTATGTTTCGCGAGCCAAGCTTCACACAGCTTCTTGTCCTGCGGCTACGTGTGAATAAGGCCGACACCGGCCTCCGTTACGTGCGTCCGGCCCTGCGGCACCGAGCAGTAGCCTACCATGTTGCGCGCCTTCAAAGGCAGCCACTACCTATTGTAGTGCTTTCAAGCGTTGTAAAGGAGACACTCGAAGCGGGAAAATTTCGCCACTAAATGAAAACCGCAGCGTACGAGGGAATTTAAACTCGTTTTCAGCTCGCTTCGGCGCGCCCGAAGCAGCCGACGCGGCCGCTATGTCCACGTGATCCCTCCTAGCACGTCACGCCGACGGTGGCGCCAGCTTTTCCAGTGGTGGAGCTCGAGGCCAATAGGCGCTTTGTCAAGGACTTCTCACGCATCGCGGAGCCGCTAACACATCTAACCAAATGTGATGTCGCGTTCAAGTGGGAAACGCCGCAGGCCAAGGCATTTCAAGAACTCAAACGACGCATGCAGTCGCCGCCGGTACTTGCACACTTCGACGAGGACGCCGATACCGAAATCCACACTGACGCCAGTAGCCTAGGCATCGGTGCCGTCCTAGTCCAGAGGAAAGAAGGACTTGAAAGGGTGATATCGTATGCTAGCCGGTCGCTGTCAAAAGCGGAAAGCAACTATTCTACGACTGAAAAGGAATGCCTCGCCATCATTTGGGCTATAGCTAAATTCCGCCCTTACCTCTATGGCAGGCCATTCAAAGTCGTCAGTGACCATCATGCATTGTGTTGGCTAGCTAACTTAAAGGACCCTTCAGGACGGCTGGCTCGGTGGAGCCTCAGACTACAAGAATATGACGTCACGGTAATATACAAGTCCGGAAGAAAACACTCCGACGCCGACTGTTTATCGCGCGCCCCCATCGATCCCCCGCCGCAAGACGACGAGGACGACGACGCCTTCCTTGGGATAATAAGCGCGGAAGACTTCACTAAACAGCAACGAGCAGACCCGGAGCTAAAAGGTCTCGTCGAGTATTTGGAAGGGAACACCGACGTTGTCCCTAGGGCATTTAAACGCGGGTTGTCGTCATTCACGCTACAAAACAACCTGCTCGTGAAGAAGAACTTCTCACCAGTCCGCGCCAGCTACCTTCTTGTTGTACCGTCAGCGCTGCGTCCAGAAATACTGCACGCCCTACACGACGATCCAACCGCTCGGCACCTCGGATTCTCCCGGACGCTGTCCAGAATACAGGAAAGGTATTACTGGCCGCGTCTGACCGCCGACGTCGCCCGTTACGTCAAGACATGCCGAGACTGTCAACGACGCAAGACACCACTGACAAGGCCAGCAGGATTACTACAGCCGATCGAACCTCCTCGCCGACCATTCCAGCAGATTGGGATGGATTTGTTGGGGCCGTTTCCGATATAAACATCCGGGAATAAGTGGATCGTCGTGGCGACGGACTATCTCACCCGCTTTGCTGAAACTAAAGCTCTACCAAAAGGCAGCGCAGCCGAAGTGGCGAAATTTTTCGTCGAGAACATCCTGCTGCGACATGGTGCCCCAGAAGTCCTCATCACTGACAGAGGAACGGCTTTTACAGCAGAGCTCACCCAAGCCATTCTGCAGTACAGCCAGACAAGCCACAGGAGGACAACTGCCTACCATCCGCAGACGAATGGTCTCACGGAGCGCCTGAACAAGACCCTCGCCGACATGCTAGCAATGTACGTCGACGTCGAACACAAGACGTGGGACGCGGTCCTGCCGTACGTAACCTTTGGGTACAACACGGCGGTGCAAGAAACAACACAGATCACGCCGTTCAAGCTGGTCTACGGCAGGAACCCGACGACGACGCTTGACGCCATGCTGCCGCACGTAACTGACGAAGAGAATGTTGACGTCACTAGCTATCTCCAGCGCGCCGAAGAAGCCCGACAGCCCGCCCGCCTACGGATCAAGACCCAGCAGCGTACCGACAGCCGACACTACAACCTCCGACGACGCTTCGTCGAGTACCAGCCCGGCGACCGTGTTTGGGTATGGACCCCGATACGCCGGCGAGGACTCAGTGAGAAGCTGCTGCGACGCTATTTCAGACCCGACAAGGTCATCCGACGTATTGGCGCACTAGACTATGAGGTCGTGCCAGACGGCATTTCGCACTCACAGCGGCGCCGCGCACGATCTGAAGTGGTCCACGTGGTGCACCTTAAACCGTTTTACGGACGCTGATGAAATTCCTTAGTTTGTTGTTTTCTTTGATACGAGTGCTTTTCTTAGTTACTTTCGTTTGTTTGCAGCATCGGGTCGATGCTTTTTAAGAGGGGGGTAATGACACGTGTACTTATCTTTATCGGGCAACCACGTTTCGCCGCTTAACAACTGTAATCGCAGAGCGAGGGACGCGCCTGCATGTATCCGACGTTTCTGGAAAGTTATCGACGCTTCTATCCGCGTGTCTGTAGTCGCCGAACCTTGTGTTATCAGATTTAATCGCGTGACACGAATGGTGTAGAACTTTGTGGAAGACACGCGGGTCCCATCAGTTAATCTGGAACATTCGACGACTGATCTATAAAAGCCGACGCGCTTGACCCGCTGATCAGATTTTCGACAATCGCCGACCGTGTTCGCCGCTATCATTGTGCTATAAGTGTAGCCTGTTTTTTTGTGGGCACAGGTTCGCCCAATAAAAGCTAGTTTTGTATTCCACCGTATTCTTGCTTTCTTCACCGTCACTACCCCGTGACAATATCTCCTATTTGCTGAAAGCATAATTATATTCATTACATACCAATGTTCGCGAGACACATTGTAGCTTCATTTCATTTCATAAAATAATTAGGGAGGTCTGACCTGGGTTTCGAAACTGCAATACATTTTCTATCCAGGCACACACAGGTGAAAAAATAGCACTTTATGTACTCTGCCAGTTTTCCACCTTCGAAGGTGGCTCGTGCTACCACTACGGATAGAAGTTAAAACAATGCACAGCATATCTATCCACTTCAGGCACGGTGTGCATCAAGAGCAAAAGCACTCAAGAAAATATTTAAAACTAGTTACAAGTGCCTTAAAACATTCCAGATTGGATCTGCACATCAAGGTTCAATAATACGTGTAGAGCGTTTTAGCAAGACAAGTTGTTAGGAATCTGGGTGTTTGCTCTTCGTATCACAGCTATGTTCAACTTGACAGCAAGTGAACAATTTTTTTTTCTTTCGTGTTTTCACATTTTACACATGACAACATTTGAAGTAGCCATATATTTTCCATGTGTACCATTCATGAAAGACATGTTCTGATATCTGACATTCCTGTAGACCAGCAGTTCCCAAAGCCGGGTTCAGCGAACGGCTTTTGGTTTCTGTGAGCAGCCTGAAGGGAACCAACTCCATCTCCTTCCCCTTTTGTGTGGATATTTACAATAGTTTGAACTTAACAATTAAAACCACCACTTCCGCACTTAGGCAAAAGAAAGATTCGGGATAAAGATTTGTTACAACGATCGTCACAAGGCTGTGGATAAGCACATCATTTAGAAAGTAGCAAGTGTGTGTGTGGGAGGGGGGAGGAGAGAGTCCCGCCGCGGCACTCCGGTAAGGCAGGCAAGGTTGCCCAAGGCCAGAAAGCTTTGAAACCCCTGCTGTAGAGATTTCCCACATGAAGTACACAATTTTAAACTCGACAAACCTTGTGGAAAAATTATTAATCCTAGACAAGATGCGCTGTCATTGCAACATTCGCCTGAAAATGTCAAGGAGCCAGATCTACCCTTCGAACTACTACATTGCCTAGCATCTCCGTAACCAAGAATAGGCCCCACAACCTTGTGCCGAATAACGGGACACCACCACAGACATCAAGATAATGGCAATCAGTCAAACCAATTTATTGAACATGTCGCCACCATCCTAAAAGCACAAACCAGCACTAACAATTTATGTAATAAAACTTTGTAGCATCAGCCAAACGCTAATGTCCAACTGTTAAAAGCTTTAAAACCTTCAATGGATGTTGCACTGTGTCATGTCATGTTAGAAACGCAACAAAATGTATTGATGAAAGAAAAAAAAATTATTAGGAAACTGCCTGTATCATGTGGCGAGGATGACAGCATGCTGGCCGCCTCCGGAGACGACCAGCGCCTTTTTGCCTGCGAGCTTTCCTGCGACAAGCTTCGGCTCAAACAAATCATCGTCGCCACCATGGCCCAGCTGGCCATTCGTGCCAAAGACCCAGGAAAGCAAGCATCCTGCAAATTAGTACACCATCAAGAAAGAGAGAGAGTTGTGTTACAGTTCTGAAGCCTCAGTATAACATTGTACACTCCATTTCACATACTATATGGGGTGAATATCTTTAAATTTTCTGGAATTCTTAAATTTGCCTTTGCAGATACCGTAAAATCATGGGGATACAATCATGGCTGGTGCAAATTTCAGTGTGATTTAATTTTCAAGCATTTCCTGTCCTGAATACATTGCTTACAATACGAAAAACATCGGCTGTTCCGAACGCGTTACCGCACTGCTGCAGATCATACGAATACATGAGGAACAGCAGCGGTGACCAAGCCAGCTTAGTGGCCAGCACAGACAAGCCGGCACAGCGGGATCTGGGCGAGATCCATAGTCGCCAAGCAGCCGGCTACATCACACGGCTGCACAATCTCTCATTAGTCCCCCGTCGAGTGGACTGGGCCGTATCACAGCCCGATGCTTTGACCAGCGAGGAAAAAAAAAAGGACCACTGCAGCAATGACGATTGTGGCCGAAACCACGAACGCCAAAACGTTCCTTGCACTCTACATGCTGAGGCGTTCAGTGGCGTGCGAAAACATTCACAAGGTCACATGCACGCATCACATGTACACCTTCTAGAAGGCGATCGTTGATTTGGCCAACAAGAAGATGCACACCGATAGTAAAACCCTGTTCATAAACGTCTTTCAAAGGCCAGCAAAAAAAAAAAATGTAAGAGCCAGGAAAACGTAACTGTGAGGGAGGCCACCAATCGCCACAGCTATGGCAGAAACAGCTCTGGAATGGCTTCCAGTACAGTTATTAGATATCTCAGCGCACATACTGTTGACGAGGATGGTGCATGCACGTGTATAATTAAGGGACATGTACAATGTTGTGTGACAGTGGCCCCTTTCAACTCTTGATATGCTTGACTGCAATATTTTGCTTACGCTTCACCGCATAACACGGCTCCATCGCGGCGAAGCTGATTTAAGAGAACCAGCAATCACTGTATTTACTCAATTCTAACACGCCCTCGATTCTGATACGCGCCTGTTTTCCGTGACAAAAAAAAGAAGTCCTTTACAGTACCATGCACCTCATTCTTTGACGCAGGAATAGAACCATCTCTCATTTGGAAAAACACAGGTTTACTTCCAATATACTAAGGTGGATTTAAATAAAAAAAAGTTCTAGTTTCGCCCGAAAGGCGATGCATCGATTATGGTAGAAAATTAGTAGACAGCTATACGAAAAGTAAAGATAGTAGAGTTTTATCGGCCGTATAAACTTTTAAACTTTCACTTACTAACTAAATTAACAAGCATGGCATCACGTGTGCACAAGCAAACATGAACATGTCTGACGCAATGACCACGGAAACTCTTCATCAAAACGCTGGAGTAGGGAAGTGCGGTAGCAGGAGCGAGCGAATTGACTTTTGCGCGGGCTGTCATTTCAATGCGCACTAAGGGACGAGAACACAGCGTGGTGCGCCTAGATTGTCTCCAACCCGCCGCGGTTGCTCAGTGGCTATGGTGTTAGGCTGCTGAGCACGAGGTCGCGGGATCGAATCCCGGCCACGCCGGCCGCATTTCGATGGGGGCGAAATGCGAAAACGCCCGTGTACTTAGATTTGGGTGCACGATAAAGAACCCCAGGTGGTCGAAATTTTCGGAGTCCTCCACTACAGCGTGCCTCATAATCAGAAAGTGGTTTTGGCACGTAAAACCCTATAACTTAATTTTTAGATTGTCTCCATCGCAGATCACACTCAAGATAGGGACTGCATGGCTGGGCCGTACGTAGCAGCTGCTAGAGAAGAAAACTTCTCCTGTTCGCACCAGTGACACGTGCAAGTTTGGGGAACTCTGAACGCCTGTGATCCGGCCCCATTTCCGTCTGTCTCCGCACACGTGATCACTTTCCTTTTAATTGCAGCATCGTGATGAATTCAGCGTGTCTTTGCATTCGGCACTTCCATGCTGATAGAGCAAATGCGGAAAACGGGGAAACTGGGAAGATGGATGGTGCACTAACCTAAGCACACATACTACAGCACATCTGGAAGCTACGGCAGCTAGGTTCGAAGCGCGTGCGAGGTGGCCATTTTGAAGCACCGATGGCGATATGGAACGCGTATTCAATTCTAACGCGCATGCAATTTTTGGACCCGTTTTATCAGAAGAGCGCGTTAGATTTGAGCAAATACGGTATGCTGCACATGTAAGACCCTTGCTGGCTTCAAAATAAATGCAACGCTGAACTCAGTGGACCTGGCCCAGTGTACGTGGTTCCCTGTAGGCTTTAACTGATACACACTTTGCTTCTGGTACTTCGCATTCTGCTCTGTGCACATGTGCAGCGCCTGGCTTGACAACTATAGTCACTTATTGCAAACAGTGGTTGCTTACTGCAAACTTTGGTCTCTTATTTCAACGAACAAGCTGGCTGCGCTGCTAAATTTACATGACCGCCACATTCAAACATAACGTAAGATGCAGGGACATTACAGATTGGGGAGGTATCAAGGGGAACATAATGCACGCAATTCAATGGGATTTATGTTGGGACCGTGAAAACTCTATGTACGAGTCGGAAAGTATCAAGAGGTTCCACTGTATTAGGAATTTTTCTGCTAAAAGTACATTCATTTTTTTCTTGACTGTGTATGTTTTAATCATACGAATTTTGGTTGATACGAATATTTCACATGAGCCCGTGAAAGTTGTATCATGGAAAGTTTACTGTAAGAATTCTTGCCCTTGAGCTGGCTTATTTGAAGTGGACATTACTAGCACAAGAAATCTAAGCACATTCATCTAATTAACAAGTCTGCCCTATTAGAGTTGTCGGACGATCCTACCGCTGTCAACCAGATGTAGGAGTGGTCGGACTATCTCGCCGCTGCCGCCATTTGAAGGAGTTGAAGGTCGTAGAGAGGAACTCGGTGAACAGGATTTATTTACATATTTTACATTTTAAGCAAGATACAGTGGCAGTCTAGCGCGACTCCCATATGGAGCCCGCAAAACTAACATACAGCAAACAGTTTACCAGCACACAGCTCACTACTACATTTCGAGCATGACAACGAGCACTCAGCTCCCGACGACGAGCACGACACGAGCACGCCCTAGCAGCCGGAAAACGCTGCTTATAAGCCGCTCAATATGCGGCCGAACGAAGAACACGCAAATCAATAGCTGACAGCTTGGACTCCCGCCCCTTTTCAGAAGAAAAGCTTTTGGGCGCGTGGAGGAGTGTTCACTGGGCCCAACGTGCCATAAAATCACTTTTGAACTTTTTAAGTGAGACTGGTCTAGACGATCGCGTTTAGAAGCTGTGAGACGTGCAGTCAGTACGAAATGTGTTTGCGCAATAACTTTTTGGGACAATATTACTTTTTGTATGGACAAGATTACCTTTACGGGTATGCGTCTTCAGTGCGCACCCGCATATTGGGCAACGTGTATATAGTATCTCATTGTAACATAACATAATCACCCGCCACCTACCTTTCCCTGTATTTCCCACTTCCCCTTTCCCCAGTGAGAAGTAGCAGGCTAGAGACACGCTCTCCAGGCCGACCTCTCCTCCTTTCTGTTCATTAAAATCTACTCCTCCTCTGGTCATGTACTAATTGTGGCCATGCTGTCCCTGCAAACTTCTTAATCTCATCCGCCCACCTAACTTTCTGCCGCCCCCTGCTACGCTTCCCTTCCCTTGGGATCCAGTCCGTAACCCTTAATGACCATCGGTTATCCTCCCTCCTCATTACATGTCCTGCCCATGCCCATTTCTTTTTCTTGATTTCAACTAAGATGTCATTAACTCGCATTTGTTCCCTCACCCAGTCTGCTCTTTTCTTATCCCTTAACGTTACACCTATCATTCTTCTTTCCATAGCTCGTTGCGTCGTCCTCAATTTGAGTAGAACCCTTTTCGTAAGCCTCCAGGTTTCTGCCCCGTAGGTGAGTACTGGTAAGACACAGCTATTATACACTTTCCTCTTGAGGGATAATGGCAACCTGCTGTGCATGATCTGAGAATGCCTGCCAAACGCACCCCAGCCCATTCTTATTCTTATGATTATTTCTGTCTCATGGTCCGGATCTGCCGTCACTACCTGCCCTAAGTAGATGTATTCCCTTACTACTTCCAGTGCCTCGCTGCCTATTGTAAATTGCTGTTCTCTTCCGAGACTGTTAAACATTACTTTAGTTTTCTGCAGATTAATTTTTAAACCCACTCTTCTGCTCTGCCTCTCCAGGTCAGTGAGCATGCATTGCAATTGGTCCCCTGAGTTAGTAAGCAAGGCAATATCATCAGCGAATCGCAAGTTACTAAGGTATTCTCCATTAACTTTTATCCCCAATTCTTCCCAATCCAGGTCTCTGAATACCTCCTGTAAACACGCTGTGAATAGCATTGGGGAGATCGTATCTCCATGTCTGACGCCTTTCTTTATTGGGATTTTGTTGCTTTCTTTATGGAGGACTACGGTGGCTGTGGAGCCGCTATAGATTTCTTTCAGTATTTTTACATACGGCTCGTCTACACCCTGATTCCGTAATGCCTCCATGACTGCTGAGGTTTCGACAGAATCAAACCCTTTCTCGTAATCAATGAAAGCTATATATAAGGGTTGGTTGTATTCCGCACATTTGTCTATCACCTGATTGATAGTGTGAATATGATCTATTGTTGAGTAGCCTTTACGGAATCCTGCCTGGTCCTTTGCTTGACAGAAGTCTAAGGTGTTCCTGATTCTATTTGCGATTACCTTAGTAAATAGTTTGTAGGCAAAGGACAGTAAGCTGATCGGTCTATAATTTTTCAAGTCTTTGGCGTCCCCTTTCTTATGGATTAGGATTATGTTAGCGTTCTTCCAAGATTCCGGTACGCTCGAGGTCATGAGGCATTGCGTATACAGGGTGGCCAGTTTCTCTAGAACAATCTGCCCACCATCCTTCAACAAATCTGATGTTACCTGATCCTCCCCAGCTGCCTTCCCCCTTTGCATATCTCCTAAGGCTTTCTTTACTTCTTCCGGCGTTACCTTTGGGATTTCGTGCCGATTTCATGGGATTTGTGCCGACATGGCGGCACAAAATCGTGCCGATTTTCTGCCGCCATGTCGCATAAGAAATATCAAGATTTTTTTCAACTATGCCACAGCATTCACGTCAAGACGCTAAGCCAGCCAGGGCAACTACGTTCTTATTTATTTTTTCTACTTTGACATTAATTCTTGAGGACACATTGAGCCTCTTAATTTTTGCGTCGCCGCCCCTGGGAGGCGGCTATCAAAAGTTCAGAGCTGGCAGACCAGCTCTGGGCCGTCCGGCAAACCGAAGGTGCCGCCCGAGTCCAAGGACTTCGAGCCGCCACCTGAGGCCACCACAGCAAGAACTGCCGGACTATTCTTCAATAAAGTTTCTTCTTCTTCTTCTTCTCGCTCTCCTACACGCGAGCCGACCAGAGCACATGCGTTTTTCTCGTGTTGCCCCGACCACCGCGCGGCGCACTTCTGTGCGCGTTTGGTTTTCTCTGGCCGAATGGATTTTAGCCTGAAAGAGCTTTGGACGCCTTCTGGCATCCAAAAATTTCTGGCGAGAATGGCGACAAAAAGAAACAATGGTAACTCACCGCCATCACTGTGAAGACTAGATGGATTGCAACGCGTTCGCTTGAGCGTTACCTCTCCAGAAAGTCTGGTCTCGCCGGTGTAGGATACTGAGCACTAAGCGTATGGTTATCGGTGGGCTAAGCATCTCCCGTTCTCTTCGATATTCCTTCGGTAGCCACATTAGGTGCCCAAAGTAGGCCTTGAATTGTGGCCTACATGCTCTCATTTACGTTTTTTTTTCTTTCGGTGCCCCACCCCACAAAAGGAAAAAAAAAAGATACATCGTTGTGGCGCAGCGATTTGTCGCATGGTGACAGTTTGTTACTTCTTCTTTTGCGGAAAGTAATCGGCCATGGCACGCTTCAGTTGCCGGATACTATTATTATATTATTGTGATAGCAATTATATGAACACTCC
Organism: Dermacentor albipictus; assembly: GCF_038994185.2. Classification (NCBI taxonomy): domain Eukaryota; kingdom Metazoa; phylum Arthropoda; class Arachnida; order Ixodida; family Ixodidae; genus Dermacentor; species Dermacentor albipictus. The sequence goes on along the minus strand of NW_027225575.1, from coordinate 3,345,748 downwards.
AGGCGCATTCCTACTGTCGCCGTCGCCCTCATGTTTCTTATGAAGTCTAAGGGTGATAACGTCGTGACCGCGCGCCGCATGCTGTATGTGCGATTGAAAGCGTAAGGCGAGGGGGGGGGGCTGGAATGAGTGAGCCAACGATGGTGGCTCAGTCTTGAAGAGCTGCCGTCATGTGGTTCTGCTGAAACTCGGGAAATACCCACATACATTATCAGCTGATAGCCTTGGTAAGCTGTGTTGGTAAGTGATAGAGCGGATGGTTCTGAGCAGAGTGGAATGGCTACTCGAGAAAGTGGGGGATTGCCTGATTTTATAAACGTATTCCTAAGTAACCAGTCCTTATGGACGGTGTAATCAATCTGGTATCCTCTATCCAACGGGAGAAAAAACTCCGCCGCCTTGTATGTGCAATATATCTGGATAATGAAGGTGGCTACGACAACGTATTGCACTTTCCGGCGCTTGACCATCTCTGCTTCGGTGGCCGGTTGTATGTGCGGCTGTATAGTTATCTCAGTGGCTGCACCATTTTCATGTTCACTACGTATGGCGAGACGTATAGACAATACGTTCGCAGGGATATTGTGTATTGTGGCGTCCTATGCCCAGTATTGTTCAATGTCATACTGGTAAGCCTTGCAGACAAGCTACATGACATAACGCATATCAACGCGCACCAGGATGACACTTTTACCTGGTCTTCTGGGGTCACACGTCCACAAATAGGTGCCAGGCTTCAACAAGCGGCTGCACCATCACGGCAAAGTACTTGCGCCGTACAGACCTGCAGATCTCAGCAACTAAGTGTCTAGTGTTGGCATTGACGCGAAAATCAATGTCACAATGCCTCATCGTTGTCGCCGGAACAGCGGTCCCTTTAGTTACTCGCCCCAGACTTCTTGGTGCCATAATAGACCGCAATCATCCGTGGACAAAACATGTAACTGTGCTTAGGACTAAAGTGACAAACTTCATGCATGTTCTTCGTGTTATATCTGGACTGAGATGGGGCGCTTCAGAAAGAAGATTGCTCTAAGTGTACCTGGCACTTTCCTGGGCTACATAACGTACAGCCTGCTTATGCTATCTAACATGGGGTCACTTTGTATGTGGCACACTGGAGAACCTAGAAGCACAAGCACTGCGGATATGCCTTGACTTGCCCCGCTGCACGTCAACTAAGGGCACAATAGCGGAGTCATGGGCTTGCCCAATCGACGTGTACAGTTCCCGTGCACCTATTGACTAGACACTCACACCACCCTCTGTCATCACTTCCAAGAGCCAACCTTGACTGTAATTTTTCTGAAGCAATTGCATGTCATGCAAGCATTGTACCTCCAAATTTCCAGGCCACCAATATCTCCGAAACATCTCCTTCGACTATACCCAGACCACTTGTGAGGCTTAAAATACCCGGAATTACGAAGATGTCCCATGTTTCTGTCATTGGCTTGAAGCAGCTCATCCTGCCCCATGTATATAATATATAGTGTGACTGTACAAATATATGCCGGCAGTTCGGTCACACAATCTGCCACAACGGCTGCATTTGTTATCCTGCAACAAATGCATTACCGGAGATTTCAATTGGACCACGACTCAACATCTATGGCTGTGGAACTGGCGGCATTACGGGATGGGGTCCATGTTATGATAACGCAAACACCTCAATAATGGACGGTGTCCTGCGATGTCAATCAGCGTTGCAGGCTCTAAAATGCTTTTTAAAGAAAGGGCCATATTATCTGCTCGCGCTGGAAATCGCCGAACTTCATCCCAGTGCCCACAGAATTGGCCGCTTCATAACTTTTCACTCAGTGGCTCGTCATTGTGGTGTGACTTCAGTAGGAATTGCCTACTTACACCAACTCAATAATCAAGGCAATCATGCAGGATCTTACAAAGGCGTACAGAGCCTACGTTGACAACATCCACAGACACCTATATATGATCAACCCAGACGGTGAATTCACTTTGCTCCCGAAGGTTACGTGGAGCAAAGCGTCGTTGCTACGCAGGATTCGGCTGGGTGTTTCTTTCACCCCCCGCTGCGCATATCTCACCGGCCAGTCGAACAGCCCTGACTGCGAACAATGTCAAACGCCTGGCATGTTGGAGCACATATTGTGCGATTTCTCAGCATATATAATGGAGCGAATGAACCTGGGTAATTTCCTAGCCAGCGCTTCCTGACAAGCGCTGCGGAGAACACTATTCTCGGCCCATGCCCTGACAATGTGACTTCAATGCCTAAAGCGCTGCTGAAGTTTCTGCATGACACGAAACTAGACAAATGGCTCTAGTAGGGCCACCGTCTAATGCGCATAAGCACTCACCACTTCTTTTATTATTTTCATCATCCATCTCCGTAGTTTCACTTTTCTTCTCTCTTCCTCAGTGCAGAGTATCAGACTACAGCGCAATATCTAAGGTCGACCTCTCTCTGGCTTTCCTTTCAATAAAGTACTTCTAATTCTTTCACGAGTGTGAGGTTACTGCAGCATTCTCACTGTAATTATAGGATGTGCTCTAGCCGCAGTTAGTACTTACAAAACATATGACGATCGTAATAGCGTGGGTACCGTTCTGCTGCGGAGTAAGTTGTGCGCGTCTACCTCATTTGTTAGACGTGATTTCCGCCTACGAATAAAATAGCTTTCGTTAGCAATTACAATATACCGTGCAATGTGAATCACGCTTGTAGAGTCGTCCAGCAACCGGCTGCGGACTGCGCGAGCGTCCGAAGCAGTGGTAGCAGCTGGGCCAGTGGTAGCAGCTGGGCTTGTTCTATGGCGCATAAGCCGAGCATGCGGCATGACAGGATGGATGGATGGATGGATGTTATGAGCGTCCCCTTTGGAACGAGGCGGTGGGTTGCGCCACCAAGCTCTTGCTATTATACTGCCTAATGTGCTACCTAGGTTAAACATTAAAAAAAGGAAGAAAAACACTATGAACTACCACCCGCAAATTTTCTGATTCCCTATTGCGAAATGTGCTTTTGTACGTTTCCGTTTTTTGTCATTTCAGGATGCCTCGAAAGCAGCACCACCGTTCAAGGTGGTGAGAGGCAGTCCCTGCCGCGGCCTGCGGGAGCGAGTGAAGTCGCGGCGGCCATAATGCTAGCGGCTAAGAAGGGGCGCCTCCCCAGCATAAGCGGCCGCGGAGTACGTGCCTGATTTGGTTGCGTTGAAAGTGACGCTGTAAAAAAATCTGAAGAAATCGCTTTAAGATGTACATCAGTTCCCAGTTGTGTGAGTTGCCGAAACAGAATTTCTGCATCCAGTTCTTGCCACAGGTTTCGAGAAAAGCAACCGCCAGCGGGACGCATCGCCAATCGCACTTCTTCGATGTGCCAAATTATACGAACGGTCCATCGGGTGACGTGACTTCGCAATATCCACCACTGATTACTCGCTTTCTGGGGAGAAAGATTTTCAGCCACCTTCTACAAAGATCTAATACACCTGCCACCAGCAACGTCTGACTATACGGCTTTACTACTGTCTTCATTTATCGGTTTGTGCTACAGCTAGTACCTCTCGTGAGTGCTACAACATGGCCGTTGACATGTGGGAAAACTGCATTTCGTATTTCATGTCTGCTCCAAGGAGTTCCAAAAATGCTCACAATTGCCGTTGGAGATCTAATTATTTTATTTCCAATGCTCTATTCAGAGCTCTTTAATTTTGGTAGGAAACTGCCAAGGTGGTTTTCTCGAGAAAGGCACTGCAAATCATGCATTTAGCATCCTGAAATACTTGATATTTCTTTACTGATTTCAAAGGCTGCGTCATCGAATTTCACTGCTGACGTTCTCTTATGATTTATATGCACCTAAGAAAATTGATGCCATGCGTCCGTTGCATCTGCAACATTTTTTTTAATGTCACACACGCAATGCACTGGTCCAGTTGTAAATATTCAGACAACACAAGTGTATTCCCAGGTGGTCAAAATTTCCGGAGTCCTCCACTACGGCGTGCCTCATAATCAGAAAGTGGTTTTGGCACGTAAAACCCCAAATATTATTATTAACACAAGTGTATTAGTCAGCAATGCTAAACAAACACAGGAACACCATAAAACACTTTTCAGTGACACTTGAAAACCCGCCGTGGTTGCTTAGTGGCTTTGGTGCTGGGCTGTTAACCACGAGGTCGCCAGATCACATCCCGGCCCTGGCGGCCGCATTTCGATAGTGGGCGAAATGAGAAAACACCCGTGTACTTAGATTTAGGTGCACGTTAAAGAACCCCAGGTGATCCAAATTATTCCGCTGTTCCCTACTACGGCGTGCCTCATAATCAGATCGTGGTTTTGGCACGTAAAGCCCCATAATTTAATTTAGTGACACTCGATACTTTAAACGTGTATACTGGTTCACTACAAGCTGAGAACGTAACTTACGTTCTGTATCTATTGCAAACATGACCTTACGACGTTAAAAAAGACACACGCGAGGGAAAAACACACACAGAGCATGTGTCTTTTTAGTGCCATAAAATCATGTTTTCCAAGTCGGACGAACATGCCCGAGAAGAAGTTCCATTAAGTGCCCATTGATCTTCAAGTAATGAGCCTTTCGAACGCAGTGTTCCCGCTCTTCACAATGCGCTCAATTGAATTTCGGAGTGATGCGGTCCATCCGAAACTCTGCAATCTTGTAATTGGAGTTGAGCGCAACCGCTCTTGTATTCAAGCCATAATACAGCATAATCTTCTGCTGGGCGAGTTGGTATGCATGTCTGAATTTCAGACTAATCAGGAAGCCAGTGATACATGCAGACGCGCACACATAGGAAGTGGACTACATTTAAAGTTCAAATCACTTTACTTACGTAATAGTTATGTCTTAATCAGCGCTACACTTGCAACCCTTACTTTTTTTTGTCATAAAGCGAGCGCTCGTCTTTCATGCGAGCATGTCTCACTGGTTTCCTTATTACAAACGCAGGCATTGCGCGATACGCGCAAATCGAATAGAGAAGGTCATGGAAAATGCTCGCCGGCACATCACAACCCGAGCCAGCTGCGCTGCATATTAAGACCCGTAGTGACCTGCCAGCCACAACTTGACGCGCAGGCTTTGCACTTGTACGCGCTGTCCTGCTCCTCTCTATGCCACAGGGCACCAAGTAGTCGCACCCAATGTGGGTCACAAGCGTCAATCTTACGTTTCCCATAGTTCTTCCGCGTTTGTATCGAGACGCAATGTTGCTGTCCATTTAACTTTGCGGCCAATATCCATAGCAACCGAAACTGCGCTGCAAACGTCGTTAAAGTATTTTTGAGCTTTGGTAGGCACTGTTATTCGTAATTACTTTGTCCGTATTCAGTATTTTAAGAAAAACGCAATGATTTTCTTTTCTTGTCCCTGCACTCATTGACTTTCCCACTAATGTCACTAGGGGAAACTCCGGTGCTGTGATAGTTCAGCCACCATGGGAACGATGGTTAGTACGTGTAAATGTGTGATCTTCGTGCATGCTGCGTCAGACGTTCTATTGGCTTTTCTTGCTCTGTTTCTCTGACTTTTATGACCCAAATTTTGAAGTAGTCATTTTTCTAAACAGAGAAGGCAATACGGCTCTGCTTGTTATACATAATCGCCTAGAATTATAGCACTCATAACGCAATATCTTGTTGAACACGATTAGTTTGCAAAGATGAAAAAGCCCTTTTAATCCAGAATGATGAAATTTAGGCAAATCCTTGCATTACCCAAAATCCCATGCTGGCTTAACCGCCATTCTTACAGCTCCCGGAGACACTACAGTGCCAGTTACCCCTAGTAATTTGCGGTCATTTGTATCGAGCGCAAGGCTTGTAGGCATCGAGCTCAAGTACAAATAAAGGTTTGTATCATTAAAATAGCTGCAAGTACAGACATCTGGAGCAACTCGAGCAGATGACAGCTGTGCGGCCTATATGGAAATCGACCTCTCCGTTAGCTCGAGAGTTCAGGCCAGTTGAATTTCGCAAACGCGCACAGATATCGGAACACAAGCGATTGCTTTTGGAACACGATGACCCTAAAAGACAAAAGCCTTTCGTTGTCTTTATCTTTTTTTATTACGCATAAATATATGGCCTACTAGAGACGATCGCCGCGGATGACAGATATGGGCTTTCAAGCGGATCCGTAGCGCAGCTGTGTTGCAAAAATGCATCATCATCATCATCATCATCATCATCATCATTTATCGTCGTCATCGTCGTCGTCGTAATCATCATCATCATCATCAGCAGCAGCAGCAGCAGCCATTTTTATGTCCACTGTAGGACGAAAGCCTCTCCCTGCTATCTCCAGTTACTCCTGTCCTGCGCCAACGGATTCCAATTAGCGCTCGCGAATTTCCTAATTTCATCGCCCCACCTAGTCTTCGGCTGACCTCGAGAGCGCTTCCCTTCTTTTGACACCCTTTCTGTAGCCCTAATGGTCCGCCGATTGTAATAATTAAATACCCGAATACAATAAAATGCCTCTACTGGCGCACGATGCCAAACATAAGTTGTCTCAAGAGTCGTTTCCTTCGCCGCCTAATCTATCCGTAATATGTGCCTAGTTATCTTTGTGAACTCCTCAGTAGTGAAAGGAACGTCGCTAACATAACTTCTTGCTCCTTTGCTTAGACAACGGTTGTTCAGCTTAAATATTAATATTTTACTAAAGAAGCGGCTGCTTAGTCGCCAGAGCAGCGCTACGGTTTTGCGTTTTTCGATGGCTGCACTATACCACTTGGCAGCATTTTAAAGCAAACCTTTCTTTTTTTTTTGCACAACCTCACGGACTTTCCTCGCCGTGGCTGGGTGCTGCTGTTTTGCCGAATAGCTCGCTCGCAGGACCAAACTACCATCTTTACTACCCTTGCAGGTGCCCTGGCTGCTGGGCTTGGCTTTCACGGATTTACTCAGTGATAAATGATACCGAACTATCCTTGTTGCATCAAATATAAGTCACCGAGAGCGCATGTACTTTAATAAAGCAAACCTTTCTTTATGCCAGCTTTCCTAGCATTACGGGTTTGGCACATCTGCTTGGCCGGTATTTCGTGCAGTGAAGTGCAGTTTAATGTTGCGTTATCTCAAGGATCGGCCCACTGTAGTCGGCGCGGTGACCCTGGACACAGTGGAGTAGCGTAGGGGCCAGTTCCGGAGAGAACATAATGCACGTTCACGTGGTTCACTTGGCGGGGGTATCTCTGCGTCTTGCAGTCTTCACTGGCAGGCAGGTAATCGCTTGTGTGGGAAAGGCGGTGTAGATTATACAGGGTGTCCCAGCTAACTTTAGCCAGACATTAACAATATGCCAATGCCACGTAGCTGGACCGAACCAAGGTAATGTTGTTTGCCGTCGCTTGAAGATACTCAAACTATCTTTTTCATACCGCCTAATTGGGTAATTCATCCAAATTATTTATTCAGCTTCTGAAATATTATAATTAGATGAAAAGTGTCAATGAGAAAATTGTAGAACAACATAAAAACCTCCCGACACAGCTTTCTGTTGCTCAATACGTGCTACATAACTGCTTTTCCGAGCGTGAAAGGATCCCGCAAATACACGCCAAATTGCCACGCGTCTGGCAGCTCGAGGTACTTTGGGTGTATTCGTGGGCTTCTTTCCCGCTCAGAAAAGCACTGTCATGTAGCACGTATTGAGCAACAGAAAGCTGAATCGGGAGTTCTTCATGTTGCTCTGCAGTTTTCTCGTTGACACTTTTTATATAATTGTAATATTTCAGAACATGAATTAGGACTAATTATGTAAGTAGGCGAAACGTGAAGAATAATCTCAGTATCTCCCAGCGATGGCAAACAACACTACTCTCATTCTGTCCAGCTACGTGGCATTTGTATATTTTGAAACTCTGGCTAAAGTTAGCTGGGATACCCTGTATAATCAGTTGCGTTGCATTTATTTAGCCACTTCGCTTCTCAGATCCCAACAGTTGGGTTGAATCTGCATATTCTTTCTTCTCTGCATTCGAATGTACGCGACGATTTAGTCGCTAATATCGTCCACCTACGACCAAAAAGAAATCGTGTGAGGTCGCAGGAACGAGAAGATTACGTTTGAATGTTGCACAAAGTATCATGCAGGGATTTTTTTACGATGCCATATCTCTTTCTCTGCTACCAAGTTCCCTAAAAACTTGAATTTTTTTACCCAAAAATCGTTTATCTCAGCTAGCTACAAGAACACGGTTCATTCAGTTTCCATATCACTATTATTAATATTTTCGAAATACTCTACATCTTCATTGGTGGAAAAGCTATGTCCCACTGCCAACTCACAGCGCAGTGCGAAGTGGGACACCATCTATCCCGTTCCCTAAGCAGACCGAAATGCGCATGACCATGCCCATCTTACTTTGGTGCAATTGTGGCTGTGACAAGGACCAAAACGCTAGTACCCTGCAGGCCCAAAGGTGCGCCTGTAGCTGGTACATAAGTACTTTATAGGCACTTCGGTGCTTTTCGAAGGGAACCCGGCACCGCCTCAGACGTTTTGCTACCAGAGCGATCTGCAAGGCTCAAAAATAGGTTTGGTGCCTTTTCAGTTGTTACCTTATTTTTTCAAGCAGGACAATGCAAGCGAACGGCTGCTTGTTACACCAAAAATGGGAGCATGTACTGGGCGCGTGTACCTATCGGTCTCCGCTGAGCCCAACAAATTTTGCCGTGCATGCAAGTTGTGAGTAATAAAAATAGACTGCCGCTACACACGATAATCAGGTATAACAAATTCTTGGTACATTTTAAACGCTGGAAATATGACTGCGATCATACCAGACGTAGCAGAATATCAAAGTTCTGTTAAGAAATGAGTTAGAAGATTCACATTTCACGCACTGAAAAAGTCACCCGAAGAAAACAACTCGTCAGTACTGTACAGTGACACCAAATAGCTAAAATAACACTGAAGCAGTCTCCTGTCATCGTCGTAGACGGCGCTACAGTACAAAGTGGGACCACTAAAGTGTTACAATGAACCTAAAAAAAATGACGTAAAACTTCGGTCCCTTCCGGTGGGACATATCTATCCCACTGTCCAAAAAAAGGGATATCACCTTAGCCTTTTCACAAACACTCAAAAGCGGACTTTTGAAAAGGAAAGAGCTCTGTAAAATGCATATATCCCTGATCTTATTTTGCGTTTGACATTTTGATTTCTGTCTCGTTGTCTCCCTTTGTATCCAGTCCTGTGTTACGTATGTATTCCTCTTCGGCTGCTAGGGTGTCCCCCCGTCTCGGCTAAGTCGTTCGGGTATTCGGAGGCAGTAATCGAGCAAACTTTCGTCGTGAATGAGTTCACGCGTGCGGAGTTTAACTATGCGACGCGTTGCAGGGAGAGGAAGCAGAAGGGGTTCGCCCCCCTCGGTTTGCGCTCTTCCCCAAGCCACCCCTGCGACAGCGTATGCGCGGTCATCCAGTGAGATCGGTTCCTGCTTGCCTGTGTGCCCTTGACACCATAATTGCTCATTTCGTTAATGCGCGAATGTTTACTGCAGTTATACGGCAGATAGAACTACGAACCTTACTTCGCATGTTTAATTCTTCGCAATCGCTATCAATGCTTCCCCTTTCAGGCGAAGCTGCGACTTTTATTGTGCCCTCGGGGCCGAAGCATTACAGAGGGGAGTGGCTTAGGAGAAATAAATCAATTGCATCGGGCTCGTATAATACACAATATAATCAATTGATGCAACCTCTAAAAAAAGGCAATGAATCCGGAAAGCATACAGGCGAAGAAAGTGAAACAAAATAAAATGCAACAAGATGAGTGAACCAAGCAAAATCTTGAAGCTGTTAAGTAGAATTAGTTCGCTTGAAACCTTGGTAGTCATGAATTTTCGTTGTGAACGTAGGAAGGTGGCTCATCTCTCCAGGGGCCGAATACACAAAGCTTTTCGTTCGTAAGTGGTATTTGCCATTGGCTGTCGGCCTTCGCTTGTAATACGTCGAGCATTAGGAGGAGCTGGAATTTGCTCTTAGGAACAATTCTATCGTGAGAGATTTTTGTGAATGCAGGCCCAGTGTCTGTATTGAGTCCAATGTGGGGATTGAGGCTAATGTGTTGTTTAAAATGTTTCTTTTATATTTTTTCATGGCGGCAACATACTCAGCAAAAGCTTGTTCCTGTGCTACCC